>NC_136410.1:190365733-190965733 GCF_051521515.1 Lactuca serriola
ACAACAAAAATTACTTATACATGTTCTATTCACATATGAATATAACATACATATTCATATGTGAATAAAAAACATGAATATATATGGTTTATTCAAATATTCATTTGTGAATATTTATGTTGTATTCACATATGAATACAACATAATTTGTTGTCATATATAAATTATTCAAATATGAATAAAAAATGACTTATATATGTTCTATTCACACATGAATATAACATATATACTCATATGTGAATAATATATATATATATATATATATATATATATATATATATATATATATAATTCAAATATTCATTTGTGAATATGTATGTTATATTCACATATGAATAAAACATAATTTGCTGTCATATATTCATTATTCAAATATGAATACAACAAAAATGACTTATATATGTTCTATTCGCATATGAATATAACATACATATTCATATGTGAATAAAAAATATGAATATATATGTTTTATTCAAATATTCATTTGTGAATATGTAAGTTATATTCACATATGAATAGAACATAATTTTTTGTCATATATACATTATTCAAATATGAATACAACGAAAATAACTTATATATGTTCTATTCACATATGAATATAACATACGTATTCATATGTGAATAAAAAATATGAATATATATGTTTTATTCAAATATTCATTTGTGAATATCAAACTCATTTATCTTCTACTCACTATTGAATGAAAGTAAGAAGACTAACATTTCTGATAAAGATTCACCAACTATGAGAGAAACACGATCAATGCAGAAAAATCAAAAAGGTATAAATTACATATCATCTCTTTTATATCCTTGCTATAATTTATAAATAACTTGTATATCCCACCTATAATTTCGTATATTAACATATGAGTATAACATATATATATATATATATATATATATATATATATATATATATATATATATATATATAACTGTTATCTTCATTTATAAAATATAAAATATTTTCTTTGTAAAATGTATTTCAAATTATTTATCTTCTACTCACTAGTTCATGAAGGTAAGAAGATTTGTATTTCTGATAAAGACCCTACAACAATGATAGAAACAGATTTGAAGAGGAAATATGCGAAAGGTACAAAATTTCTATCATATCTAATCTATTCGTATATGAATAAAATTCTATATCTTATTTATATTTTTGTAATAAATAAATATTAATAAATCAACGAGCATATGTCATATTCATATATCAATAACTTATTCAAATATGATATGTTTTCATTTCCTAGATAAAAAAGAAACTAAAACACCAAAGAAAGGAAAGCATCAAAGCAGAAAAAATCCATCAAAAAGGAAAACTCCTAAAAAACGACAACTACATGATTCAGACTCTGATTTTGAAAGTAGTCGTCCATCAAAGAAGGCGAAAAAAGGAGTCACCAATCAAGAAAGAGAAAAAAACCAGTGGTAAAGTAATTTTACACGATGAAAAACAGATGTTCACTAGAGTCATTATTATCTATAATCCTTGGGTTGAGCAAAAAACAAAAAGAATGTATAAGATCTATGGGTTTTAGAAGTTTGCTAAAAATGAAAATCACAGATATATCATTGAAGCTGGGATTTTATATTCTTCAAAAACTTGATTATGAGAGAATACTGATAGATGTTGAAGGAGTGGAACTGAAAATAACAACATAATCTGTTCATGACATGTTGGGCATTCCAAAAGGTGGAACCAAACTTACACAACTGGATCAATGGCCTAAAGATGATACTAGTTATGATGAATGGAAGCAAAAATGTCTAGAAGGATCAATCATCCGATTGAATGCGATCAAAAAAGTTATTGTTAGTACCACATAAGTTGATTTCAATTTCAAATTGAACTTCTTAGTTCTTTTTGTTGACACGTTTTGTCAGTCAACATCAATGGGAAGATGCAACCTATTTCCTTTGAGTTATATTTCAAGAAAAACAGATATCAGTAACATAGACTGGTGCAGCTATGTTTTGAACTATCTTGTTAGAACAAAGAACTCATACATACCATACTCAGATAACAACTACTTTGTTGGACCTTCAGCTTTCTTGGTGGTAAGTTATTATAGTGTGTAAACTTAATTTTTAGTAATATTAATTATTCATAACTGAATAGCACATATTCATATATGAATAAGAAAAATATACTTGTTCACATGTAATTCTTTACATTACTTATTCATATATCAATAAGTAAAAAATAATATTACTTGTTCATATATGTATCATTTACATTCAGTTGTTCTATGTTGATAACATCCACTCAAAAGCTTTAATGGTAACACGTAAACGTCTAACAATTTGTTATTGGAGCTCAGAGAAGATTAGATATCGAGAGACATTTGAACAATAAGAAGGTAGCTTTGGACTTGGAGAATTAAATTAAGAATTTGTTAATGAACAAGATCAAGGAGATACAGATCTTGAAGATGAAGATGAAGATGAAGTTGAACATGAAGATGATTTTGTTAAGGTAATTATTTTAAACATTTTAATAATATATGATTACATTAAATTATTATATTATTCTCTAATCATATTTCTTTTTATTACATAGGCATATGAATCAAAATTAGACAAAATGCTTAATAGTTTTGAGAAAATGAAAGAGAAGATAAATTCAAAACTCAATGATGTGATAACAAAGTTCCCTGAAAAGGAAAGTTTTTGGATTTTCAAAGAAAATATGACAAATATAATTGTTGGAGAAAAAACTAAAAGTACAACACTTTTTGAATTTCCAAGTAATGAAACTATAGTTGAAGGTATCAATTTGACACCAATAATGGGTCAAAAAACAAATGATCAAAAAGACAATGAAGATGAAGAAGGAAATCGTAAAGAAGAAAATGATGATGATGATGGAAGTCAACCGGAAGTGGATTATTTGCTTGATTCAAATGAAGTAGAGAATGAAGGAATAAAGAATGATGAAGATAAGAATCAAAAAGAAGGTGGAATTGATGTAAAAGAGAAAGATGGAAAGAACAATGAAAATGAAAATGTTCAAGAGAAAAAAGATGATGATGCTGAAGAAACAAATAGTCATTAAGAGACTATTCAACAAACTGAAAATGAAAATATGTTTGATAAAGTTGTTGACAACATTGTGGATAATGTCCTTGGAAATTGATTTTCAAGTTTAAATAGTCAAGAAGATGAAATCTGGAATGACCCTGAAATGAAAACTATTTTGGATAATATTGATATAGGTAAATTTTGACTTACTTTTATTTTTAAAAAATATATAAAAATATTAATACACAATAACAATTTTGTTTATTAAATTTTGACCAGGCTCACCAATGACTAGAAGTAAAACTAATACTCTGATCAGTCAAGTTATTCAAGGTAAGTTACTATCAACTTATTATTTATTCACTAATTAATTAATTAATTATATTTAATATATAATATTAAATGGATCTTGCAGAAAAGGGAAAATCAGAAGGTGTACATAAACAAGGAAAAGAAGTTGAAAAAACAAAGGGAGATGATACAGGTAAATGAATGATTTAAAATATATTACAATATTTATATTGATTTTTTTAATAACATTGTTTATTTATAAGTGAATAATACACTATATAAATGATTAAAAAATATAAAATATTCATATATGATGTATATGTTTCAGGCAAGGAAAACTCTGAACATGGAAATAAAGGATGAGGAGAAGCTAAGAACATGAAAGATGGAGGTGCAGAAAAACAAACATAAATTGAGAAAGGAAATGCAGAAGATAGAGGTAAATAGTTGATTCACTAATAAAGGAATATAATAAGTTTTATTATTCACAAATGAATAACACAATATACGAATAAATAAAAAAATATAGTATTACTTATTCATAAATAATGATATGCATTACTTATTCATCAATGAAAACATTACTTATTCACAAATAAATTACTTAATCAAAGTTCTTTATCTTTCAGGAAAGAATAAGTCAGAAAATGAAAACAACAAAGGAGAAAAAGCTGACAAGACAAAAGGAAATGAAGGAGGTAACAATTTGGAAAAACATTTCAAAATATATAAAACTATATTATAATTAGCTTACAACTATATATATGATAAATCTCCTGGCATGTAGATACTCATCCAAGCTTTAGTCTAGGTCTCAGTCAAGATTCAGATCAAACTTTAAGTAAAAAATCTAATGAATCTTCACCAAAAAAAACCACTTACAAAGAAACAAATCAAAGACGACCATCAGAAGGTTGTATCAAATTAGCAAACAAAAATGTTCTTAATCCAAAACCAATCTATATAGCAATTCCTACTGAAGTAGGACCATCAAAGCATGATCTGGATGAACCAAGAGAGAAGAAGCTTGTCAATGCTTTCAAATGCAGAATAATAGACACAAAACCTAAATTGACACATCAGGAGAGTATTGTCTGTGAGTGGTTGTTCAACTTGAAAGGGAATACGCCGTAAGTAACTTTATTTTATAGACATTCATATATGATTATTATATATATAATAATGTATGACATTTTGATTATATATTTGTAAAGATGTGGTTGTCCAATCAAAATATGGTCAGATAACAGAAAGAGCAATTATGGAAAGTCTATATGCAAGCATGGAGATTTTTGGAGAAGTTTTAGACACTTGGGTTGATTTACTTAACCACCAAGAACTGGGAATGGATTTTGGAAATTCATCATACAGACTCTTCTTGAAAGTTGGAGTTTATGTAAGTTTATGTTCTAACCTTAGTTTCTTCTTTATTCATAAATGAATACACCAATATGATGTATTCATTTATGAATCTTATATTTTTTTACAACTGAAATTCACATATGATTATACCAATATGATGTATTCTTTAAGATAATTATGTATAGTCAACTGAAATTCACATATGGTTACGTATTCATCTTTGAATAAAAAATAAAAAATAAATATTTATAGTATATACTTATGATTATTATACCAACACGATGTATTTATTTATGATTAACAATTTAGTCATCCTTTAAAAAAATATTGGTTACAAACTGCTTATCTAACTTCAACATTGTCTGATGAAAGAAAGTATGAAAAATTCAAGGAGAACTTTCATGATAGTACCGATAGGTACAAAAAATCTTGAACATAAAAGATGTTGACATGGTATGTTAGCTAAACTTTTTTATATATATTTTATCAACAAAATACTTACCATTATATACATAAAACAAGTATTCTTTCCAGTTGTTAGAAATGCTCACATTTTTGTGATTGTCTTCAACATAAAGAAACCATCAATTGAAATTCTGGACAACAGTGCAGTTGAGGGGGATTATGAAGGGAAATACAGAGTACTATTGAAAGCTTTAGTATGTACCCAATTCACAACAACATAAAAGAGCCAATTTATTACATATCTAACTTTTATTTTATTTAATGATCCGAATTTTTTTTATGAGATACTTTAAAGAAATAAACCATCCAAGAGAAAATGTAATCTCAAAAGAAAGTATCACACCTCAACGACTTGAAATGCCATGGAGAGTAGTTAAAAACAAAGCTGATTGTAGGGTCTTTGCAATGTGACATATGGAGACCTATATGGGACAACCACCCTCAAAGTAGAAACCAAGTCTTCATAAAGAAAGTGCAATTCAACAAACTACTTTAGAGAAGCTCAGGAAAATGTATGCACACCAAATGCTAACTTTTGAAATTAACATATTTAAGGCTAAGGTGTTGGATCTTGCTGAAAAATGTCAAAAAGTTGAATTCAAAGTGTGTATTGCTCATCCGTACAAGGCTATGCAAACAATTCAAAACAGGTTAAAAGACTATTGATGATTGCTTGTGATGAAGTGTGATGGTATAGAACAGTTTGTGTTGAAGATTAATGAATTTGAAGTACATGTAAGATGATTCTGCGAAACAAGTTTTAGATGGTTTGTTAAATTTTATTGAACATCATTTAAATAGTTTGTGAAATGCTTATGAACAGGTTACATTATCTTGTGTTGAATAATTATGTAATAGAAACAACTTTGCTTATTTCTATCAGTTTTTTATATTCAAATATTTTCAAAGTTTATTTCTGTTTATTCATAAATGGATACAAATATGATATATTCATTTATGATTAAGTTAGGAGTAATATGTCAGTATAACAAAGTTCATATATGAATATAACAAATTTCAGATATGAATATAACTTATTTATTAGTAGAAACAAGTTTTCTTATTTCTGTCATTTTTTATATTCAAATATTTTCAAAGTTTATTTATGTTTATTCACAAATGAATACGAATACGATATATTCATTTATGATTAAGTTATGAGTAATATGTTAGTATAACAAAGTTCTGATATGATCATAACATATACGAATATAACTTATATATTAGTATAACAAAGTTCACATATTTGTATTCATTTATGCTAGATTTCAATATTATCTAAGTTTATTCGTAATTGAATACCAACATTGTATATTCATTCACCTTTAATATGTAAATAATAAAATCTTCAGTGATAAATGAATCCACATATTATGTATTCATTTATGAATAATTTACAAATAATATCTGTATTTCACATATAAATTTACCATATCAACATAACCTATTTAATATAACATATTTAAAAAAACAAATATGATATATTCATTTTAAAAGAACATATATTTCAAATCTCAATTTACCATATCAATATAAATGTGTATTATTCATACATGAATATTATTGTTTATGGTTATTATCTGCATGTAATCATAAATGAATAAAACCAAAAAACATTAAAAAAAAACAAAAACCCTAACTGTCTTTTGTTGATTGAGCAATTGCAATTCTTACTGGACATGTACATAAATTGTGAGGAACTCACTTTCTACATCCTGAACACATTCTATGTTCTTTTTTAGAATTTTCATATACTACTTCAACTGTACTTGGAATTCTTTTCTTGATTCCAGAACCTTTATTTCTTTGAACTTGAAGAACATGAATATTAATCTCTTTTGGAATAGGAATAGAAACACCCATAAGCTTGCATACGACTTCACCATCCGTCTTGCTTTTCAATCTAGCAAATGTATAATCACTTTCACTCTCAAATTCCTTCAACAATATCTGTTGTTTCTCAACAAACAAAGTCAATTTCTTTTTGTCATCTCTTACAATATCCAAACATGATTCAAAATTATAATATGAATCATTGACTAGCTTCACATTCTCGCAATCCCCTAAATCAGATTGAAGAGAACTAAAACGATAATTTCTTGATATCACATCCTTTCTCCATCTTTTCAGAATATACCTTTCAGGAATTTCTTTCACACCACATCTCATCATTATTGTAAAAGCATGTCTGCATAAAACACCCATACTCTTGAAATGTTCACAACTGCAATTTATTTCTTTCTCTTCAACTTTTATTTCAACCTGATACAAAAACATAATAAAAAAAATGAAAAAATAATTTAAACAAAAATTACACATTTACATTCATATATGAATACTCATATATGAACAATCATATATAAGTATTCATATATGAATATTACATTCTAATCATATACAATAATACATATTCATATATGAATAATAATAAATAAATATTCATATATGAAAATGTTTTAAATTTAAAATAATAAGAATATTCATTTATATGAATATTCTCATATTCATTTATATGAATATTCTCATATTCATATATAAACATTACATTTTTCATAAAAAACTATTAAATTACCTTAAATTCATTTTTAAATTCCCTTTTAGTGTTGTTGTGTTGCACAATATAAACTTCCAACCAATCTTCAATACCAACATACAAGTATGTACAGAAAAAACTTGCTTTATATATTTCCTTTTGCACCTAAAAAAATAATGTACTTGTATAAACCTTTGACGCTTGTAGTTCTATTTCTCGAAGTGTTTGCATTTTATATGATGTTTTCTTTGATGCCTTATCAAGCTCTCGTTGAGTATTCCTGTGCTTTTGAATGACAGTGTCGTAATTCATCATGAAATTCAAAAGTAAATTACCACTTTCTGAGTAAGTATTAAAGCATGAATTCATACTCTCTGACCTCGACCGTAGTCTTCATCAACCCATACATTGCAATATCATTAAAATATCCAGGTATCCCTGAATCACGTTTTGTAAACATGTCTCTAAACCATCTCGTGTCTTCCAGATTGAATTCCTTCATAAGCAAACCTATTTCACCTCAAATACATCAGGTTTCATATTAATGTCCCAAACAAGCTTCGAGAATGTTTTTCTAAAGGTTGTGTTCGTAAATAAATCATCTGATATATGTATTAAAACAAAAATAATATAAACTTCTATATTTATTCATTAATGAATAAATATGAATAAGTAAAATATCAATAAATATTCATAAATGAATAAACTAATATTTGAAAAAATTACAATATTCATCTATGAATAACTAAATACTATCACACATATTTGAAATATATTAAAATAATACCTTGTTTTTCAACTTCTTCATTATATGCCACGTACATAATCGGTGCTTTGAATTAGGAAAAATATTCTCAATAGCTTGTTTTATTGCACCACCTTGATCAGTTAAAACAAGTGTTGGTTCTTTCCCATGAGTTTTAAGAAACGCTTTAAGCAACCAACAGTAGGACTCAATGCTTTCATTGTTTAGCAAAGCCGCTCCAATAGTAACTGATTTTTTATGATGGTCAATAGCAGTAAATGGAACAAAAACCATTCGATACCTAACACACACAAAAAAAAGTGTTCATTAAACTCAATTTTTGATGTATTCATAAGTAAATATAAAAATATTCATGTATGAATACAGTTACAGTATATGATTAGAATAATTTCAACAATAAATACTAAACATGAAACATAAAAGGTAAAATATTCATATATGAATAAGCAATAAAAAAGTAGATAGAATAACTTACTTGTTTGTTTGGAAAGTCGCATCAAACGAGATAACATCACCAAATTCAACATAATATTCCTTCTCCATTTCATCAGCTCAAAACATACAGTCCAAAACATTATCTTGACAATTAAACTCAAATGAGTAATTTGGATAGTGAGCTTGACGGTCATTCATTGTGTTTACTATCATTTGGGCATCTTTATAACCTATAACCCTATTGATATTTCTCCTTTAAGTTTTATAGTCAACTACTTTGGGCTTTACAAACTCATACCCACCTCTCAAACTTGCCCTCAACTTATGAGTCATAGTTGGGCCTATTTTTGATGTGGAAGCACGCACTATAAACTCTTTTTCTGAATATGATATTTGTCTCGCTTTTTTTAAATCACTTCTCTTCTCAAGTGGATGGTTGTGAAGTTCATCAAACTAAAAAACTTTATAATATGGAGTTTCATACACAGATAAAAATATAATCTTTGCTTGAGAACCAATAACTCTTGAATTTAAATTTCGTTTCCTACTAACACCACTTGTACCCAATGTGTCACAAGATTTATTTTTCTGTTTGCCACCACGATTACATATAACATGTTTCTTCTTTATAATCTTGTTATCAAACCTTGACTGCGTGCTCAGTCTCACATCAAAACCACCAATTTCAGCATACTCAGAATACATTTTGATGGCCAAATCTAATGATTTGAAGATAAAACATTTAAATGGAATAAGTTGAACAGGTACATCTGTCTTATAAACATATTCTCCAATTATATCACCACAATATTGTGCATCATCTACTGAACTTGAAGATTCACCACCTAAAACATTATAAATCTAAATGAATCTAATAATGCATGAATAAAACAATCATATATGAATACATGAAATTCATATAAATAAAACAAAAAACAATGTATATTAATGGATTAATAAAACATTCATATATGAATACATAAAATTGATGAGGATTCAAAATAAATAAAATAAACATAACTTATTCATATATGAATAAAACGAACATAATAATAAATTTGAAATTACAATTATCACACGTTTATTCATATATGAATAAGTCAATAATTTATTCATATTAACATATTGATATGTCAATAAATGATAATCAACAAAATTAAAAACAACAAAATAATTCAGTAAGTGATATCTTCAAAAAATGAGTTCTCAACATCTTCTTCTTCACTCTCACACATAGAAGAATACAAATCACCATCAATAACACTAGAATTTGACACAATAAACCAAATGATCTGTATAAATAAACAAAAACAATCTTAATATCGAATATATCTCACAAAAAAAAGTCATAAATATGAAAACCTGGTTAATTTCCAATATATCTCACCTCAACGTACAAAATATCTGAAAGAAACTTAAATCAGCTCGATCAGATGATGCAATTAAGCAATCTCTCTCAGTTCAGAGGGTAAAAACCACAACGATATATCCGATTGAAAATTAAATCAGCTCCGATTTGAAATAAAGATCTCAAACTACATAACAAAAATCCGATGAAACAACTCCAATACATATTCGAAACTTCAGCAAAAACAAAAATAATATACGTAATTCCAAACAAATTATATAAAGCAATAATGTTGATAATAAACTCCGATATATTCGATTCAAATGATATACATACCTGATCAAATCGGAAACTGAATACGAAGAAGAAAACTGAAACACAGATGCGAAACTTTACGATTAATGAAAAAAATACGTATAATTGCTAACGAGTTATATAAAGAAAAGAATATTGATAATGAATTCCTCATATCCGATTCAAACGGGCTAAATATATCATCAAATCGGAAACTGATAACAACAAACATGTAAGTTCAATATAAAAAAATAACTAATTTACAAAGATACCCTTAATGAAAAATGACACACATATTTTTTTAAGGTGTACATGTTAGATAAATGATTAGCTGAAAATGATTGTCCCATATTCAATCTTTTTTATTTTTTCAAATTATTGCCCATATTTTAATGTTAATTTGAAGTCAAAACTAAATTTGATAATAATAATAATAATAATAATATGTTAATTTATATACGTTACACCAACATTATTCTATTTATATTATTCAAAAGTGCATAATACTAGAAAACCACGCAAAGTTTATGTGAGTACTCGAAAGGATATCATGTTAAGGTAACATATCAAGGAGCAGCTATTGAATAGCATTGCATAATGCATTAATAGTTCCCCGTTGGTTGATTAATCAGTCGGTGGTGACATCAACCAATTCTGGTTCGATTGCACACAACGTATGAATCCATGCGATTTGATCGCCCGCTTTAATTTCAAAGTCTGAACCCGAGTCATTGACGATAGCGACCGAAACCGGAGCCTCTTTGAGGGGACTAATCCAGCCTCCCATAACTTTAATGGATTGTGGCAATACATCAGGTATAGGAGCTACAAAGCATTTAAACAATTGTATTTATATAACAACCGTTAAGTAATTAATATCACAAATAAAAAGTTGCAATAAAATGTTTACCAATATCAAAAGATACTCCCACAGGCACAATGAACCTTAAGTCTGTGGGAACCTCTGTCTGATCCCACCAGTTAGGTGGTATGTTGAGCGTCTTTGAACTATAAAAAATAAAATATAACGGTAATTTTCTGATTTGCAAACTATAAAAAGGTAGACCTAACGAAGTCAATATCAACTTGCAACTAGGTTTTGAGTTCGGACTTGCAAAAAGGAACAGTAATTAACATACCTTGAAAGAATAAATCCAGACGGAAAAACAGCTTGGTCTGACATCCTATTCACAAGCACACGAGGAGGCACTTGGTCGGTGTTGTTATTTGCCATGACCACTGAAAATACTCGGTATAATTAAATTAACGTGAATATAGTAAATACTGATTCTAAAAGAACCACTAATGCGATTAAAAATTAAACACTTTCCAATCAGTGGTGTAAAGTAAAATGATCATATAGCCAAAACAATAATGTGGACAATGGCATAACGTAACAAGAAGCTGCTCGATGTAGGTTGTAAATCCAATAGCGGAAACAACAAAATGGCCAATCAGTAGCGAAATGTAACAACATTTTTTTTTTTTTGTTAATTAGAAAATTAAAATCGTAACCCAAAATCCTGTGAAGATAACGTTTCACCACCACCACCTGCCACCGTCTTCAACTAGTGTTTAATCCGCAACAATAATAGAGCAAAAGATATTCAAACAACTGACTAAATCACATTCAGAAAAATGGGTATTACATATTTAAACAAATTTCATCGGTAAATCACAAGCATACCAAGGATATGGACGTGATGTGAAAAACTAAACGCTAAAAATATTGAATGACATTGTCCTTTTCAAATAAAATCATATTGCAACTAGAAGAATTCGACTGTTGTCAACATTTACAGCATAAAAAGATTTTGGTATTAATTGAATCGCTACAAAACGCGAAATATTCAGAACTAAAATAACATTGTACTAAACATTTAAATCATCAATTTAAACACCCATGCATTGCGTTAGGCTCAACATGTGCAGACTCAGCCAAAAATAATAACTATTATAAATACAAATCAAAAGATTGATGCGCAGTACCAATAAAAAACCCTAAAAAGTCACAAAAATCATGATTTATTTACTTGAGTTCCAAGCAAAGATAGGCAAACAAAATCAGAGGGTACGACATGTTAAAGGCACAGCGAAATCAAGCAACATACCTGCTTCGCCGATCTACGATTTAATATATAGATTGTTTGTAATATAAGGGCAATAAAATAAGGGCAAAACTAAAATCTTATATCCATGTAACTAATATTATCCTGCTTTACCGCGGCGTATATATAAATGTTGTAATTTGTAATATTTTTGTAAATATATTTTAATATACAGATTGTTTGTGTAAAAAAATATATGTATATATGGACATTTTCTGTAAATTATATAGATAATTTTTGTAATTTATTTTATATAAATGGATAAAACTTATTAAAATATAAAATTCTTAAACATAGACCTTTTATGCAGAAAAATATCTACACATGGACCGGTCTTGTAATTTTATCCTCTATGTAGGGACCAAACATCATTTCTATAAATATAATTATGCACACGGACCTATTTCGTAAATTATATGACAGTAGCTTGTGATTTATTTTCTATAGGGACCAAACATGTCAAATATGCAAACATGTCAATATAAGAAATATAAAGAGTAGAAAATGTCAATGTTCAAATTTGAAGGGTAAAAATGAAATTATACAAAATAGGGTTGAAAAGTGGTATTCAACAAAGGGGTATAAAGTGCAAACACATGAAAATTTAGGGACCTGCCTGCCAATGTAAGAAAGTTTTGTGGCAAAATTTGAAATAAGAAATTTTGTTGCCAAACACAACAAAAAAAAGAGAGTATTAGGGTAGATACTTTTAGCGACGACATGACCTTTAACAACGACATGACCTTTAGTAACGACATCAAACGAGATACACTTGGTGTCGCTGCTAAAGGCTAATGTCGTCGCTAAAGATATCCACAGGTGATCCGACAAACACGTGTTACTTTCAATTTTGGTCTTACATTTGCAACATGATTAACATGATAGGGTTCACTCTAGTGGAAGTAATAGCAATGACATCTTTTGCGACGTCCGTGTCGCCGCTATTGTTGTTGATCCGTGTGACCCACATGATAAGTGATCTTGGCCCTACGATAGCGACCTGATCTAACGGCCAAACATCACGAGAAAATGTTGCACTTGTTTTCCCTCTAACATGTCATTGCTACTGGTCTATAATCGCCGCTAAAGGCTTTCCAACAAAAGAATAGTCCACTTTTGTTTGACTTCGCACAGATCAGCTACTTCGTGCAGCCGTTTTCTTTCTCGAATTCTCCAACGGGGACACAGTATTTTCGGCGTATTATGACGTTTTTCACTTACGAACTCCTTCGACTTGCCTCCATCACCAACTCGTCAGACTAGTTCATCCATTTCTGGTGACAGGCATCGATTTCCGGCGACATCCATCGATTTCTAACGACAGACCATTCTCCAACATCGATTCCCGGCAACAGTATGTCCTCCTTTCTCTTTTTGTTTCTGTTTTGACCTTGATTCCTCTACTTATTTGTTGAATTTCACCTGCTTAAGCACCATAACAACCACATCGCCACAACAAATCTGTTCTCCAGCGACCACCACCAGTTGATTTTTCGTTCCATAGGTGTGTTTTTCTAGCATAACTTTTCTTTCCCTTTCTATTCTAACCTTGATTCCTCTACTTATTTGTTGAATTTTTCCTTATTAAGCAACACAACAGCTACCACTGCCACAACAAAGCTGTTCTCCAGCGACCAACACAACTATAACACAACCAGTTGATTTTTCCGGCCACAGGTGCGTTGTTCCGGCATAATTTTTATGTTATGCATGTATAATGTGTATTTTGTTACTCTTTTAGCTTTATATGAAAATTGTATATGAATTTTATATGAAAATTGAAGTGTTATATGAATTGTAAATGAACCTCTTACACGAAATTTGTATATGAATTGAAAGTGTTATTTGAAATTTGTATATGCATGTTGTTACATGAAAGTTTTACTTGCAAGATCAAAGATTCGAATTGGTATATATGCATGTATTGTGTGTGTTTGGTATATATGGTTTTTTAGGTTTTTGTGGTAAAGTTTGGTAACTTCATAAAATGACTCAACAATTTTGAAAATGGTGAATGCATATGTCTATATGTAACGCATGCGTTTCTAGGCTAGGCATTAACATTGATGTAATAGTCTAGGTCAACGTTTGTAACTCTTTTTGAAGTAATAATGATGAAATATTTGAGTACTATGTGAATTATGTGTTTATTTGCTTAATTATTATAATTGAATGAATTAAGAATAAAATAAGCATCAAAATTAAAGTATGAGATAAGCCCGATATCTTTACATAAAGTTTTAGTGGTTGAAACAAGGATTCCAGAGATATAAAGAATGTCGAAATCCGAGTTATGACAAAGAAGTTATCACCTGTCGAAGTTTCGCGACAGATGCGACACGACGCTGAGTGACGTAAAATGTGAATTTACAATAGAGCGATATTTAGCCTTAGTGATCTAAATGAAAGTCGTAGAATACGTTAAACCGCGTGCATGCATAAAAAGAACGCCCAAATCTGACTTCGTATGAGGAAGTTATGATTTTTCGAAGTTTCAACTTAGCAGTAGACAGCCCGAAGTTCGAATATGAGATCGAGCGATATTTATCAAAAACTTTCTAAATGAGAATTGAAGATCTCATCAATAGTAGTGCAATGATGGAAAGACAGACAAAAATGGACGTCAGATGAAGAAGTTATGAATTTCTAATGGAGTTTTTTTGTCCCCGCCTACTAAAAATAATATAAAAGTAATATATTTATAATATGTTAAAAATAAAGTCAAAATTAGCCAACGGAATCTAAACGAGAGTTGTAGAGCATATTCTCACCTATGCTTTGATATAAAGAACGTCGAAAATGGAGTTTGTATGCGAAAGTTATGAATTTCTGAAGTTCGGGGCGCGAACCCCAAAGCTGTGTCAGTGGCCACGACGTGGAAACAGTGCCCACGACGTGGCATGACTTCTGACGCCTTCTGGAGCCTGACAGAGCAAGTGGACGATGACGCATGCAATGACGTTCAAGCCCACGACGTGGAAAATGAGAAATTTGCCCTATAAATAGATTTTAAGGGGCAACCTGTAACATCCAAAATTTCAAAACAATTAAAACTTTTCAAAACCACTCATTTTAATAACGTTGTTACAAAAAGGTTTTCAATACATCATTTAACAGAGTATTTTCCCCAGGTTCATATCATAAAACACCAACGCGAGGAACGGTACGATCACGCCTTTGCCTTGCCACAGCCTCTTGAGAACCTGAAACATAAAACCGCAACTGTAAGCCCGAAAGCTTAGTGAGATACCCCTAGAATACCAACCACATATACGCCTTTCCAGGCCCTGACCTTCCGGTCCATGTGTCTCAGGGGACTTCCGTCCCTGCTGGGTAAACCTTCCGGTCCTACCCACGCCGACCTTCCGGTCCATCACACAACATATTGCCTTCCGGCCCATAACATATCGCCTTCCGGCCCATAAGCATAAAATGCATATATAACATAACAAATAATCATATAGCAGTTCATAGACAACAATCGATCAACAGATCACATATCATAACATTACTCTAAACAAGATACCGGTCTGGCCGGTCACTAGCATAACATTACCCTATGAATCAGTCAACATACTAAATGCATACATACGCCTTTCCAGGCCATGACCTTCCGGTCCACATAGTAATGCCTTCCGGCCCATAACATGTATTGCCTTCCGGCCCATAACATATAACAACTGACAACTACCCGGATTTCCATCCGATAAAAGGGTTGGCATTGGTGCCATAAACCCTAGCGATATAGTGAGGATAACTCACCTCGAAACTGCCAACTGAACGGATAGCTCAAGCTGCTCCGATCACTGATACGATCTCCACCTCTGGATAGCCACCAATGCACTGAACTCAAACAATAAACAACAATTACCAAAATACCCCTGAAACCACTGGTCAACCCTTGATCAAAGACAAGGTCAAAGTCATCCCCTGACTGACCCTACTCGCCGAGTCCACCCTATGACTCGCCGAGTCCCCATACTCAGAACTTCACTTAACCCGCGACCTAACTCGCCGAGTCACCCCAAGACTCGCCGAGTCCAACGACTCTGAGTCCACTCGCCCTTGACTCACCGATTCCTTAAGATTCCTTTTCTACACGTCGAGTATCCCCTTTTTACTCGACGAGTTCCTCCTGGAAGAATCGCGGGGCCACCCCGACTCAACTCGCCGAGTCCCAGTTATTCTTCAAGCTACTCGCCGAGTCTGTTCATCAGACTCGTCGAGTCCATGCCATGCAGTCGATCAAACTGCTTCCTGAAATACGTATGGTCCCGAGATATACAATCATGGGACTTTCTGGACTTCTAAACATCTTATTACTGGGGTATAATCGTCTGGGTAATAACATAATAACCCATCTAATCACTAAATGGGTTTCATAAACCCTAGATTCGTATACACATCAAAATAACAGAAATGGTCCGAGTATTACCTGAAAACGCACTCTCTGTGTCCCCAAACCTCAGGACTCGATCCTCCTTGATATTCCTTTGGCCAAACTCTTCTTCTTCTTGCCTAACAAGTTCCTCAAAGTTCCAATAGCTTTCTCTCCTGCTCTAGACGTCCACAACGATTAGGGTTCTTCTCAATCGGCCAAAAGACGGACAATGACGGCCTAAGGGGCGTTATATACGATCCAAAACCAAATGGCTAGGGTTTCTGCTGAACAGCGTCGACTCGCCGAGTCCATATCTGGACTCGTCGAGTCCAGTCGCGAACCCGCGACCAAGTCTGCGGTCCTACTCGGCGAGTCTAGGCTCCAACTCGCCGAGTCCCTTCTTAAAACACCCCCAAATCATAGTTATATCGATATTTGAAATTCCGGGCTGTTACCACTCTCCCCCACTAGAACTAGACTTCGCCCTCGAAGTCTCACTTTGAAAATAGCTCCGGGTGCTGCTCTCGCATCACACGTTCCAGCTCACCGGTCATTTCCGGCCCATCCGGTGCTGCCACCGAACTAATACTAGAGGTATCTCCTTATACCTCATAGCCTCGATCTTCCGATTTCTGATGACCACTGGTCTCTCAGCATAATTCAGGCTCGCATCCACCTGAATATCCTCTAATGGAACCACCGCCGACTCATCGGCTATGCACTTCCTCAATTGCGACACATGAAAGGTGTCGTGGATCTGTCCCCACTCCGCTGGCAACTGCAATCGATAGGCTACCCAGCCTATCCTTGCAATCACCCGAAATGGCCCAATGTACTGGGGCCCAACTTGCCCTTCTTCTTGAATCGAATCACTCCTCTCCAAAGAGAGGCCTTCGGGAGTACGAAGTCGTTGACCTGAAACTCAAGCTCGGATCGGTGGCTGTCTGCATAACTTTTCCTGTCGGCTCTGGGCGGTCAATAACCTCTGTCTCATCTGCTGAATCTGCTCCGTCGACTGAAGCCCGATCTCTGTACTGTCCATCGCTCTCTGTAACCGAGAATTACCCAAGATGCAACTCTGCTCTAAATCCCAACAATCACTCGACCAATAAGGGTTAGGAAACCCTGAACCACCGGATCCCCGATCCAAAGCCCACTTTGTCCATCCCGGACCAACTGAGAGATCCATTCTCACTCTCAGAGTAACTCTCACAAGTTCTCCTCTTGCCATCACATACACATGCTGAACTAGCCCCAACACCCGCAGGTTGGAAGACCCGATACACTGATGATATCCTCGAACATCTCCCAAGATGAACCACTACATCCACCCTACACTCTGATCAGAATCACACTGAGAATTTAAGATTCTCTCTCCCCCTGCATCCCTTCTGAGCCTCAACAGACATCCCCAAACCGGATGGGTTCCTACTTCGCTGCCGCGAACACGATGCTCGAAGCCATACTCGAAATACTCTAACCATAACTCTGCTCTGCAGCTTTCATTCTCGTGAACTTGCACTCCCCTTCGGAGTTACACACCTTTCTCTTTTCCTTCCAAGGGACCCTCTTGGCCATAATGCCACTCCAACCGGTGCCACGGTGCTTGCCCCAAGCGACACCACCCTTTTTGCGTAACCGCTATTCACATACTCTGGTTCTCATTGCAGGGGCTCTCAATCCCATGCACTCTCTCCACTCATCAAAATCACTGCTTCAGCTAAACAAGATCACTAACCCGGGGCCAGACCTTCCAATGCAATCACACTGCAACATACACAATCCGCAATCTCAAACTGATCCAGCAATACCAACAGAGCCTCCAACATGACTGGACCGACTCTCATAACACATACTAGCCACTCGAGGCTATATCTCTGTGGGTCCGTACACCCAAACTCTGCGAACCCTCAGGTTCTAACTCTGGGAACCTTCCGGTTCCAGCTCTAGAAACATGCACAACATAATCCCGTGGGATTAATGCAGTACAACCCATCACGTACCTCAAACATACAAATACTCTGATCGCATAACCCCGGTTACTTACTCAAGCTTGATCCCGGCCTTCTCTCAGGCCTCCACAATCAAATGCCCTAGGTCTGTATCCCACCCCGCATACCCGACACTCGCTCTCGTCGGCCTATACTCTGAGCTGACAAACACTGCTGAATCCCAACAGCTAAGCACCCTCACATACTCATCGATCTCCCGGAGAATTCTCCAATTCTCCCCCACTAAAGCACTGACTAACTGTATCCGATCGTCATTAACGACCTTTCAGAACAATCCTGCACAAAGAGAACATTTACACACTGACTGCTTCCCACAAGCATAAGCAACCCTCAGCAAAACACATCTCCTCCCTGATCAATCCACTCAAAAGAATCCGGTCTTTCAATTATCCACTCTACGACTGCAGATGCTACCCGACATTCAACCCAGTGCCGCATCTCCACTAACAACCCTCACGAACGACAACCAACGGAATTCCCAACAATAACCCGTAACCAAACCCACAACCTGCCAAAGGATGAATACCGCATCGAAAACCGCACAAGGCTACCGGCACCAAAACACCAAACTATAACCATACCAAACCATCAGGGAACAACGAATGCCAAAGCGAAAACCTGAAGCACCAATCCATAACCATGCCAAACCCGCGAAACAACGAATACCGCATCGAAATCCACACAAGATACCAGCACAAACAATACGCCACAATCAACGCAAGGCAATCAAGACATCAAGAAAGCATCATACCCGCAGCTGCCTCCGGCACTGCTCCGTCTCCCTCTGCCGCAAGCCGATAAGCATGACCCTGAGCCCTTGGGGCTCCGCTCCATCCTGTCCTCCTCCTGAACTCCTCAAGGTGGCCGGTGCTAGAGCCTGCACCGGTCCTGCAGAAAATTATGGACAGTTGACCCTCAAATGTCCAGCCTGCTGACAATGATAACAACCCTCGAATCCCGAATCGGCACTGACTGCCGACGGTCCCGCGCATAGTGCCCCTTTTTTTCCGCACTCGCGGCATGCACCACCGGACCAACAAGCTCCAGTGCCATCCCTCTCACACTTCCCACAAGTGTGGCCGCTCCGATCCCCCCATTCTAACATCTACGGTCCTGGACCGTCTCGGCGCCGACTGCGACTGCATCGGGGCCTGCCTCAGCTCACGCAACTGCAACTCAACCTCTAACTCACGCCACATGGCGGCCTCCTGCAACCCCAACAAGGTCTCACACTTCTGCGCAGACAAGAACTGTCTGATATCCCTCTTGAGCATACTCAGATATCGGGACATCTGAGCCTGCTCCGAAGCGAACTCAGGGCAAAACATCGCCCTCTCAATAAACATCCTGGTGATCTCAGTCACCGGCTCCAAATCCTGCTTCAGCTCAAGGAACTTCCGAGCCGATCTCTCCTTTTCATCCCGCGGAACATAGCGAGTACTGAACATCTCTCTAACTGATCCCCTAAAACCGCAGCCCTCTGCGCGTCGGAATATGACCCCATGGTCAATCTCCACCAATAGGTCCAGAGTGCACCTCGCCCTCTGATCGGCAGGGCATAAGCTCGTGGAGAAACACCCCTCCACATCTGATAACCATCTCATAACAGCAATCGGGTCCTGAACTCCATCGAATGTGGGAGGCTTCGTATAATAGAAGTCCCGATACTGAAAACCCTGACTAGCTCCTCTCTTTGCCGTTGCTACAGCCGCTGTAGCCACCGCGGCCACCGTCTCTGCGAGAGCCGCATATCGCTCATCGAAATACTCAATCATGGCGGTCTTGATCGACCCAAACAACTCCGACAACTCAGCCCGGAGCAATGCAGCAACCCCATCACGCAGGATCTCACGAATCCTCGCATCCCGCTCGCTCGTGCTCGTCCGATCGATAACCCTCGACGGCACTGATCCACCCGGAACTCGCTCTCCAGCTCCCGATCCTGATCCGGATCCTCTATCATCTTGCCTCGAGATCTCCATAATGAAGACACCCTACCAATCTCAAACACTTCCCAAAATCCTGGGATCCAACTCTCGCAACCCTACCCTAGAGACCATGGTTTCCCTGATACGCGTATGGGTCCTGCGCTTTCAGTAGTATGGGCCCATACTACCTTCCACACCTACCCATATTTGTATGAAGTACTACCACAATACCCTAGGGAATATGCATAACAACTATCAACCCTCACCACTAGAGGAACACTGAGAACATCCCATAGGGGACCCTAGGCTACAGGCATCACATATCAGGCAACATTATCATGAATTCCTGAAGATCCCTACCCTAACTCTAGCATGTTGTTCTATCAAGCTCAAATAAACAAATATCATGTATGGTATCTTGGGGTTACTTACTGGCTCCGGTTGATCGTACCTCCGCGTCCTCCTTTTACCAAATTTGAAAACCATTTTAATTTCTCATTTTAAAATCCTCCTCGATTTGAGACTGGAGTCACACGAATGTTTCCCCAATTCACTCAAACCAAGGCTCTGATACCAACTTGTAACATCCAAAATTTCAAAACAATTAAAACTTTTCAAAACCACTCATTTTAATAACGTTGTTACAAAAAGGTTTTCAATACATCATTTAACAGAGTATTTTCCCCAGGTTCATATTATAAAACACCAACACGAGGAACGGTACGATCACGCCTTTGCCTTGCCACAGCCTCTTGAGAACCTGAAACATAAAACCGCAACTGTAAGCTCGAAAGCTTAGTGAGATACCCCCAGAATACCAACCACATATACGCCTTTCCAGGCCCTGACCTTCCGGTCCATGTGTCTCAGGGGACTTCCGTCCCTGCTGGGTAAACCTTCCGGTCCTACCCACGCCGACCTTCCGGTCCATCACACAACATATTGCCTTCCGGCCCATAACATATCGCCTTCCGGCCCATAAGCATAAAATGCATATATAACATAACAAATAATCATATAGCAGTTCATAGACAACAATCGATCAACAGATCACATATCATAACATTACTCTAAACAAGATACCGGTCTGGCCGGTCACTAGCATAACATTACCCTATGAATCAGTCAACATACTAAATGCATACATACGCCTTTCCAGGCCATGACCTTCCGGTCCACATAGTAATGCCTTCCGGCCCATAACATGTATTGCCTTCCGGCCCATAACATATAACAACTGACAACTACCCGGATTTCCATCCGATAAAAGGGTTGGCATTGGTGCCATAAACCCTAGCGATATAGTGAGGATAACTCACCTCGAAACTGCCAACTGAACGGATAGCTCAAGCTGCTCCGATCACTGATACGATCTCCACCTCTGGATAGCCACCAATGCACTGAACTCAAACAATAAACAACAATTACCAAAATACCCCTGAAACCACTGGTCAACCCTTGATCAAAGACAAGGTCAAAGTCATCCCCTGACTGACCCTACTCGCCGAGTCCACCCTATGACTCGCCGAGTCCCCATACTCAGAACTTCACTTAACCCGCGACCTAACTCGCCGAGTCACCCCAAGACTCGCCGAGTCCAACGACTCTGAGTCCACTCGCCCTTGACTCACCGATTCCTTAAGATTCCTTTTCTACACGTCGAGTATCCCCTTTTTACTCGACGAGTTCCTCCTGGAAGAATCGCGGGGCCACCCCGACTCAACTCGCCGAGTCCCAGTTATTCTTCAAGCTACTCGCCGAGTCTGTTCATCAGACTCGTCGAGTCCATGCCATGCAGTCGATCAAACTGCTTCCTGAAATACGTATGGTCCCGAGATATACAATCATGGGACTTTCTGGACTTCTAAACATCTTATTACTGGGGTATAATCGTCTGGGTAATAACATAATAACCCATCTAATCACTAAATGGGTTTCATAAACCCTAGATTCGTATACACATCAAAATAACAGAAATGGTCCGAGTATTACCTGAAAACGCACTCTCTGTGTCCCCAAACCTCAGGACTCGATCCTCCTTGATATTCCTTTGGCCAAACTCTTCTTCTTCTTGCCTAACAAGTTCCTCAAAGTTCCAATAGCTTTCTCTCCTGCTCTAGACGTCCACAACGATTAGGGTTCTTCTCAATCGGCCAAAAGACGGACAATGACGGCCTAAGGGGCGTTATATACGATCCAAAACCAAACGGCTAGGGTTTCTGCTGAACAGCGTCGACTCGCCGAGTCCATATCTGGACTCGTCGAGTCCAGTCGCGAACCCGCGACCAAGTCTGCGGTCCTACTCGGCGAGTCTAGGCTCCAACTCGCCGAGTCCCTTCTTAAAACACCCCCAAATCATAGTTATATCGATATTTGAAATTCCGGGCTGTTACACAACCGGCCAAGGTTGCTAATTCACGCTTCTCTCACCTGTATTACCTCGATTTACGTGCAAAGAAGTACCCTCAAAGCCCAATATCATCTCGAGACCCGAAGAAAGTCCCAAAGCCCGAAGATCCCGAGAAGAAAAGAGTTTCCAAGGCGAAGTTCTGCCCGCGAGAAGTCCGGTGTGTGAAGATATCACAGATCCATCAAAGAAATTTCCACTTGAAGAGCCGAAGTGCTGTCCGAGCATCGTCTTAACAAGTAAGTGTGTGGTTACTTTCTTCTAACACATAAATATGAAGTATTTACTTTGAAATACGTGTTATGTGTTTATATATTGTTGTTTATTTGAAGTAAGTGTATATTTCTTTTCTTCTAACACACTGATACAAAGTATTCTATATAAAATACGTCTTACGTGTTTATACATTATTTTTTCATTTGAAATAAGTGTTGAATAAATGTTTTATACAAATTTTAAACTGTATATGTATTTGTATCTACAAAAGTGTTGGGTAAAGCATGAATAGATAGTTGATGTGTGTTAAAATGAAGAGAGGCCTCGATGTTGTTTTTGATTCAGTCATCTAGCGGAGTTTAGATGACGACCACAGACTTTTCTAGATATTCCTATGGAACGCTACCAAGCTCGCCACCTGTAGGTGTTAATGAACTTGGGTGTCTGTACTCCATCCCCCTCATGGTTACCTTATTTGACATATATTGTTGGGAAACCCCCGAATGCATGTGTTTTCGCCCTGATGAAATATTCTTAGACTAGGTCCATTGTGTTAGTTGTCTTAGGGACGTAAAGTGAGAATAATGAGAATGGGTAATTGGGTTATTGTTGGTTGGTGGAATTAAAAATAATTATTTATTGTGGGTTGAAAACCCTATACCGCTCACCAAGCTCCCAAGCCTGACCCACTAAGTTTTATTTGTATTACAGGTAGTGGCGCCAGAGCATAAGTTGGATGACTTATCAAGATTATTTTTGGATTATAGACCCGTTGTTATATTTAACTGTTGTAAGGTCTATTTTGTAATTTTTATGCTTTTGGTCTGTTTATCGGAACATGACATCCCGAGTTTTGTTATATAATGAAAATACATTTCTTTAAAAAATGCTTTGGTAAATCTTATTTTATCATATTTTGTTTTGGGAACAAATTCTGCAACTCTTTTAATCAAATGATTACACTGAAATTATTTTAAAAGCATAAATTAAACCGGTCTTTTCTGGTCGTGATTTTGGGGATGTCACAGTATATATATATATATATATATATGTGTGTGTGTGTGTGTGTGTGTGTGCACGTATTAGTTAAGTTTGTATATTTGTATTTGTATGCATGGAAATACAAATTTATATGTGTAATTAGTATATGTATATATGTGTAATTGATATGTATGCAAAAGTAGTATGCTATAACTGAAAATTTCATTTAAAGTACAATTTTATAATAGAAAACAACATAATAAAAATCGTGTAAAAAATGAAAAAGTATAAATCCATAATAGAAAAGATGCTATAAATAAGTAAATAAATATGAAAATTACAACATAAGAAAAGATGCTAAAAACTTAATTAATTAAACTACATTGCTATAATAATAATAATAATAAGTTTTTAAATAACTTCCTTATAAATCATCAAGAGCCTAGAATCCCGCCCGAAATTAATTTAGAAATTAATCCCGGGTTGTCCCTGTTTTAGGAATACTTTCTGAATACTTTATCTGGTTTAGGATGTGAATGTGTATTACATGATTGATTGTTTAAGAAAGATGTAGTTGTTATTTTCTCTTTGCTCGTCAGTTATATATATATATATATATATATATATATATATATATATATATATATATATATATATATATATATACTTAGGAGCTTAGGGGAAATGCTGCATAGTTTTTCTTAAACGGTCAATCATGTAATACACATTTGCATAAGAGGTAAGGTATTCAAAAAGTGGGTTTAGAAACCTACCCTTGTGAATAATCTTTTCGATGTCCAATTTTTTGTTACTGTTTCGATACTACTTTTTGAATTGTCGGTATACTATACCTTTATAAATATTCTACCCGATTTAGAGGTTACTCTATAGTTATAAATATTCAATCATATTTTTAGTTCTTGTTGAGTAAACACTAAAACCTAAGTTAAGTTTCAGTTGCAGTATGTCTATTGATAAAACCTAGACTACTATTGAAAACCGTAACTCTACTGTATTCCAACAAGGAGTCGAATCTTTTCTCAAGAGGTCCAAAGCACACATCGATAACAATGGTCAAATCAGATTCCTATGTAACAAATGTAATGTAAATAAATTTATACCACTAGCCATAATGAAATTTCATATACTTTAACATCGTTTTAGTCCTAATTATATTATATGGAAGTATCACGATGAAAATACATTTCATCTAGTTGTAGAAGACATAACACGTAGTAACAAGATGGTCGTTGCTATTATTGAGGTTATGAGGGTGTGATTGAAAACGATACCAACCACGATAAAGGGAATCCAGATACAGAGGGTAGCAGTATCTATGAAGGATTTGAAAAGCTTTTAGAGCGAGTCCAATTATATCCTAGATGTACTTCATTTTCGTCCCTTCACTTTTTAGCAAAGTTTATGCATATCAAGGTGATCAACAAACGAACTGATAGTTCACTCGATCAGCTTCTTCAGATGTTGCAAACTGCTTTTTCTAAAGGAAACACGGTCCTTCGTCACGTTATGAAGAAAAAAGACACTTAAAAATATTAGCTTGGTTTATGATTCGAAAGGAAAGAACACAAGTTGTTGCAATAGTGTCCAATTTATAATGAGAGTCGATGGGTTGATAAAATAAAAACAGTAACAAGGTGGATCATAAGATTTTACGATACTTTCCCATGACCCCTAGACTGCAACCTTTGTATTGTTCTATACACACAACTAAAGATATGATTTGGAATAGTATCGGACGATCCAAAGATGGTACGATGCTTAATCCTATTAATGGTACATCATGGAAAAAAAATTATATGAAGTATCCTAACTTCTCGATGGAACCTAGAACCGTAGTCTTAGGGCTTTCTGTTGATGTTATTAATCCCTTTGGTAACATGTGTAATCCTCATAGCACGTGGCATCTCTTACTCATCACTTACAATCTTCCACCATGGCTATGCATGAAAGAGTCCTCATTCATGTTAACCATGTTGATTTCAGGCCCCCAAAACAACCGAGAAGGACTTGGATGTGTTCCTTAGGATGTTGGTGGATGAGTTGAAGCAATTGTGCATTTTTGGCGTACGTACTAAAGACGTGGTGGCAGGTACATTCTTCAATATGAAAGTGATATTGTTATGGACAATAGACGACTTTCCATCTTGTAGTAGTTTATCCAGTTGGAGCGGAAAAGGGTACAAATCTTGTACGACTTTCAATGAAGACACTCCCTCATACCGAGTATCAAATAAAGTCGTATGTCACACCCCTGGCCAGCTGTGGAATCTACGGGTTGTGCGACCTTAGGGATGTTGGATCTAAAGGCATGTATATTGAACAGTACACAAAAATATGACACAAATACTTCTTTTATTTATTATTAAAGGAGTTACATTATTTGATATTCAATAATACTTCAGAAATCATAAACTAAACAATAAGATAACAAATAAAGCTTCCATCAACTAGGCGACAAGTTCTGTCGACACTCTGCTTCAACTTCTACTCATTTCGTGAGAATACATGGGTTTTGAAAACATCAATGTAATGTTAATGGGTTTACAAGTTTTTATAGGTTTATACTTTTAGAATAGTTTTATCATCTTTTAGAAATATTTCAATTCTATGTATTTTATTTCCTAAGATAAACTACTATTTTAGTATTTATTCTATAAAATTTTCTTTTGTAGATTTATATTTCTTTTTCTTATTTTTTCATAATTTAAATACTTCCTAGGCATTCTCATCTAGGTAGTTTCATTAATTAAGGTTGGTGATAAATGTTACAATGAGTTTCGATAATCGAACTATATGACTTGAAATTCCCCCGCCACGACGCGCCATCATATTTCGCAAGAATATAAAGTTATTCTTTTCAAGGTTGTATCTAGCAACCACAGGTGGGAGTGCCATTCCCGTATAGCTCTATACATACCTTTAATGCTCACTTAAGATTAACGTTTATTAGGTCCGAGGTTAGTTGAATATTAATCGGCTAAATGATGAATAATACTTCTAATTTATCCTTGTTATTCTTTCCTTTAATATAATTTCCTTACACAATTATTCATATATATATATATATATATATATATATATATATATATATATATATATATATATATATATATAATAATTATCTTTGTATTGATATTCTTTAATATGATATTTGTATTGATATTCTTTAATATGATATTTGTATTGATATTCTTTAATATGATATTAGGGCGGAGTACGATTAAGTACATTGCTTATCATTAAGTTTTTCTTTAATATGTTTTATTCCATAATGATTTTGATCCACACACACATATATACTAGTGGTGTACCCACGCGATGCGGCGGTGGCTATTTGTTTCATTTTGGCAATTTCTTTTCAGCCGAGAATTGGTTTTATTCTGGCGGTCATGAAACCATTTATGTTTGGTGTATAGTTTTCTTTCGACGAGCATAACTTAGGCTAAAGTGTGTTGTTATTTTTTTTAAAGTATATGGTTTTCAGTTAAAAACAAAAATATGTTATTTTGTACACCAAACTATTGAATAACATGACCATGTATTGATCTTAGCCTATCTATCATTTTATATTCAAACATGAGCATAAAAGACACGAAATCATAAACTCAAAAAAGTTAATTGCTACTTCCTTGAGACTTAATAAAGTTCATTCATTATTCTGTTTGTTCCTAAGTTTTCCTTCGAGACTCAAGCTTAAAGTGATGTTATTGATGCCGTTGTCGGCTGCCTCTAAATATGTTGATATTTGTTATTTAAAATAATATATATATATATATATATATATATATATATATATATATATATATATATATATATAGATGTTTGGCATAACAATTTCCTTTCATAAATAACTTGTATCAAGAATTATCAATTTTGATTAATAATTTTTAGATATTTTATACTATTGCTTAAATCTTCTTAGATAAAATATTTTACTACTTTGTAAATTATTTATTAAAAAAATATTTTTTTTTTATGATTTAATGACAACTATAAGACCCCATATTTTTCAAGCTTTAAATACTTGTTTTTTTTTATTGCAACTACCATATATGTATTTAAACAATTTTTTAACATATTTTGTGCATAAACAATATATGAATACCTTTATTTTTAAAATAATTAAAATAATAATTGATTTGTAACATATTTAATTAATATATTTTATTTAAATAAAATATAGTATTTAGTATTAAAGAATGTCTTTATCCATACTAAAATCATTTTTAAAAAAATATGAAAAATTTAAATTTTTGTTATGTTGGGACGTTGTATAAGAAAAGAATATTTTTTTTTTTAATTTTCATTTTGCAACTTTAATATTCTCAAAATCGAATACCTCTCTATTTTTAATATTATTTAATCAAAATAAAAGACAATAGCCTAGGAGTCGATGACAGCTATAGACTATTTTATAAATATTCAAAAAAATTGAACCTCAATACATCATTATTATAATTCCAATATAAATCTAAAACTTGTTCTAAATCTACACAATTTAATATATATCTAAAACTTTTAAGAAAATACAACATCGATATACACAAATACAAAATCATTTCAAAGCATTTCTCAAAATCTATTCAAATGCAAAATATATGAATACCTTTATACATATTGCTTCTTTTCTTCCATGATACATGTTTTACATTTCTTATTTGCTTTAACTAAAGCACATAATGCCATATAGAAAAAAAACCACTTTGTAATACCAAAATTTAATAACACTGACTTGTATATAGTCTGAATTAGCCTTTTTCATCTACAAACTAAAACTCTTTTTCAGCATAAAACATTTCCCATTCAATCTAAAAAACATTCTCATATATATCTAAAAACCACTTTGTAATACCACAGAGAAACCCACTGAAACACACATGGACATGCATTGGATATTCTTTAATAATTTTTCTTGTTGGCAAATATGCATTTAGAATCATCTTGACTCATGGTCGCCGGAAACACATTTCAGATGTCCCACACAAACTTACTCACATAAGCAAACATATAACTTATACACAGATACAAATCACAGAAATCAACAACATACATGTGAATCAAAAGATCTTACATTAACAAATCTAACAACATAAACAGATAGATCTACAGACAAAAATATAGATCTACAATACACAAACACTGAAATGAATATCTACAAAATAAACTCAAATAGATATTGAACTAACAAACATATATTCTACTAAATGGAAGAAGGTCGACAGAGGCGATCTGGTGGTGTAGTGGTGTTAGGTGGCATTTAGGAAGTAGTGTGTGACAACCTGATATTTCGATTCTATGTAATGACCTAAAAAACCAAGTATTGTAACCACTTTTGAAAATAATGAAATTAACTTTGAAAATAAAATGTACAAAAGTCTCTATTTGGTTACCTATTATGTTAGATATCATTAAACCGTGAGCGTACATAAAAAGGACGTCCAAATCTGACTTCGTATGAGTAAGTTATGATTTTTCCAGGTTCGGTATAGCGGTAGACAACTAAAAACTCGAAACAAAGAGCGAGCGACTTTTGGCCGGAATGACCTAAATAAGAATTGAAGGTCTCGACAATGGTATTTCAACGATACAAAGTCTGGCAAAAACAGACATCGGATAAAGATGTTATGGATTTCTAACGAACTTTTCCTACCCTGACTTTTTAAAAATAAATAATAAAAATAATTTCAAAATTTGCCGACGGAGTCTAAACGAAAATTGTAGAGCGTAGTCTCACCTACGCGTGGATATAAAGAACGTCGAAAACGGAGTTCGTATGAAGAAGATATGAATTTTTGAAGTTTACTAAATAATTAAAATATAAATTTAAATAAAAATCCGGTATTATCCGAAGGAGGAGTCACAGGGCCAATCCGAGTTACGCCCAACGTACTCGAGGACTAGGCCTCGGAACGTCCACGTCGCCCCTCTACTCCCCTATGTCTTGTCTCGTCCGAAGTCCAGCAGTCAAGGATGTGGTCACGCATGACGCACGGGTACGCCCCGCGTAACCCCTACGCCCAGCGTACCGAGGCGGTTCCCAGCCCCTATAAAAGGGATGCGAGGATTTCGGGTAAATTGCTTATTTTCTCTCCTTTTTCTTGCGTTTTTACTTCGTTTTGCGTGCAAGTAATATCCCGAAGCCCTGGTTTCCATACCCAAGCCCCGAAGGAAGTTTACGCTCCCGAGATTCCCGAGAATCCCGAGAAAATCCGCTTTCATACGTAAATCTGTTTTATACTAAGTTTTGTGAGACGTTTCACGTACTTTCGAGTATGCATTTTAAGTTCTGTATTATATACCATAATCCCTTGATAGTTGTGTATAGATCTATAGGGGATTGACAATCTCACACCTAAGTTGTTAGTTACAGCTAGGCCGACAGGCCTGGGGTGACAAACGTCATAACTTTCCAACGCCTGAAGAACATTGTTATAGGCATCCTGGTCAAATAGTATGGTTATAAGACTCACATGGAGTATTAAAAACACATTGATTTACGGGTTTTCTTTTTTCAAATGCTTTAAACAATTTATACATAAATCTACTATTTTAAGCATGAAAAGCACTATTGCATTACAGTTTTGGAACAATCAAACTACCATATACTATAGTAGAAAATATGGAATTTTCTAGGAACTTTTAAACATGTACAAACCATTTTCATTATATTTCATATAAACATTGTCACTAAATACTTATGAACTCACCAGCTTAAATGCTGACCTACTCTTTCAAAACCACTTGTGTTTCTCAGGGATTCAGTAATACAGGTAAACTACAGCTTTTGAAGAAGGGACGCTACGGCGTTACTATAATTTCATTTTGACATCATATTGTAATTTGTTTTTGAAACAAGTACCTTTCAACAATGTAAACTTTTAAATTATATATATGATGGTTGTATTACTTTCTTTACTATGTATTCAATTGTTGCGATACTACATGAAGTCATCCGCCTTCGAACGATTCCGCCATTCTGGTTTGGGGGTGTGACAGATTGGTATCGGAGCATTGTTTATAGTGAACTAAGTATATCGAACCACATAAGATACACAAACTATAAATGCATAGGGACTCAAGGTCTCTGACAAAACGTTTTTACACCTAAAACCTCGTTTCATTTAATTTAGATTATTTTGGGTCGTAAAAGTACAAATACATGCATACAACAATACATTTTCATGGTTAGAACTATAGAAGAAGTATTAAGACAAGTTGGACACTACAATTTGGCCTCGAAATATGTAATCGGATTTGGGACGAATATAGCCTGATCAACTATATTTATCCGAGATTGGACTAACGTATGTCGAGGAATGGTCGTAGTGAGCAACAAGTCAAAACTTACCAAAATAAACACTAGTATCAAACATACAAATTTAAATATTATAAGAGTATTTGGTGCATGCAATAGTTTAATCGACATGTTTAGAGTTACATGCATGTTTTCAAATTTTGTTCAATTCTTATAACCCTATTCTCGTATAGTCAAATGGCTGGATTCCACCCACCAGGGGACCCCTACTACCTGAATCTGGGCAATGGAGGATGGGTATAAGAGGATCCCGAAGAGGATGAAGAACCTATCGAGTTGGAGGAAGGGGATGACTCTGGGACAGACTAAGAACCAGAAGTAATCGACCCTCCAACTGCTTAACCTCCCGCTGTTAGGAGGAACTTTCAGGGACCAACTCCCATTTGGGGAAGTCACCTTCACCATTGGAGCCAACAAAAAGGGTTACATCCTCCCTACAGTATGTGTCGGGACTTCTACGACATCAGAAACGGAGGTTCAGCCGACCGAGCACTCCTAGTCATGGTGGGCAAACTATCCAACTAGCCCTATCAATCCGGGGTCCAAGCAAACCGACTTCGCGAAGTCAACGTGGAAGTACAAGTTCACACTTTTGACATTCGTCGACTGGATAGGTTGCAGGATGACACCCAACTCCGCGCCGACGCATTCCAAGCACAAATGATTGCATCCCTCTCTGAGATGAGGGAACAGCAAGCCACGTTTAATAGGCGTCTTATGGAAGCAAAGCAATCAGACACGGAATCAAGCTCCAAGCGCAACCTACGTCGCAAGTAGTGCTTGCTAAGTCCCAAAATTTTGTTATAGAATAGGAACTCGACTAAAAGTCTTACTTTTCTTTAACTTCTGTATCAGAGATCCTTAGAAGGGTCGAAATTTTCCTAACTCCAAATGTAACTCGGCATGTGTTTAATATATATGAAGAAATTCCGTTGTGTGTAAATTCTTTGACTACCACTCAGATTCATAAGTTTATCTAACACTATGCAAACTTTTATTATGAGTCAAACTCTAAACCATGGGTAGGTCAATCGAATTTATAAATTGATAAAAATGACAAATTTATTAACACACTAAAAACTTATGATCTTCATTCTATTTCTTTATCAGCACAATGCCGCCTCATAGATCTACACGCAATGTCAACAACGCACCACCTCCACCACCATCCCCTCCCATGATGGAAAATGCTGCATTGATAGCTGCTGTAACGGCTGTAGTAACAGCGACAATAGCTCAAATGAGTAAAAATGGTTCTGGTGGGGGAGTAAATAGTTCTACGAATGGCCAACGTCAAGGTCGCTCAGGGTATTGTACATACAAGGATTTCATGAATAGCAAACCCATTACTTTTAATAGGGCTGGAGAGATAATGGCTCTATCATAGTGGATAGAGAAAACTGAAGCGGTTTTCGAGATTTGTTCTTGTCCGGAAGGGAACAAAGTGAAGTTCGCTGCCTGTACTTTCTCTGAGAGAGCTCTGACATGGTGGAATGGCCATGTCAAGTCACTAACGCTAGTAGTGGCTAACTCTATGGGCTGGAAGAACCTAAAACAAATATTACTGCAAGAGTACTATCCATGGGGCGAATTACAAAAGCTCGAACAGGAACTTTGGGGCCTTACCATGGTAGGCTCAGACATCACGACCTATACCAACAGGTTCAGTGATTTAGCAATCCTTTGCCCAGGGATAGTTGCTCTAGAGAGCAAGAAGATCGAAAGATACATCTAGGGACTGTCACCCCAGATTCGAGGAAGTGTTCTAGCTTCCAAACCAATCACTTTCGATAGTGCCAAACAGTTGGCACAAGCTCTCGTAGACCATGGGGTCTGCCAAGACTTCGCAGCTACCGTACCGGAGCAACCTAGAGGAAGCAACAACAACAACAACAATACCAACAACAAGAAGAAGAGGTTCTGGAATAAAAGAAAAAGTCAACATTCACAGGAACCTTCCAAGACACAACATATTGTGGCAGTCCATGCCGCTACTCCCCCCACTGCTGCTCCAATTACCACTACACCAGCAAAGCCATATGCTGGAAACCTGCCGAAATGCAGCAAATGCAATTTCCATCAAAACGGAAATTTTCGGGAGATGCACTGCAACAACTGCAACAAGAAGGGGCACACTGCTCATTTCTGTAGAGCACCAGCACAACCGATCACCCAAGTCCAAGGAGTCGGTGTAGGCCAGACATGTTATGGATGCGGTGAGGCTGGACACTACAAGAGAGACTACCCTAAGGCAAGGAACGTTAGCGGCATAGGAAGAGTGCTGGCAATAGGGCAGAACGAAGCAATAGCTGATCCCACGGTGGTTACGGGTACGTTTCTCCTCAATAACGCTTATGCATGCATACTCTTTGATTGTGGTGCGGAGAGGAGTTTCGTGAGTCATGAATTCAAGAATATACTAAAACAGAACCCTAAATCACTCAATAAGATATTCACTGTAGAAATGGCAAACGGTAGAACAGAAAGCACGAATGATATGTACATAGGCTACACACTAACTCTAAACGAACATTCATTTCAAATCGATCTAATGCCGATCACTATAAAGAGCTTTGATGTCATCATCAGTATGGTTTGGTTAAGCCTACACCATGCCAGTATTCTTTGTCACGAAAGGGCCATTCGCCTAAACCTGCCAAGCGGCGAAACTCTTGTCATTTATGGTGACAAACCCGGTACCAATTTACAAATCATCTCTTGCGTCAAAGCCCAGAAATACCTACGTAAGGAGTACCATGCCTTCTTAGCCCACCTGGTAGATAAGGAAAAAGAAACGAAGAACATCAAAGACATTCTAGAGGTCTACGATTTTCCCGATATCTTCCCTGAAGATCTCCCAGGAGTCCCACCAGAACGACAAGTTGAGTTCAGAATCGATTTAATTCCCAGAGCTACCCTAGTGGTTAAGTCGCCGTATCGTCTGGCGCCAAATGTGATGCAAGAATTATCTAGCCAATTAAACGAACTGCTCAACAAAGGATTCATCAGGCCAAGCTTCTCACCTTGGGGAGCACCGGTCTTGTTCGTAAAGAAGAATGATGGATCTTTCCGCATGTGCATTGATTATCGGGAACTTAACAAGCTTACTATCAAGAACCGATACCCGCTACCACGCATTGACGACTTGTTCGACCAACTCCAAGGAGCGATTTATTTCTCAAAGATCGACTTAAGATCCGGGTATCACCAATTACGAGTCTTGTGTCACACCCCAAAACCGAGAACGGCGGAAACGTTCTGGGGCGGAGGACGTCATGTATAATATCAACAACAATGTAAAGTAGTAAACAAGCAACAACATCGTCCATTTCATTAATAAAATAATTATTATACAATTGTATTCTGTCAATTTTGATAAACACTAAAGCATAAATCAAAATGAAAGATAAGTCTTGAACAAGCTCCATCTTCCTTTCTCCTTGCATCGGTACCTGTCTATGATGACCTGAGGATACAAGTAATTTTGAAAGCGAGTATCAGCTTTGAAGCTGGTGAGATCATAAGTATTTAGTGTCTTAGTTTGTATGTAAGAGTTTGTAAGTCTATGTATTGTAAGAATTTGAAAGTGTATATGAATTGTAAGTGTTGGAAAAACCCTAGAATCCCTATGATTCCTTCTAGTATATGAAGGTGTCTTCTACCAAGACCTAACTGTTCTGTGTGTGTGTGTCTCTTGTAAGAGTATGTATTTTTCCAAAGTATAACTATCATTATCCAAAAATATAGTTTGTACATTTATGTTTAAGTGAGGTTATCACTAAAAATATTTAATGGAAAAATTAACGTAGTACTAAAACGTAGCTCTAAAAGGACTACTACCGTACTAACTACCTTAAACCGGATTTTAGGCTAAGGCATTATGTGATAAATTGCACCATACTATCGACTGATAACAACGACATAAAGAACGGTCGTAATAACGGAATGACGTTTGGCACCCGCAGACCTACAGGTCCGGCTGTAGCTAGCAGCAAGGTGTAGGATTGTCAATCCAGCATAAATCTATACACAAACTCATACTATGGACTGGTTCATCGACATAAGAATGGTCGAAATAAGGTATGACGTTTGGCACCCGCAGACCTGCAGGTCCGGTTGTAGCTAGCAGCAAGGTGTAGGATAGTCAATCCATTATAGAATCTATACGCAAACTCAACGCTCTCCCTCCAAGAGAATTCCGGCTACAACTCGGGCCATGACATTTAAGGCATGCTCCGATACAGTGGATCACAATTGTTAACATATTAATGTAAGGGTAATGTTTCTCGTTCTAGTATAGTTGTATATGTTCTCGTCCTAGTATAGTTGTATATGTAATGTACAGTAATGTTCTAGAAAGTATTGACTCATGAATGAACTGACTCATTGTATGATATCGCGTTCTAGTAATGGTTCTAGTATCTTCCTGAACTACCCATATGGTAGCTTACTAGTAATATAAGTAGTACGTATGGACATGGATGTATACCCTTGCTACCCAAGGGCATAGGATGAACTGGAAGGACCTTTTATGACTTTATATGTACACATGATATATAACTAATATTTAAACGACCTTCGGACGAGTATCTGATATCCCACCAGACCACATCTCAAGGCGCGAAAAGGAAATAGGGTGGATAGCCTTCCTAAGTCTTTTAAACATTTCTTATATAACTATACATATAGAGGCATGCAATCTATAATATAAAAGCATAAATAAGTTTGGTAAAACATTTGAAACATAAATATTAGTTTAAGGAAAGATCGACTTGATGCCAATCTATAAAACAATTTGAAGGCATAAGTTTGATAAAACAATATAAGTATAAGGAACATTTGTTTGAAACACAGTTGTAAATAAGTTTGAAATATGATAAACAGAGTAAGAGGTACAGTGTAATAAGGAGTTTAAAACATATAAAATGTTTATAAAAATCATTTGAAGGAAGTTGTTTGGTAAAACGGCTAATGAGTAGCCAAATCTTTTGAATGTTGTATATTAATCACATGTGATTGATGTAATAACTAGCGTAATTCTACTTATTATTCGCATGTGATTGATATAATACTAGCATGATTCTACTTGTATCCCCCTCCATAAAACATTTAAAAGTAGTTTAAAACATTAGTTAAGGGGTATGAACTCACTTGATTGAAGTGGTTGATTTGAAATAGTCTAGAGAAGAATCGAGCAGAACTTCGACAGGAAGAGTTGAAAACGCGGGAAAATCTCAGGATTCTCGGGAATCTCGGGAATCTCGAGAACACAAAACCTTCCTTCGGGACTTGAAGGTGAAAACCGGGGATTTGGGAGGTTCTCGGGGGCTTAAACGCAGAGTTTCGGTGCGAGAAAGAAGCGAACTGAGCAATGGAACTCGGAGCCCTTGAAATCTATTTATAGGGGCATTTTTGGGGTGTGCCACGTCGTGGCAAGTGATGGCCACATCGTGGGGAGTCAAACCTATCCTCTTCCATTGATTGGACGCCCTCAGTCACTTGCCGGGTCGCGGCATGCTTGTGCCACGTCGTGGGGGCCTGACAGCCTCGGATTTTGGACCCCGAACTTGTAAAATCCATAACTTTCGCGTACGAGCTCCGTTTTCGACGTTCTTTATATGCACGCGTAGCTAAAAACATGATCTACAACTCTCGTTTAGACTTCATCGGCAAATTCTGACTTTATTTTTAATTATTTATTTTTAACGGGCCGGGACGCGATAATTCCGTTAAAAATCCATAACTTCTTCATCCGATGTCCGTTTTCGTCAGATTTTTCGCCGTTGCGCTACTAATGTTGAGACCTTAGATTCTCATTTAGGTTGTTTTGATCAAAAGTATCTCGAGCTCTATTTCGAGTTTTTAGCTGTCTACTGCTATACCTGAATCTTGGAAAAATCATAACTTTCTCATACGACGTCAGATTTGGACGTTCTTTTTATGTACGCTCACGGTTTGAGGTTATCTATAACTTTCATTTAGATACCTAAGGCTAAAAACTATTGTATTGAAACTTCGCGTTTTTCGTTTATTCGGTGATGCCGGTTTTGCCGAGAATCTTCGGTTGGTCATAACTTCTTCGTTATAACTCGGATTTTAGGGTTCTTTATATGTACGAAAATGTTGATACGATTCCTACTACTTTATTTAACCCAAATAAGATTTTAGGAAAGTTATATTTTGACCTAAATTTGATTGGTTTTACATTACATTGTCTCGAAATATCGGGTTGTCACATCATCCCCCCGTTAGAAGGAATTTCGTCCCGAAATTAGAATTTAAGCAAGGAAGTATGCACGAATGATCGAGTCGTGAGGAGGAAACTTCCTAATTGATTGGTTCTAGCGCACCTAAGTGATCACGGGTTCTCGGTTGGCATTCCAACGAACCTTCACTAACTGGCGATGGCGTTTCTTCGTCCGCTTGACCTCTCGGTCGAGGGTCACTACGGTTCTAATACGAAGGTGAGGATCTCGACGAGTGGACTTGTAAGAGTCCTAACAAAAAGGTATGGTTTCATGATCGAGATGCGAAGAGTAGAAAGTACGTTACTGAGTTCGTGGAGTAGGTCTAGTTTGTGCGAGGCACAGGACCGATTCTGATAAGAATCTCGGAGGTCCTGTCAAATTTGGATTTAGCTTTCCACGCTTTACGAAGCGTATTAAGCCATTCTCAGAGTGAGTTATCCTAAAGAATTTGGTCACTCACTTGGAATTTCAAAGGTTCCTTTTCTTGCGTAACTTCCCAGTCAAAGGCCACCCCTTGCTGGGTCAAAGTCGTACGAGTTTCTGTAGCTTGCGAGGAGTTCTGAAGGAACTAAGGCGGTAGGTCGGTAAGACCTAGCATTTGGCAAAAACTGTCGGCGTCTCTGGTGTCAGTGAATGCTTAATGGTTTTGGCAAATTGAAAGAGTACTCAAAATTTCCCACATTACCAATAGTGTGTCATAGAAATTTGACTCTTCAATTTCCAAATCTCGTGCCTAGGGAACTTTGCTAAAAGTTCCTCTGTAGGAAATGTTTTCATGGGTTTTCTTCTTACTACGAGGGTAGATAAGTAAGTCATTTCATGGAGAAATGACGAATCGATCCAAGTAAGAAAGACGTAACCCTATTCATTTAGCTCATGAAAACTATGGGCGTATTGGTCCTATCCGAAAGGTATCACTACGAACTCGATGTGTCCGCATCGAGTTCAGGAGATAGTCTTCCGGACATGCTCCCCTAACACTCGAACTGGTGATATTCGGATTTCAGATCCATTCCTGGAAGTAGTTTCTTTCCTTGCGTTTGCTCAACCATTTTGTATATGCGAGGCAGAGATAACGATTTCTATGAAAATCTTGATGGAGTCCTCGATATCCGAGGCTCATACGTTGCAATCCGTCGATCTCCGCGAGAATATGACCGGGGTTCTCTAGTGTGAGAAGCCTAGTCTTCTAATTCTCTTTCTGTGTAGTTCGTCAAGCGGTTTGTACTGTTCTGGTATCTCCGAGGGTGTTTAAACTATAGGGCGATCTGTTTTCGGGAGTCGTACTGGGTTCTAAGTTTGTTCACATGACGATGTGATTACTCGTATACTTAGGCAGTTCTCCGTCCTGAAGTCCATTTTAGAATTTATACAGGGCTTCACGATCACAATCTCGTGTATACGAGTCGTATATAATTAAGATTGAAAAGGTAGTCGAATAACTGATTCTTCCTTACCCTCACATCCCATCCGGGAAAAGAAGTTAAAATGGAATCATCAATTCTAAACCTGTAGAATCTTGATTATATATCACTCTTATGCATACATTTCTCAGTGATAGATCAATCGTATAAATCCTTGGATTGAACTTGACGTACTGCACGAGTGGTACTTCGGGGATTTCTTCGGAAAGAAAATAACTAAGAGGTACTCCTGGAATGAGTACTTCGGTGTTCTGATATGACGGCTTCGCTGGAAAAGTGATCTAGAAGAAAGAGATGTACGTATGAAGCTGTTTTGGCGTCGATCAAATTGAATCTAATTGTATGATAATGTCGGAATCATACAGAAACTTTAAAGACATTAGAATTAAACATAGACGATTACAGACAAAAACAACCGTGCAACCATGAACAGAGTTACAGTACTTTAGATTTACTACCAGACTATTGCTGCGAATAAGATATACTACAAAAGACAAGTATACGCACCACGGGAATTCCTATACAGATAGGATCTCGCAAAAGGTAAGACTCTAGTTGCACTAGTTTTAAACATGTTTTTGATCATACAAAACTGACGATTTGGAGGGAACCTATATTATATTAGGGTCCTTAACCCTCTCTTTCCACTCTGCGATCAAACTCCGTCAGGTTTGTTGTTGTCCTTCTCTGCTGGACAGTCCCTCTTGAAGTGTCCCATGACGCCACATAGATGGCATATCTGAGAGGTTTGGACATTGGTGGTTGATGTGATGTGTTGAATCGGAATCCTACAGCAGCTGGTAGTATGTCCATTCCTGTTGCACCTTAAACAGTGTAACGGAAGGCAACTACCCAGATGATGAAAGCTACACTTATAGCATTTCGGTAGGTTTCCGGCATATTGCCTGGCTGGTGTAGAGACAATTGGGACACCAAAAGGAATGGTAGTAGGAGGTGCAGATGTAGTAGCTGTGAAGGTCGTTACCGGTGGTTGTTTCTTGTTCGTTCCTCTTCGTGATTTGTCCTTCTTTCTATCCCAAAACTTCCGTTTGTTACTCTTGGTCCTGACACTCGGGGTATCGTGGTAGTTTGTTGCTTGTCGAGGTACTGGATTGTCACCTAGTGTGGCATTGTTGTTAACATCTCCGCTAACGTTAGCATCGTTAGCGCGAAGGTGTGTCAGAATAGCTGACACGGCAGCCGAGACTGCAGCTTGAAAGGTAGCTGCATCAATCTGGAGGGTTGGTGCTTGGTTGATGGGTTGCTCGTCTTTCTTTGGCGACATGATTCTGCTAACACGAACGAATAAAGATTTTGTGAGCGATTCTGGTTGACCCTGATGTACTTAGATTGTTCATGTAAAGAGTAAGAGTATGTTCTCGAAAGTTTGACCTACATCCCTATGATGCAGTCCTAGTACGGAATGGGAGTATGTTTGTAGAATGGTCTCAAGACGTTTGTCGTTCGAGCTGAGGTATTGTGGGTTGGTGAATAACAAGATCCAACCACTGAAAGAGACTTGGAAATGCCTCTGGAGATAAATCACCATAGTCCAACGACTTGACTAAAGTATGATTCATATAGACTCCAACGAAAGTAAAATAAAATTACTTGGATGAAGAATGACACAGAAGTTAGCCGGCTGTCAATATCTTGGATATTTACGATGTAAAGGTTCAGGAAAATGACCTTGTAAAGGTCTCACATCATATCCATAGAAGATAGTTCCTGACAGCATAAAGACCTAACTAAAGTACTTAAGATACAAGATAATTTCATAGAAAATGCCACATCAGGCATAGACAGAAAAATACGATTCCTATTTATAAGAAAATAAAGTAAAGCGTCTACTACTGGCGACGGTCATTCCTCTGGTGAACTCTTAGTTTAGCCAATTGACGTTCCATGTCATGCAGGGGTCTTTCGCACCCCATCTGGCGTACTCGGAGCTCTATGACTTCGGCTCGTGATTCAGCCAATGCTTGCAACAGGGTTTCATGGTTTCTCACTGATCTCTCGTGAGCATCCTCTAGATGAATGGTGTGGAGGGTATGCATTCTAGTATAGGCGACTACTTCTGTAATCTGATGTAGAGCTGTCCTGCCTTGAATCTCATTCCGGGCCTCTCTGCGGACCAAGATTGGCAAGACTCTATCTGCTGAGCCCCCATTGCTCAAGTCGTAAAAGCTTCGGTCGCCATCAAATAGCATAAACTGGTCTTGTCCTTGGCTCCCTGTTTCCAAGCATTCCACTCACTCAGGGTCGGGCCATGAAAAGCCGGACGAGGGTTAGGAATTGGAAAGGAGCTGGTTGGGGTAGGTTCTCAACCTCTGGTTCGGAGTTAGCATCATAAGAAAAGTCTTCATCACGGTGATCATCCAAGGGGATAGGATGAGCATTCTCTGGTTCTTCTCCAAACCAACCAGCTATGACTTCATTCGGAAGATACTGGTTGTCAAGGGGATGGAGTCCAGCTATGATTTCTATGCGAGAATTTAGGGTAAAAGGATAATTATTAGACGAACTATCTAGATAATTATTTAGAAAACCCTCATTAGTTACATCGCTATTTGTGAAGTGCATACCAGCTATGTGTAATCTAAACAGGATAGACCTTCGAATAAGTGACCTTATTTCCAAATTCACACAGAATAGGGGTAAGGCAAAATTATCACTGATTCTAAGTCTATAACATCCTAATTACATGTAGCCTTAGTGTATCCACTTAGCACCTATCAACTTAGTAATGAGGATCCCGTTTTAATTCTCAAGTATAAAGTACTTATAGTAACACCAAATACTCCTATAGTATTTTAATTTTAATGTTATGTTCTATTGTTCTCATTGTGGTAGGGTTGGTAAGATTTTAGCATTGTTGCAACCACACACTTAAACTTAGGCACATGCTAGTCAACCCTCGGATAATATAGGCGATCAGGCTATATCTTCCCAGTTTTCACCATATGTCTCTAAGCCCACTTGTGTTGCCCAACAATCGTAATTCTTTTGTACTGTCCTAGTGACACTGATTTTAGTATGAATGCAGCACGTATACGTACTTAAATATTTTACTATTTAAAGTATAAACTCTTGGTCAGAGTATTTTTAATCCCTTATGTATTTATAGTTAGTATATCCTTTATGGGTTGATATACTTAATTCACTATAAACAATGCTCTGATACCAATCTGTCACACCCCAAAACCGAGAACGGCGGAAACGTTCTGGGGCGGAGGACGTCATGTATAATATCAACAACAATGTAAAGTAGTAAAAAAGCAACAACATCGTCCATTTCATTAATAAAATAATTATTATACAATTGTATTCTGTCAAATTTTGATAAACACTAAAGCATAAATCAAAATGAAAGATAAGTCTTGAACAAGCTCCATCTTCCTTTCTCCTTGCATCGGTACCTGTCTATGATGACCTGAGGATACAAGTAATTTTGAAAGCGAGTATCAGCTTTGAAGCTGGTGAGATCATAAGTATTTAGTGTCTTAGTTTGTATGTAAGAGTTTGTAAGTCTATGTATTGTAAGAATTTGAAAGTGTATATGAATTGTAAGTGTTGGAAAAACCCTAGAATCCCTATGATTCCTTCTAGTATATGAAGGTGTCTTCTACCAAGACCTAACTGTTCTGTGTGTGTGTGTCTCTTGTAAGAGTATGTATTTTTCCAAAGTATAACTATCATTATCCAAAAATATAGTTTGTACATTTATGTTTAAGTGAAGTTATCACTAAAAATATGTAATGGAAAAATTAACGTAGTACTAAAACGTAGCTCTAAAAGGACTACTACCGTACTAACTACCTTAAACCGGATTTTAGGCTAAGGCATTATGTGATAAATTGCACCATACTATCGACTGATAACAACGACATAAAGAACGGTCGTAATAACGGAATGACGTTTGGCACCTGCAGACCTACAGGTCCGGCTGTAGCTAGCAGCAAGGTGTAGGATTGTCAATCCAGCATAAATCTATACACAAACTCATACTATGGACTGGTTCATCGACATAAGAATGGTCGAAATAAGGTATGACGTTTGGCACCCGCAGACCTGCAGGTCCGGCTGTAGCTAGCAGCAAGGTGTAGGATAGTCAATCCATTATAGAATCTATACGCAAACTCAACGCTCTCCCTCCAAGAGAATTCCGGCTACAACTCGGGCCATGACATTTAAGGCATGCTCCGATACAGTGGATCACAATTGTTAACATATTAATGTAAGGGTAATGTTTCTCGTTCTAGTATAGTTGTATATGTTCTCGTCCTAGTATAGTTGTATATGTAATGTACAGTAATGTTCTAGAAAGTATTGACTCATGAATGAACTGACTCATTGTATGATATCGCGTTCTAGTAATGGTTCTAGTATCTTCCTGAACTACCCATATGGTAGCTTACTAGTAATATAAGTAGTACGTATGGACATGGATGTATACCCTTGCTACCCAAGGGCATAGGATGAACTGGAAGGACCTTTTATGACTTTATATGTACACATGATATATAACTAATATTTAAACGACCTTCGGACGAGTATCTGATATCCCACCAGACCACATCTCAAGGCGCGAAAAGGAAATAGGGTGGATAGCCTTCCTAAGTCTTTTAAACATTTCTTATATAACTATACATATAGAGGCATGCAATCTATAATATAAAAGCATAAATAAGTTTGGTAAAACATTTGAAACATAAATATTAGTTTAAGGAAAGATCGACTTGATGTCAATCTATAAAACAATTTGAAGGCATAAGTTTGATAAAACAATATAAGTATAAGGAACATTTGTTTGAAACACAGTTGTAAATAAGTTTGAAATATGATAAACAGAGTAAGAGGTACAGTGTAATAAGGAGTTTAAAACATATAAAATGTTTATAAAAATCATTTGAAGGAAGTTGTTTGGTAAAACGGCTAATGAGTAGCCAAATCTTTTGAATGTTGTATATTAATCACATGTGATTGATGTAATAACTAGCGTAATTCTACTTATTATTCGCATGTGATTGATATAATACTAGCATGATTCTACTTGTATCCCCCTCCATAAAACATTTAAAAGTAGTTTAAAACATTAGTTAAGGGGTATGAACTCACTTGATTGAAGTGGTTGATTTGAAACAGTCTAGAGAAGAATCGAGCAGAACTTCGACAGGAAGAGTTGAAAACGCGGGAAAATCTCAGGATTCTCGGGAATCTCGGGAATCTCGAGAACACAAAACCTTCCTTCGGGACTTGAAGGTGAAAACCGGGGATTTGGGAGGTTCTCGGGGGCTTAAACGCAGAGTTTCGGTGCGAGAAAGAAGCGAACTGAGCAATGGAACTCGGAGCCCTTGAAATCTATTTATAGGGGCATTTTTGGGGTGTGCCACGTCGTGGCAAGTGATGGCCACGTCGTGGGGAGTCAAACCTATCCTCTTCCATTGATTGGACGCCCTCAGTCACTTGCCGGGTCGTGGCAAGCTTGTGCCACGTCGTGGGGGCCTGACAGCCTCGGATTTTGGACCCCGAACTTGTAAAATCCATAACTTTCGCGTACGAGCTCCGTTTTCGACGTTCTTTATATGCACGCGTAGCTAAAAACATGATCTACAACTCTCGTTTAGACTTCATCGGCAAATTCTGACTTTATTTTTAATTATTTATTTTTAACGGGCCGGGACGCGATAATTCCGTTAAAAATCCATAACTTCTTCATCCGATGTCCGTTTTCGTCAGACTTTTCGCCGTTGCGCTACTAATGTTGAGACCTTAGATTCTCATTTAGGTTGTTTTGATCAAAATTATCTCGAGCTCTATTTCGAGTTTTTAGCTGCCTACTGCTATACCCGAATCTTGGAAAAATCATAACTTTCTCATACGACGTCAGATTTGGACGTTCTTTTTATGTACGCTCACGGTTTGAGGTTATCTATAACTTTCATTTAGATACCTAAGGCTAAAAACTATTGTATTGAAACTTCGCGTTTTTCGTTTATTCGGTGATGCCGGTTTTGCCGAGAATCTTCGGTTGGTCATAACTTCTTCGTTATAACTCGGATTTTAGGGTTCTTTATATGTACGAAAACGTTGATACGATTCCTACTACTTTATTTAACCCAAATAAGATTTTAGGAAAGTTATATTTTGACCTAAATTTGATTGGTTTTACATTACATTGTCTCGAAATATCGGGTTGTCACATCTTGGAAGGAGATGTTCCCAAAACAACTTTTCGAACTCGTTATGGTCACTACGAGTTTGTAGTGATGCCCTTTGGATTAACAAACGCACTGACGGTGTTCATGGACTTAATGAACCGAGTGTGTCATTCATTCTTGGAAAAATTTGTGATCGTGTTCAAAGACGATATAATCATTTATTCAAAGAATAAAGAGGATCATAGTCAACACCTCCGGCAAGTCTTGGAAACGCTAAGAAAAGAGAAGCTATACGCAAAATTCTCCAAGTGCGAATTTTGGATTCGGAAGGTAGATTTCCTAGGTCATGTGGTTAGCAAAGACCGAATACACGTGGACCCTTCCAAAATCAAAGCAATCGAGAACTGGTCAGCTCCAAGAACTCCAACGGAAATTTGACAATTCTTGGGCCTTGCTGGCTATTACCGTAGATTTATACAAAACTTCTCGAAGATTGCTAAACCACTCACCACCCTGACACAGAAGGGTGTAACTTTCAAATGGGATGGAAAACAAGACTCTGCATTCCAAACGCTTAAGCAAGCACTATGCAGCGCACCTATATTGTCCTTGCCAGAAGGAACAGAAGACTTAGTGGTCTACTGTGATGCATCTAATCAAGGTCTTGGATGCGTACTAATGCAACGAGGTAAGGTCATTGCTTACGCCTCAAGACAACTCAAGACGCACGAAGTCAACTACACTACCCACGATCTTGAACTAGGAGCAGTCGTTTTAGCGCTAAAGATCTGGAGACACTATCTTTATGGCACGAAATGCACGATCTTCACCGATCACAAGAGCCTTCAACACATCCTTAACCAAAAAGAACTCAACATGAGGCGGAGACGATGGGTTGAACTACTGAATGACTACGAATGCGAGATTCGCTATCACCCAGGAAAAGCGAATGTAGTAGCTGATGCCCTTAGTCGGAAAGAATACTCAAGTCGCCGAGTGAAATACTTAACCATGACGATCCATTCACCTCTGTCCACACAAATCAAGGAAGCTCAGAGGGAAGCCTTGAAAACAGAGAATGTGGCAGGTGAAGCCCTAAGAGGAATGGACAAGAATCTTGAAGTCAAGGGTGACGGAGTTCGTTACTTCATGGATCAGATCTGGACACCGAAGTTTGGTGGATTCAGAGACGTGGTCATGAACGAGGCTCATAAGACTCGATATTCTGTGCATCCAGGTTTGGACAAGATGTATCTGGACCTCAAGAAACTGTATTGGTGGCCGAACATGAAAGAAGAGAGCGCTACCTATGTGGGCAAGTGTCTGACTTGCGCTAAAGTCAAGGTAGAGTACCAAAAGCCATCGGGATTGCTGCAACAACCCGAAATACCCGAGTAGAAGTGTGAACGGATAACCATGGACTTCATAACCAAATTACCCAAGACAGCAGGTGGGCTAGACACCATCTGGGTAATCGTAGATAGGTTAACAAAATCCGCACACTTCCTACCCATAAGGAAACCGACAAGATGGAGAAGCTAACTCGAACATACATCCGAGAGATTGTACGACTACATGGTGTACCAATATCCATTATCTCTGACAGAGATAGTAGGTTCACCTCACGATTCTAGCAATTGTTACAAAAATCTCTAGGGACGAGGCTCGACATGAGTACTGCTTACCATCCACAAACTGATGGTCAAAGTGAGAGGACCATAAAAACATTGGAAGATATGCTATGAGCTTGTGTAATCGATTTTGGTAAAGCATGGAATACCCATTTACCACTAGTCGAATTTTCATACAACAATAGCTATCACTCCAGCATTAAAGTTGCTCCATTTGAAGCCCTCTACGGACGGAAGTGCAGATCACCATTATGCTGGACTGAAGTAGGTGACACACAACTAGCCAAGGGACAAGTACCCGACAGCACTCTCACTGGCCCGAAAATCATAAGAGAGACAACCGAGAAGATTGTACAAATTCGGGAACGACTAAAGGCTTCAAGAGACAGACAAACGAGTTATGCGGACAAAAGACGGAAGCCCTTGGAATGTTAGGTCGGGGACCGAGTGCTATTAAAGGTCTTGCCTTGGAAAGGGCTGATATGTTTTGGAAGACGCGGGAAACTAAACCCAGGGTATATCAGACCATTCGAGATCCTTGCAAAGATCGGCCCGGTAGCCTACAAACTTCGTCTACCGCAGGAACTCAATAACGTACAACCTACCTTTCATGTGTCAAACTTGAAGAAATGTTTATCCGATGAGACCCTCGTCATCCCTTTAGACGAAATCAAAATCAACGAGAGTCTCCACTTTATAGAAGAACCTATTGAAATCTTGGATATGAAAATTAAAAGAACAAAGCAAAGTCGCATACCCATCGTGAAGGTCCGCTGGAATGCAAAGCGAGGACCTAAATACACCTGGGAACGCGAAGATCAGATGAAACACAAGTACCCACATCTTTTTCCCTAATCCACAAGTGTTTTTCTTACAATAAATTTCGGGGCGAAATTCCCTCTAACGGTACCTAAAAAGCCAAGTATAGTAACCACTTTTGAAAATAATGAAATTAACTTTGAAAATAAAATGTACAAAAGTCTCAATTTGGTTACCTATTATGTTAGATATCATTAAAACGTGAGCGTACATAAAAAGAACGTCCAAATCTGAATTCGTATGAGGAAGTTATGATTTTTCCAGGTTCGGTATAGCGGTAGACAGCTAAAAACTCGAAACAAAGAGCGAGCGACTTTTGGCCAAAATGACCTAAATGAGAATCGAAGGTCTCGACAATGGTATTTCAACGGTACAAAGTCTGGAAAAAACAGACATTGGATAAAGAAGTTATGGATTTCTAACGAACTTTTCCTACCCCGACCTTTTAAAAAATAAATAATAAAAATAATTTCAAAATTTGCCGACGGAGTCTAAACGAAAGTTGTAGAGCGTAGTCTCACCTACGCGTGGATATAAAGAACATCGAAAACGGAGTTCGTATGAAGAAGATATGAATTTTTGAAGTTTACTAAATAATTAAAATATAGATTTAAATAAAAATCCGGTATTATCCGAAGGAGGAGTCACCGGGCCAATCTGAGTTATGCCCAACGTACCCTCGTACGCCCAGCGTACTTGAGGACTAGGCCTCGGAACGTCCACGTCGCCCCTTTACTCCCCTATGTCTTGTCCCGTCCGAAGTCCAGCAGTCGAGGATGCGGTCACGCATGACGCACGGGTACGCCCCGCGTAACCCCGTACGCCCAGCGTACCGAGGCGGTTCCCAGCCCCTATAAAAGGGATGCGAGGGTTTCGGGTAAATTGCTCATTTTTCTCTCCTTTTTCTTTCGTTTTTACATCGTTTTGCTTGCAAGTAATATCCCGAAGCCCCGGTTTCCATACCTAAGCCCCGAAGGAAATTTACGCTCCCGAGATTCCCGAGAATCCCGAGAAAATCCGCTTTCTCAATTCAAAGTTCTGCTCGGTTTTCGTCTCACCTTCTTTGATCTATCAAGTGAGTTCAAACCCCTATAAACTACGCTTTTAAATGTTTGATAAATGCTTTTTATACACTTTTAAGTGGGGGGGGGGGGGGGAATGCAAGTAAACACACGGTTATTATCGTGTGTAGCCTAAAGTTTCACTATATAAACTTTTTATCTAGTAATCATATGTGATTCATAACTACTACATAAGAACTTTCGTATGCAATATATATTCTCGATAACATCTTGTCTTTTGGAAATAAAACATGCTTATATATATATATATATACGAATCAAACACTTTATTTATACTTTAAGTATATGTGATCATTTATGTCACTTTAAATGTTATAATTTACATAACAAGTGAGCATTACACTAGGGTTTACTGTATAAACGAAACACACACTTTGAAAAACTATAATAGGTATAGTTTATGTGACATCCCCAAAATCACGGCCAGAAAAGACCGATTTTGTTTATGCTTTATAAAAATCAGAGTACTTCTTTTCATAAAAATGTTGCGGAATTTGTTCCCAAAAAAACACGATAAATACGTTATTAAAACATTTTCGAAGAAACGTATTTATTTCATTTTAAAACGTTTGGGATGTCATTGTTAATACAGAAACATAAGCCTAAACAGAACTTACAATTATTTACACTAGTGTTCTACATCTCTTTAAATCTCTCAGTGTAATGTCACTTCATATCGTCACCTGTGATGTAAATAAACTGAGTGGGTCAGGTTGGGAAACCTGGTGAGTACATAGGGTTTTCAACCCACAATAATATAGTTATTATGTTTAAACAATCAAACAATCAACCCAATTACCCATCCCCATTATCTTCTTTTAGTCTTCCCTAAGGATATTATCTCAAGGGTCATCTCCTATATCATATTTACTTCTCATCTCCTTACATCGTATTTCCTTATTTGATTGTTCCTACGAACTTTACCTAAGGATCATCGCCCACATTGCATAGACAATACTAATCCGGGGATTACTCCCTCAATATGTGTCTAGCAAGAGTTAAGGTATCATCGCATGATTACGCAGCCACAACATCACCTGGACTTGTAAATCATGATAAGGGTTAGTCTATCATCGCATGAATACGTAGCCACAACATCGCCTGGACTCGTACTTCATAATAAGGGTTAGACTATCATCGCATGAATACGTAGTTTCAACATCGCCTGAACTCGTAATTCATCACCTACAGGTTACTAGCCTGCTGGTGTTTCCACGGGGTTGTCTATAATAGTCCGTGGTCGCCATCTATAGTCTAGTAGATGACTACATCTCCAAATTGTCGGACAAGGTTGTAGTATCCTACATCACCGATTCATAATCACCTATCTATCCTCACCTAATTATCATCATCTTCTTATCATCACCTATCTCTCATTACTTTATTTCATCACTCACCAACTATTTCATCTACCCATGTTTTATCCCAACATATTCGTAGATATAAAATAAATATACAGTTTAAATCATTTAAAACATGTATAAATCATTCATCCAGCATAGATAACAAGTATTCAAACAATATGCACACATAGCACGTAATTTATATTAAAATACTTCATATCTATGTGTAAGATGAAAGGGACCATGCACTCACCTGAGTAGGTGGTGACTCAACACTCGGACAGCGCTTCGATACTCTCAAAACGATATTCCTTCGATAAAACCTAGTATCGATACCACTAGGGTTTAGTTTAACGATAACCGCGACAAATTAATTAGTTTGAGTATTATTAAGCGTTAATAATACTCGATATAACTCATAATTATAGCCCAAATAATTATTTTAAGGACCTAATAACATTCCTATAATTATTTGAAAGCTATATTAAAAATTGCGTAAGCGTAGCATACTTACAGCGAATTTTATCGAAAACCGGAACTTAATTGGAGCAGCGTTTCGAAACCGAAAAACTCCTTTTTCTCGGGACTCCGGGAGCCTCGGGGCTTCCCTAGGGTGCTAAGGGGCTTAACTAGGGTTTAGGGATGTTTAGAACACTTAGAGAGAGAAAGAAGTTAGAGAGAGAGTGAAGAAAGGTGTGAAAAATGAAGGAAAATCGGCCCCCTTTTATAGCCCTGCGAGGCCTCGGTACGCTGGGCGTACCTCGGACCTACGCGGGGCGTAGTCATCGGATAAGAGTGCCAGCGAGGGTCCGGCTGTCTAACACTCGGAGTAGATCAGGGCGAGGGTACGCGGGGCGTACAGACTTCGGACGCGGGGCGTAGGGCGAGGCTTCGTGGCATGATCCGAAGCGAGATCTGAATCATCATCCGACGGCCCACAACGCGCCACGTCACCAGTCTCGCATCAGATTTCGCAAATTGCATGCTCATCTTTAAAAATTCATAACTTTCGCGTACGACCTCCGTTTTCGACGTTCTTTATATCCACGCGAAGGTGGGAACGTACTCTACAACTTTCGTTTAGACTTCGTCGGCTAATTTTGGCTCGATTTTAAATTTTATATTATCAACGGGCCGGGACACGATTGGTCCGTTAAATCCTCATAACTTCTTCATCCGACATCCGTTTTCGCCCATATTTTTATCGTTACGCTACTCTCAATGAGATCTTCGATTCTCGTTTAGGTCGTGTCAGCTAAAAACCGCTCGATCTAATATTCGAATTTCGGGCTGTACACTGCTAGTCCGAGACTTCGAAAAATCATAACTTCTTCATACGAAGTCAGATTTGGGCGTTTTTTTTATCGATGTTCTTAGTTTAACATATTTTACGACTTTCGTTTAGATCGCTAAGGCTAAATCTCGCTCTATCGTAAATTCACTATTTACGCTTCCCGGTGTCGTGCCGGTTTTGCCGTAAAACTTCGACGGGCCATAACTTCTTCGTTATAACTCGGATTTCGGCGTTCCTTATATGTACGGAAACCTTGTGACATACTCTACAACTTGGTTAAGATTATTTATTCTAAATAATCTTTTGTCGAAAAGTCGTTTTCGACCCCTATTGCCTCTAATTTGACTAGCCCGGATCTACGGCCGTTACAATTATCTCCCCCTTAGGATGATTACGTCCCGGAATCATCAACGAAACAGGGTCGTATAATGACTCCATACATCATCTCTTCATCCTAGGCGATAATTATAACTTCTACATTCCTTCAATTCTATCTCTTAAACTCATTGATTGTAAGAGTACTCGATCGTGCACCTGCTCTCTACCTCAGGGTAGACTCCAAATTATGACCTTCAAGTCACAATCTCGATCTTTACTGGATACGAACTTGAGATGACTTCTTTTATTACTACTATGGATCGATGTGTCATATTCTAATGACCTATCATCGTATGTTGCAACACTTAGACTTAGGTCTCTTAGAGTTAAATTCTAAAACAAACTATGCCTTCCTTCATGTTCTAATGTGATATAATCACACTTTAACATTAGGTATTTCTAGCTACCAACTTCTTTAACAACGAGTGCGATACTTCTATTGATCGCTTTAATTTCAACCGTTTGGTTTAATGTCGGACGCTACATCAAACTTGTTTCTCTGAACCACACAACATACTCATCATAGTCGGACTCGATTCGATATGACCACAAGGGTCGGAATATCAACAATCTTCTTAGTCATTACCGAAACAATGGTAACGACATTCTTGAATAAAACGAAATCAATTTCTAGCTTCTCGGTAACCTTGTGACTTTCCCTGATCCAAGTGTGAGTCCTGTGCTTCCGGTAGTATAGGCCTCTACTACCATTCACACCTACTCATACTCGTCCCAAGTATTGTCTCGCAGTTTCCCAAGTCACCATGCAGCGAATCACACAACAACTTAACTCATCAGATAACAAAACAAAGGTTTTATATTATTTCTTGAAACGATTACATAGGTGTTCAAGTTCACCCTAGGCTATGCCTCTAATAGGCTACATCATACGAAATTATGGCTACTGCATAATTTGATCTTCGGGTAAGAAGTCCTCATTCTTGATTCCTCGCATGGTTCTCTGCTTCGTCAAGGATCATGTGAAATGCCCTTGGTTTCGGCGGTGCATTTGGTCTTGCAGCTTTGTTTTTCTTTGGACAGTTCTTTGAAATATGCCCATCATTTCCACATTCGTAGCACTTCTTGTTGTTGAATGCACAATCTCTGGAATAGTGACCGGTCCTACCACACTTATAGCACGTCACTTCACCATCGCATCTTCCGAAGTGCTTCTTCTTGCACTTCTCACACCACTTGGCTTCATTCCTTCGGTCGTCCAGGTTAGACTTCGAGAACTTTCCCTTATTATCAGGTCTTGAGGATCCTTCCAACTTCCTCTTCTCACCAACTTCAACTTTCTCCAGACCCTTTTCTCTTATTTGGGTCTCAACATTCTTGGCTGCCCAGATGGCGGCTTTCAAAGTGGTTGCTTGTTTGACCATTGGACCAAAGTCTGCTGGTAATCCATGGGCAAACTTATTGACCTTGGAGAGTTCAGTTGGAACTAGATAAGGAACAAGCTTCATTTTCTCCGTAAAACTTGCAGCATACTCGATGACACTCATCTTTCCCTTCTTTAGATTCTGAAACTCGTTGTTGATCTCTAGTAGATCCTGCTCAGAGCAGTACTGCATTTTTAGCTACACCAGAAAATCCTCCCATGACATCTTGCTCGCTTCTCCTTTGGGCATTGAATCAGCTAGTAGCTTCCACTAGCTTAGTACTCCAGATTTCAACAGAGGAACCGCGAGAGCGGTCTTTTGCCTGTTGCTACACTCACAACTCTCAAACATCGTCTCCATCTCGGAGATCCAGTTTATGACTTCCACCGGCGTCGGGCTTCCAGATAGACTCGATGGTTTGGACGCCATGAAATCCTTGTATTTGCATCCACGTCCATCATTTCCTCCATCCTGGTGGTTTTGCCTAACTATCGGTGGGTTGGCTTGACCAACAGTCCCACTGTAGTTTCCCTCCTCAGTCTGCCCCTCGTTCAACTCGGGCCGATCGATCTGAATGGTCGCTTCCTCTCGATTTTGCTGGAGCAAACGCCTGGTTTCCTCCATTTGACGATCCAACATCGCTTGGATCATCGCTTGCACTCCGGCCATTGAGACTGGCTCAGCAGCGGCTTCTATCACCGGTATTTGCTCAATCACTGGAGGTTGGTTTCTGTTCCCATTTGCATTCACGTTTCCGCTACGGGTTCTTGCCATCTTGATCTATACACCGAATAAGGTGAATCTAGATCTTTACTTAGGATTGACATTTAAATCATCCTTATCACTCCGAAACATTTACATGCTAGTTCTAATATCGTAGTCGTACGTTTAGAATTCTAACACATAAGGTTTTCCAGATCCGGTCGGCAACAGACCATAGATCCGATCAAACTATAGCATAACAAATCATTTAGCACATAAAAGCAATTTAGGCATCATTCCTAAAATAAGCTAGTGCTCACACCTCACAATCATCGCTTAGCATTCTAAGTTTAAGTCTAGAAATAAATCCATATTCCTAGTTCGCTTAAACTAATGCTCTGATACCAACTGTGACATCCCCAAAATCACGGCCAGAAAAGACCGATTTTGTTTATGCTTTATAAAAATCAGAGTACTTCTTTTCATAAAAATGTTGCGGAATTTGTTCCCAGAAAAACACGATAAATACGTTATTAAAACATTTTCGAAGAAACGTATTTATTTCATTTTAAAACGTTTGGGATGTCATTGTTAATACAGAAACATAAGCATAAACAGAACTTACAATTATTTACACTAGTGTTCTACATCTCTTTAAATCTCTCAGTGTAATGTCACTTCATATCGTCACCTGTGATGTAAATAAACTAAGTGGGTCAGGTTGGGAAACCTGGTGAGTACATAGGGTTTTCAACCCACAATAATATAGTTATTATGTTTAAACAATCAAACAATCAACCCAATTACCCATCCCTATTATCTTCTTTTAGTCTTCCCTAAGGATATTATCTCAAGGGTCATCTCCTATATCATATTTACTTCTCATCTCCTTACATCGTATTTCCTTATTTGAGTGTTCCTACGAACTTTACCTAAGGATCATCGCCCACATTGCATAGACAATACTAATCCGGGGATTACTCCCTCAATATGTGTCTAGCAAGAGTTAAGGTATCATCGCATGATTACGCAGCCACAACATCACCTGGACTTGTAAATCATGATAAGGGTTAGTCTATCATCGCATGAATACGTAGCCACAACATCGCCTGGACTCGTACTTCATAATAAGGGTTAGACTATCATCGCATGAATACGTAGTTTCAACATCGCCTGAACTCGTAATTCATCACCTACAGGTTACTAGCCTGCTGGTGTTTCCACGGGGTTGTCTATAATAGTCCGTGGTCGCCATCTATAGTCTAGTAGATGACTACATCTCCAAATTGTCGGACAAGGTTGTAGTATCCTACATCACCGATTCATAATCACCTATCTATCCTCACCTAATTATCATCATCTTCCTATCATCACCTATCTCTCATTATTTTATTTCATCACTCACCAACTATTTCATCTACCCATGTTTTATCCCAACATATTCGTAGATATAAAATAAATATACAGTTTAAATCATTTAAAACATGTATAAATCATTCATCCAGCATAGATAACAAGTATTCAAACAATATGCACACATAGCACGTAATTTATATTAAAATACTTCATATCTATGTGTAAGATGAAAGGGACCATGCACTCACCTGAGTAGGTGGTGACTCAGCACTCGGACAGCGCTTCGATACTCTCAAAACGATATTCCTTCGATAAAACCTAGTATCGATACCACTAGGGTTTAGTTTAATGATAACCGCGACAAATTAATTAGTCCGAGTATTATTAAGCGTTAATAATACTCGATATAACTCATAATTATAGCCCAAATAATTATTTTAAGGACCTAATAACATTCCTATAATTATTTGGAGCAGCTATATTAAAAATTGCGTAAGCGTAGCATACTTACAGCGAATTTTATCGAAAACCGGAACTTAATTGGAGCAGCGTTTCGAAACCGAAAAACTCCTTTTTCTCGGGACTCCGGGAGCCTCGGGGCTTCCCTAGGGTGCTAAGGGGCTTAACTAGGGTTTAGGGATGTTTAGAACACTTAGAGAGAGAAAGAAGTTAGAGAGAGAGTGAAGAAAGGTGTGAAAAATGAAGGAAAATCGGCCCCCTTTTATAGCCCTGCGAGGCCTCGGTACGCTGGGCGTACCTCGGACCTACGCGGGGCGTAGTCATCGGATAAGAGTGCCAGCGAGGGTCCGGCTGTCTAACACTCGGAGTAGATCAGGGCGAGGGTACGCGGGGCGTACAGACTTCGGACGCGGGGCGTAGGGCGAGGCTTCGTGGCATGATCCGAAGCGAGATCTGAATCATCATCCGACGGCCCACAACGCGCCACGTCACCAGTCTCGCATCAGATTTCGCAAATTGCATGCTCATCTTTAAAAATTCATAACTTTCGCGTACGACCTCCGTTTTTGACGTTCTTTATATCCACGCGAAGGTGGGAACGTACTCTACAACTTTCATTTAGACTTCGTCGGCTAATTTTGGCTCGATTTTAAATTTTATATTATCAACGGGCCGGGACACGATTGGTCCGTTAAATCCTCATAACTTCTTCATCCGACATCCGTTTTCGCCCATATTTTTCTCGTTATGCTACTCTCAATGAGATCTTTGATTCTCGTTTAGGTCGTGTCAGCTAAAAACCGCTCGATCTAATATTCGAATTTCGGGCTGTACACTGCTAGTCTGAGACTTCGAAAAATCATAACTTCTTCATACGAAGTCAGATTTGGGCGTTCTTTTTATCGATGTTCTTAGTTTAATATATTTTACGACTTTCGTTTAGATCGCTAAGGCTAAATCTCGCTCTATCGTAAATTCACTATTTACGCTTCCCGGTGTCGTGCCGGTTTTGCCGTAAAACTTCGACGGGCCATAACTTCTTCGTTATAACTCGGATTTCGGCGTTCCTTATATGTACAGAAACCTTGTGACATACTCTACAACTTGGTTAAGATTATTTATTCTAAATAATCTATTGTCGAAAAGTCGTTTTCGACCCCTATTGCCTCTAATTTGACTAGCCCGGATCTACGGGCGTTACAGTGTACGAGAAAATCATGAACATTTACATACTAGAAACACTATATCAAAGAGATATTTTCATATGCAAGAACAAACGGACATTTTCATACGTAAATCTGTTTTATACTAAGTTTTGTGAGACATTTCACGTACTTTCGAGTATGTATTTTATGTCATGTATATATACCATAATCCCTTGTAGGGGGAGCGTGATACTTGTGTATAGATCTATATGGGATTGAAAATCCCACACCTAAGCTATTAGCTACAGCTAGGCCGGCAGGCCTGGGGTGACAGACGTCATAACTTTCCAACGCCTGAAGAACGTTGTTACAGGCATCCTGGTCAAACAGTATGGTTATAAGGCTCACATGGAGTATTAAAAACACATTGATTTACGGGGTTTTTTTCAAATGCCTTAAACAATTTATACATAAACCTACTATTTTAAGCATGAAAAGCGCTATTGCATTACAGTTTTGGAACAATCAAACTACCATCTACTATAGTAGAAAATATGGGATTTTCTAGGAACTTTTAAACATGTACAAACCATTTTCATTATATTTCATTAAACATTGTCACTAAATACTTATGAACTCACCAGCTTAAATGATGACCTACTCTTTCAAAACCGCTTGTATTTCTCAGTGATTCAGTAATACAGGTAAACTACAGCTTTTGAAGAAGGGACGCTGCGGCGTTAGTATAATTTCATTTTGACATCATATTATAATTTGTTTTTGAAACAAGTACCTTTCAACAATGTAAACTTTTAAATTATATATATGATGGTTGTATTACTTTCTTTACTATGTATTCAATTGTTGCGATACTACATGAAGTCATCCGCCCTCGAACGATTTTGTCGTTCTGGTTTGGGGGTGTGACATAGTGGCAATTCTAAAGAGAAAGACCAACGGTGGTCTGGGGCTGTAGGAAGCGGTTGTGGTATTTGGAGCAAACGTTAGTGGCTCTGGATGTGACGTCGGGAGTAAATGGTGATGTTGAAGGTGGTCCCAACACCAACGTTGGAGAGAGAAGGCGGTTATGGAATCAAAGAGTGGTGATAGCTTTAAACGTTTTATTTTTCAGAGATTAAGTGTGAGAACCGATTCAGAGAAAGAAAGAGACATTTTCAAATGAAGGTATGGGGAGTGTAAACTGTTATTATAGTCTCTTTTATTTTTACAATTGTGTTTGTTTGTGCATAACATGTAATACATTGGCCTTTAATGGCGGTACATTTTATCTTTTGTTTTGATTGGCTAATTTTGGTTTACAAGGATCATAATCATATATGTGACAACCCGATATTTCAACTCTTTGTAATGACCAAAATGGGTCAAGTATTGTAACCACTTTTGAGTAATAAAATTTACTTTCATAATAAAATGTACAAATAGTTCTATTTAATTTCCTTCTATGTTTAAATGTCTTTGAAGCATGATCGTACGTAAAAAGAACGCCCAAATCCGACTTCATATAGCGAAGTTATGGTTTTTCCAAGTTCGGCTTAGCAACAGACAGCTAAAAACTCGAATCGGAGATCGAGCGAGTTTTGGCCGGAATGACCTAAACGAGAATCGAAGGTCTCGACAATGGTATTCCAGCGGTAAAAAGTTTGGCAAAAACCGACATCAGATAAAGAAGTTATGAATTTTCAAAGAAATTCCTTAAACACGATGAGTTTATAATAAATAATAAAAAAATAATTTCGGAATTTGCCGACGGAGTCTAAACGAAAGTTGTAGAGCGTAGTCTCACCTACGCGTGGATATAAAGACCATCGAAAACGGAGTTCGTATGAAGAAGATATGAATTTTTGAAGTTTATTAAATAAATTATATATTTATTTAATTCAAAATTCGGACCTTATCCGAAGAGGAGTCAGCGTCCTCATCCGGGTACGCGCTGCGTACCCCTGTACGCCCAGCGTACTCGAAGGACTTGGCCTCTGATCGTCCACGTCGCCATATCCGAGGAATCCGACCCGTCCGACCCGTCCGAAGCGCCGACCCGTCCGAAGCGCCGACCCGTCCGAACCGCTGTCCCGTCCGACCCGCTGTCGCGTCCGACCCGCCTCCCCAGCAACCCGTCCCATCCGACCCGCAACCCGTCCCATCCGAAGCCGAGGCAGTCGAGGCTTCGGTCATGCATGACGTACGTGTACGCGCTGCGTACGAGCGTACGCCCCGCGTACCGAGGCAGTCCGGCCTTACTATAAATAGGATGCAAGGGCTTCCGAGAAAAGGGCTCATTTCTCTCCTCTCTCTCATAATCTTGCCTCATTTTCCGTGTCCGTTCAAACCCGAAGCTCTGGTCTTTTTGGCTCAAGTCCCGAGGGTTGATTTTACTCCCGAGATTCCCGAGAATCCTGAGGAAAATCCGTTTCCCGAGACGAAACTCTGCCCGGTTTTCCATCTCGCTATCTTCAAACTTTCAAGTGAGTTTCATACCCCTTAATCAACCTTTTAATTATTCTAAATGCTTTTATATGCTTTCAAGGGGGGGGGGGATTACAAGTAAAACACACGAGTATTATCGTGTGTTACATAAAGAAACTCTTTTATATGCTGTTATATATCCAAATCACATGCGATTTATAAACCTTTAAGGAACTTTTATATATACATAATATATGTTAAAATAGCATTCTATCTTTTGAAATATAAATTCGTTGTAATGCATGTATAAACTAAACTTTTCTTAGATTATTCTTGTCTATCTTAGACTCTACACCAAAAATCTATGCTTTCATAAACAAGTGATTCCTTTTCTAGGTATTTCTAAAGAAACAAGACACACTGTTAGAAAACTATAATAGGTATAGTTTTACGAACAAATTTCTAACTCCTATGTACTAGAAACATCAATTTCAAGAAGTTTACTTTCGTATACAAGAACAAACGTAACATTTTAACAAGTAGATCTGTTTTTATACCACGGTTTTGTGAGACACTAACTTCATGTACGTTCGAGTACACATTTCAAGTCCTGTATTATATACCAGAATCCCTTGGAGGGGGAGCATGGTGTTTGTGTATAGATCTATACGGGCTTGACAACCCGCGCCCTGACTGTTAGCTGCAGTCCACCGTTTGGGGTGACAAACGTCATAACATTCCAACGCCTGAAGAACGTTGTGTATAGGCATTCCGAGTCAATAGTATGGTTATAAAACTCACAAGGGGTATTAAAAATGCATTGATTTACAAGGTTTTCAAACTCATTGGTTATTTTACACTTACATACATTTTGGAGACAAACATTGGTCTTAAGTGAAGGCTACTTTTATACTAGTAGAAAATATAGGATTTTCTAAACACAAACAAACAAAGATAAAACATTTCATTTCATTCAAACATTGTCACTTAAATACTTATGAAATTCACCAGCTTAAATGCTGATCTACTCTTTCAAAATTACTTGTATGTCCCAGGAATTCAGTAATTTCAGGTATTCATTACGCTTTTGATGAAGGGATGTTGCGGCGCCAGTTTAATCTCGTATTTTTGACATCATATTGTAATTGAGTTTTGAACATGTAACTTTTGACAAATGTAAACTTTCAATTATATATATGATGGTTGTATTGCTTTCTTTACTACGTATTCATTTGTTACGTTACCACATGAAGTCATCCGCCCCCGAACGTTTCCGCCATTCAGGTTTGGCGGTGTGACAGATTGGTATCAGAGCAATGTTTATAGTGAACTAAGTATATCGAACCACATAAGATATACAAACTATAAATGCTTAAGGGACTAATACTCTCTGACAAAACAAATTTTCTTTTTACGCTTAAACAGTTTTGCGTTCAACTTAAATTGATAGTTCATTTAAGTACAATTACATGCATACCACAAACTATTTTCATGTTATACATCTATACAAGTATTTAGACAAGTTGACACTATGATTGAGACTCGATATATGTAATCAGATTTTGGACAAATATAGCGTGATCAACTATATTTGCCCGAGGTTGGACCAACGTATATCGAGGAATGATCGTAGTAAGCAACAAGTCAAAACTTACCAAACCATTACAAGAATCAAACACAAGAATTTAAATACTATAGGAGTATTTGCTATCTAAACTAGTTTAACTTACATGTTTTGCATGTTCCGACTTTATTCAAATCTTATAACCCTATTTCTCGTACAGTCAAATGGCTGGATTTCACCACCCTGGCGACCCCTACTTTCCCAACCAAGGCAACGGAGGATGGATCGAAGATGATCCCGAAGAGGACGAGGAACCCATAGAAGTGGGTGATGACTCCGGTACCGACTCAGAGCCGGAAGTTATCGATCCACCACCCATTCAACCTCCCGTCTTCGTAAGGAACTTTCAAGGACCGACTCCCGTCTGGGGAAGTCACCTCCACCATTGGAGCCAACAGCAAAACCTACGCCCTCCCTACGGCATGTGCCGGGACTTCTATGATGTCCGCGGCGGAGGTTCCGCTGATCAAGCACTCCCGGTAATGGTGGGTAAGTTAGCCAATCAGTCCTATCAGTCTGGAGTTCAAGCTAGCCGACTCCGGGATATCAATGTTGAAGTGTAGGTTCACACTTCTGACATCCGTAGGCTGGACAAGATGCAAGACAACGCTCAACTCCAAACCGAAGCGTTTCAAGCGCAAGTGATTGCAGCCCTCGCTGAACTCAGGGAACAACAAGCCGCTTTCGATAGGCGTCTAATGGAGTCAAAGCAATCAGATGCGGAGTCAAGCTCCAAGCGCAACCTTCGACGCAAGTAGTGCTTGGCAAGGACTCAAATTTTGTTATAGCTTAGGACCTCGGCTAAAAGTCTTTAAATTTCTCGAACTTTGTAATCGGAGACCCTTATAGGGGTCAAATTTTCGTGATCGTTGTAACAACTTTTATATTAATATAAGTGGCACTATTACTACTATGTTAAGTATTTCGTTCAAACCTTGAATGGTCTTTGTGAAACCAAATACTTGTTTCATACCTTCAATCTTACAAATAACTTTCATTCTTCTATTTTAAGACTCATACTATCATCTGTTGTTGAACTATAGCGATTTAGTTCATGAGACACATACATTTTCTATTCTATGAAATTCTTATCCTTGTCTTTTCAAACTATAGTTGAAGGATGCCTCCGCGTAGGAATCCAAGGCGAAACAACGGTGAAGAAGCACCTGTACCACCACCACCTCCACCACCTCAATTTGATGCTGTTATGTTTCAAGCAGCAGTCACCGCAGCGGTGGCAGCTGCCATGTCACAGATCAATAACTCGAGTACTAATGGCTCGGGATCTGGCACACACCTATCCAACCATGGCGAGAGTCATGGACCACCTCGAGAATGCACCTATAAGGACTTCACTAATGCCAAGCCCCGAATGTTTTATGGTACTGGTGGTGTGATGGCCCTGAGGCAGTGGATTGAAAGGACGGAGGCAGTCTTTGAAATCTGCTCCTGTCCCGAGCACAGCAAGGTCAAATTTGCAACTTTCACCCTTCTCGATAAAGCTTTAACTTGGTGGAATGGCCACGTTAAAGTACTTACCCTAATCGTGGCAAATTCCATAAGCTGGGAGAGCTTGAAGGCCATGATGATGAGAGAATACTGCCCACGGGGAGAGATTCAAAAGCTTGAACACGAGCTATGGACTCTCGGAATGGTTGGTACCGACATCGCTACTTATACCAACGGATTCTGTGAACTGGCAATCCTTTGTCCAGATATGATTGCTCCCGAGAGCAAGAAAATAGAAAGGTACATCTGGGGACTGACGCCCCAAATGCGGTCAAGCGTGTTAGCTTCTAAACCTGACACCTTTGAAAGTGCTAAGGAACTGGCACAATCTTATCCTTAAATTTTTGGCCAACATAACAAGTAGAGACTAGGTTATTCTAGAGAGTTGGCCAGCATAATAACTAGGTATAATCCTCTAGTGTAATTTTTGGCATTATAACGCCTAAGCATAATATTACTCTAAAACCTTAGGAAGCGTAACTACCAGGCATAATATTATCCTAACGTTGCATGTATTTTCAAAACTATTGATATATTACAAATAATATTATTTTTGTAAAACCATTGAAATACTTTTATAGCATATATCCCCCCCCCCCCCATATAACACTTGAAAACTGTAAAAGTGGGGTCGTGACCACCGCAACCAGAGAGTAAGATAGAATGCTTTAGGAGTGGTGTGCATATGGGTTCTCTAGACCTTCATATTTATAGTGAATTATTTATGAGTGGTGTACATGGTGTCCCCATCCGGGAGTCACCATACGTCACTCCTTTGCTAGGCCACGTCACCTGGAATCGTCTCGACTCTAGGGTTAAAATGCAAGCCGGGCATGGTTCGCATCTCACTCACGCATATATGCTTTTTCAAAACTCATATCTCCTACATACCAGCTCCAATATTTATCGTTTTTATATCTATATGATGGTCTCAATGAGTACTCTAACTTTCCTTTAGATTGTTTTGGCTAGTTTTGACTTTCACCTTTTGGCCTAACGGGAATATAATTAAATGGTTTTATAAAAATCATATTTCTTCATACGGGCTCATTTTTTGGCATTCTTTGCCTTGATGTTCTCATCTCGAGAAGTACTACGACTTTCCTTTTGGTGACACTACCCAAAACCCGTCCAATTTCTTAATCCTATTTTGACGTTAATAAATTTAATTACTTGGTTGGTTTTACTTTTAAAAAAATCATAACTCCTCCAATTGTAGTTAGATTTTGATGAAGCTTATATCAATCGAATCACATCGTTGTGTACTTTCCGAATATATTAAGCAACTTAGTAAACAATACAACTTTCCGGACACTCATTTTTGAGCCTATGAATCGATTTATCCTTATATGCAAAGAGTATACTCAATCATCTTTATTTGTAAAAATTAAATATTACATTGATACTCTATTACATTTATTTATCTATATTAATTTCTAATAGTGGTCAGTGACAAAGTTTTCCTGGTCGCCACATTCTCCCTCTGTTTAAGGAATTTGGTCCCGATATTCAATTTATAGCCATGATTCCTTCGAACAAATGAGGTTACTAGCTCTTCATTTAATGTTCCCATTCTCACATGTACTCTAGTCCTCGATTGGAGTTCCATCGTACCATTACTATAGGGATATGGCTTTGCTTAAGCCTTTTCACTTCTCGATCCACAATTTTATCGGTTCCTCGACGAAGTTTAGCTTGGTATTGACTTGAACCTCCTCAAGAGGAATGATAAGTGCATCATTTGAGAGACACCACTTGAGATTGGACACAAGGAAGACGTCATTCACACTGCTGAGTTCTTAAGTAAACATGGTCGGTAAGCTATAGACCAATCCTTTTGAGGATCTCTAATGGCCCTATATATCATGGGTTTAGGTTACCCTGCTTTCTAGGCCTTATGACTCCTTTCCAATAAGTGACCTTTAGCATAAACCTGTCTACAACTTCGAATTCAAGGGGTTTGCGTCTGATATCAACGTAGCTCTTTTGATGACTACGAGTGGTATTCAAATGCTCTCATATTTGGAAGATCTTCTCAGTGGTATCCTGGATGATTTATGGGCCTATTAGCAAGATATATCCTGTGAATTCCTTTGCTACTTGCGTATCTCCTACTTCTGCCCATCATATTGGTGATCGACACTTATGACCATATAAAGTTTCAAGTGGTGCAACCTTGATGTTGGTATGATAGTTATTATTGTATGAGAAATCGATCAAGGGTAGATGAGTGTCCCATGTATTTCCAAAATCTATCACACAGGCCTTGAGCATATCCTACAGTGTTTGGAGTGTTGTTTCACTTTGACTACCAGTATGAGGATGATAGGTTGTGTTCATGTCTAGACAGGTACCAAGAGATTTTTGTAGGCTTTGGCAGAATCGTGAGGTTAACCTACTATCTCTATATGAGATAATAGATAATGACACCCTATGCAACCTGAATATCTCTCGGAGGTACGTCTAGGTCAACTTTTCAATTTTATTTGTCTCTTTTATTGGTTGGAAGTGGGCGGACTTGGTCCGTTTATTATGTTGTAACCACTAGATAGTCATTGAAATATGTTCCCACTTCCATTCTGGGATTTTTGGTTGTTGTAACAACTTTAATGGCTTTTAGTGCTCCGCCTTGAATTTCGAGCAAGTCAGGTACTTGCCTACATATGTAGCAATCTCTCCCTTCATATTTGGCCACAAATAAAGCTTCTTCAAGTCAAAGTGCATCTTGTTGGCTCTGGGGTGAATGGAATATCTCATATTATGAGCTTCATTCATGACTAGCTCTCCATGATTACCGAATTTTGGAACCCAAATTCAGTTCATCAAAATATCTTGATCCATTATTCTTAATTTCGAGTTGCTTTTCCATTCCTTGCAAATCCTCTGTACTTATGTTTTCGTCTGTGAGAGAAGTCATTTGAGCATCCAAAATATGTGTGGTCAGATTAGGCTAGATAGTCATGGTGAGTGCTTTAATTCTTCGGGGTTTGACTCCTTCCTTTCGGCTTAAGGCATCAACCACTACATTTGCTTTGCACAAGTGATAAGAAATCTCATGTTCATAATCGTTTTGCAACTCTAACCATCTTCGTTATCTAATGTTGAGGCCATTTTGATAGAAGATGTGCTGAAGATTCTTGTGATTCGTGTAGATCGTAGATTTTGTTCCATAAAGCTAACCACGGCATATTTTCAGCAAGCCTGGGTGACAAATGTCGTACAGATTGCGACGCCTGAAGAACGCCGTGTTCAGGCCATCTTAGGTCACCAAGCATGGTTATGATAACTCACAATTTGATATTGAACAATACGATTAGTGTATGAATAAGTAAACAACTTCACATACTTTTATTAAATAATAAAACTATAATATAGTATCTTACAGTACAACCGGTGAATCCAGGAACTTACAATTACATGGTTTTTATACAAGTACAAATATAGAATATTATTCCGGTACAGAGAAAACATACTTTTTCATGATTTTATGTGAATTAAAAATACATTATACTATCTCAGAGTACAACAACATTTACATGTTTTGGTCTTAGGGTATTAAGACTACAACACATTTACAACGGAAAATATAGGATTTTCTGGGAAAACATACTTACATTTTCAAGGAACAAATGACAGATTTCAATTACAAACATGTTTATGAAGTCACCAACTTAATTTTTGACATTCTTTTCAAAAATACTTGTATTGTTAGGAAATCGGTAAACGGGTATCCATAGGTTTTGAGAAGACGGAGCTTCATAGACTCATGTCTTTTAGTTTTTGCTATACATTTTGGTGTCAAGTATACATTGATTTGAACATGAATGTAAAACTATATTTTTTTCAATGTAATGGTTGTTGTACTTTTATTACTATTATGCAATTGTTGTGATATTGTACATGACATCCTCCGCCCCTGAACGTTTCCGCCGTTCCGGTTTGGGGTGTGACATAAAGGCCCGGAGAGCGATCTAGATAGCCTATAGTCCCTGCGAAGCGGTCCATTCGGGCTGAAGGCTCATATATGCATGTTTTTATATGTATCGGTTGTGTGTGGTAATTTGGGAGAACTCACTAAGCTTTGGCTTATAGTTTAAATTTTATGTTTTAGGTACTTCAGATGACTGGGATAAACAAAGGCATGATCGTGCACATTCTTCTGATTTTTATATTTGATTTCGGGATACTCTGATTCGTGATTATTACTTTTGGGAACTATGTTTTGTAAACAATTTTGGTTTTTTGGTTGGATTCTAAAAATGAAAATGTTACCTTGATTTTTGGGATGTTAAACGATCACTCATTAAGTTCAAAATCATTGATTTTGATCGTAATATAAAGTTACGATACAAACTTTTTTTGATATGTTAAATGTATCTATCATTTTGTCAAACAAGTTAACTCTAAGAAAAACTATTCAATGTTCTTATAAAACAATTATATCAATATTTTTACATAAAAATAATTGAAAACTACAAGAAAATACTTAAGAATTCAAAACTTCCAAGATGTGAGCTCTTTGACACATTAAATCGAACATCTTGCAAGCATCCTTATATTCAACATCACTTTGATGTTTTTTTATAACTTCTCCATCAAAAAGTATTTTCAAAACTTAAAGCTTGAGCAAATTAATGTGATAATTCAATCTCATAAAACTTAAATCAACAAGAAGATGCATTCAAGTTCAAACAATAGAATTGTAGATAAAATTAAATAATAGCAAAAAAACTAACAAAAATGATAAATCAATTCATAAGTCTCATATGTCAAACAACAAATTGGTAACGTCCCAAAAGTTAAGCTAATTTTTTGTCATTTAAAAAGTATAAGTAAACAATTTCAAACACTTTGATAAAAAGATAAAGTAATAAATTGTGTTCCAAAACATGATCATGTCATAGCCAGAATATATTAAATCATTATAACAACAAAAGTCTGAGATAAGATAATAGTGATGCACACGTCGTATATTTAAGCCGACACCTCCCCGATCAGAGGAACTACCTGAAAAACATTAAATCAAGAACTTTAAGCATAAAGTTTAGTAAGTTCCATAAAATAATACATAACACAATACAAACATAAATTCATACAAACAAATGCTCTCAACTTTAGTTTCGATTCACCTGATCAACGGTGAGTAACAAATCTAGTGCACGTCTAGTCATCAACGACAACTAACAGCTCTACTGCATGTCTAGTCATCAACATTGGTTAATGGCTCTAGTGTCGATCCACCATCAACCCCTCAAACATAATATGTTGACATATCATACATTCAATACTATACTAGCCTACTTCCCTATTTAACATATCAGAATACATCTACATCTAATCATTCAAAGGATACCAACTGTAACACATAGTATAGTGAGATAACTCACCTGAATCGAAAAACTGACAAATTACCAATATATGCTCAAACACGCGAGAAAAAGTCCCACGAACCACCTAGAAAACAAATAGTGGCCAAATTTTAATCTACAACCCATTCCTCAAAGTTTGACCAAAAGTCAAACTTGGTTAAAAATCAACGGTCAACTTACCCCAACCACATTGGGAAATACTACAAGACAAAATATCCATGTCTGGCCATCAAGAATCGCATTGCAACACCCTATTGGATGTGTCATGAATATCGAAAAATCAACTAACTTTTCATTAAGGTCTTAATCGTTTAAGACCAAGGCCTAAATCATCATATCTAAATCTTCTAAGGTTTATACTGGATAAAGTTTCCAACTTTATCTAGTTTCAAAGATAATTTAAGATAAACTTAAAAATGGCTTAAAAGGGTAATACCTAAATATTCTATGGATGATTCAACTGTTGAAAGCTTCGTATGGAAATTCGATGTGCAGAGATTGATCTCTATTCATGTGGGGGATTTTTGGAAATTTTAGTATAAATATGTATATATTTACTAACTTTTGATAGATATAAATATATAAATATAATGTATATATATAATTAACTGTAAGAGGGTTTGTGTTCTTCTTTGTAAGTGATTCGAATGATACATCGTATGTACAAAATGGAGTATATGTGAATGAGATATCGATGCTCAAAGATGAGTATTTGAGAATAGAAGTAAGATGAGTATTTGAGAATAGAAGTTGGCAAGAGAGGTGGGTGTGGGAATTAGTCCCAGATTAGTAGAAAGACCATACTCAAGTAAGTTTACAAGCTTAAATGTATGATACACTTACAAGATTATATATATGGTTTTATTCGAACTACTATCTGTAACGCTCGTAGATCCGGGATAGTCAATTTAGAGATAATAGGGGCCGAAAATGACTTTTGGGCAAAAGATTATTTAGAGTAAATAATCTTAACCAATTTGAATTATATGTTACAAGGTTTCCGTACATATAAAGAATGCCGAAATCCGAGTTATAACGAAGAAGTTATGGCCCGTCGAAGTTTTACGGCAAAACTGACACGGCACCGGGAGACGTAAATAGTGAATTTACGATGGAGGACTTTTTAGCCTTAGTGATATAAACCAAATTTTTAGTATACGTTAAACCAAGAACATCCATAAAATGAACGCCCAAATCTGACTTCATATAAGGAAGTTATGAGTTTTCTAAGATTTGGCCTAGCAGTGCACAACCCGAAATTCGAATTTTAGTTCGAGCAGTTTTTGGCTTACACAACCTTAATGAGAGTTGAAGATCTCATTAATATGAGCTCAACGGTAATGTCACACCCCCAAACCAAGGATGGTGGAAACGTCCGGGGGTGGAGGACTTCATGTAGTATCACAACAACGAGTATAATAGTGCTCAATGTAAATACAACCATCTTAAATATAATTGAAAAAGTTACACCAATGTATATGTTTACATGTTTCAAATCAATTACATTATGATGACAAGATGAACTGTTTGACGATTCAACGTCCCATCCTCAAAATGCTGTTGGTTTTTCCTGTTTCACTGATTTCCTGAGAATACAAGTTGTTTTGAAAAAGTGTCAACACAAAGGTTGGTGAGTTCATAAGTTTTTGTGAATAAGAGTTTGGAAACCGTTCTTTGTAATTTTTTGTGTGTCACCAAGAAAAATCCAATATTTTCCTTTATAAAGTTATGTGATCCTAAATCCCAAAACCAAGAATAAACAAGTATTTTCCATACTTAATGATATAACCGTGGTTTTAAATTGGCATAAAACCTGTAGTCTTAAATACCAAGACCGAAAGTGTACAGTAATATCCGTACTTATTGAGATAGAAAGTGATTTTAAATTGTCATAAAACCTCTTTTGATTGTGAAAATTCCTGTAAACTTTATGAGTTGTTAACTTCTTATGTAAGTCGCTATAACCATACTATGACCGAATGAACCTGCCACGACGTTTCTCAGGCGTCGCGGAACTGCTATGACATTTGTCACCACAGACCTGCCGGTCTAGCTGTTGTGTACAGCTCAGGTGTGGGGTGTCTAACCCAATATAGTGATGGGTTTTAGCCATAAGAACATCCTATGTGCTCATACAAACCCTAATGCTTGGATCTAGGTTTCTCTATTGTACATTCAATTCATCCAAGACTTTAAACCCTAGATCTAGCATACAATTAATCATATTAACATATGAAACGGTTCTTAGATCTTACCTTGATTGTTATGTAGCAATAACAATCACAAATCCTCCTTGTAATGACTTTAGAAAGCTTAGAGTCACAAATGTCACTCCTCTAATGGTTCACAAACACCAAGAGCAAGAGGATGAAGAATAAGGAGAGAGGAGGCTTCCCAAAACGTGTGGAAACTCTAGAGAACAAGTTCACCACGTTTTGGGGGCTTAAGGGTCCTTTAAATAGTGAGGCTATTAGGGTTATCTAACAAGGAAACCCTAATTTGGATGATTAGGCCCTTAGCAACCCATGGACTCCTTCCTTAAAGGCCTAGGACGATTTCTAATGGGTTTCCCCATAGAATTCGTCCACCCGTCTTATATGGAGTCCATTAGCTCAATATTCAACTATCATACAATTGACAGTTCTAGTCCCTTAAGTTTAATTAATGTCTTTTAGCCACAAAATTAATTCCTAATTAATTATTGACTAATATTAATTAAACAATATGATTTCTCTTTTAATATATTATTCTCATAATATATTAATAAATCATAATTAATCCTTTCTCTCCATAATTCATCCTATCAAGTTGCTTTGGTGAAGGCAACCCAAAAGGACCATGCACCATCGGGTCAAGTACATACCAAAATAGTTATGGACTTAGACACTAATCCATCAGTCACCCACTTGGATAAGTCTAGTAACTATTATGCGTATGACTTCAGATCCTGATCTGCAATTGTAGCTTTCCAAAGCCGCTGTCAACTCTGATCTTATCTGATACACGTGTCCTTTAGATAAAGGATCATATATTCCTCCATTCTAGATATCGTATAGATATGAGACATGAACTTAATCATTCCCTCTATACTATTTTCCGACTTCCGATTTATGATGACTGACAACAGACTGCAATTAATCCATCAATTTAGTCCCGACTTAGCCAAACGCTTAGGTGCCATCACTAAATCATCGAGGGGCCCAAAGATATTGCTTTTATCCTACTTTGGATAAAAGGAACGGATAAACTTTGACTCAATGTTCGCTTCCACTCACTTACCGAATTACACACAACAATATGTTTTATAACACCATGTTACTGGTGCGTTTACATATTATCAATGTGCAACTGACTCGCAAGATACAACTCACACATCTTGGTTTCAAGAATATAAGATGTTATCGTCTCACTAATCACTCGTGATAAAAAAAACCATGAAGTGATCCAAGTGATCGTGGGTTTAATCCAATGCTCAAATCATATTCATAAGCACTCATGAACGTTGCAGCAAAAATTGCTTATGTCTAATACACTTTAGACAATCCACACACCAATTCACAACAGTCTTCATTCATACCTACTTCCAACATATGAACGACTGTGGTCCGTTCGAATAATTTGACTGTTCTGAACCAATTAAATTATTCAGGAAGTCAAAACATGCAAAGTGAAACACCAGAATAATACTAATCCCATATGGCCTCAAACCTTTGAGTATAAATAAAACACCTTTTATTTATCACCATATCGATTACTCATTATTTGTTGTTTCGGGTAATCAAATTCTTACTTGAATTATAACTACACTTGTCCCATGCTCTTAGCATGCACACAATGCTAACCTACGGTCCTTACTTTGTGAAATAGATCAAATGAACACATTTCCAATCATACTCATTTCACAACTCCCAATCCTTATCACAAGTGTAAGAATATTAAATTCTTGCCACTTATAGAATATGTTAGATTCTAACATTTTATGCAATGATCCTTTTGTAATGTCACTGCACTAAGGTCACAATGACTATTGACAATGAATTACAAAGCTCTCTATCGGAAATTGTTACAAGACAATTCCATAGATGTGATGTATCTCACTCAAAGTATATTCCTTTGAACATCCTTTTGCATAAAAGTTTCTAATCTAGACATAGATTCTCAATATCCAACTCCTAATATGGAAACCTTTCCATACTTACCATATGACAACTCATTCTTAATAGAATCTTATCTATTCATAATAATGTCGATATGCTCCATCCAATATCATACTTCGAACTACTCACAAGCGACCAATCCTTAGCAAGCTTTGGATCATCCTTTGATAGTATTTAATTATCTTAGTCAAAACTGATTCTAGTCCTTTTTCCCTCTAAATGCGCTAGACATTTGGAAAATTTTAGAATGGTCAAATATTATAGCATTTGCAATTGATCCTATACCCGAAGCGTATGGGACACGATGCATAATGTCTTACATAAAGATACGATACTTTATGAATCTTTTGCCATAATATTTTATGTGTCACGTTCTTACCGTTCGAACTATGAAGAGGGATACCGTAATCATAATCGAAATTTAAGAACACATTATGTATCCTTGAATAAATTTATTAACATTCCACAACCTAAGCCTTTAGATTTGAAATGAAGCGTAATATTCTCTCCCTTAATTATAGCAAAACAACTATTCAACCCTTACAACTTTGCAAAGTATAACTCTTGTTTTCTATAATTAATATTGCTAACTTGCAATACTTTCCTTAATAATCATACAAGCATAATATTTATGCTCCCACTATCATGATGATTATTATCATATAAGCATAACACTTATGCTCCCACTAGCTTTGACATGTTTTAGAAAACAACTGAACTTCTAGACTTGGATAGCTTCTCAAACTTATACACCTTTGCCTTGGATAGCTCATATTTGTGTCTAAACAATTCAGACTAATTGCCAAAGATCACAATTCGAATCATGGAAAGGGATACCGTAACCATAATCGGATTTGAGAATACAATTTTCACAATCACCATCTTCTTAAAATCTCTCTTAGTGAAATCATTTCCTCATAGTCATCTTCATGAAGGAGGGAATCTTATTACACTTAGATTTTAAAGGTGTATGTGTTCTTATCCATGCGAATTTGTCAAAACCAAAGTTTGCGACAAATCCAAACTCTTATGGACCGAACTTTCTTAATCTTGATTTCTTGCCTTATGGTAACACGAGTGCCCACCATGTCTTCCAAGTAGTTAAGTAGCTCACCCTTTTCTTATCAATGTACTTTTCATTAATCAAGTTCCTTGCCTTTTATGCATTCAAATGAGAACTCATAGAACTCACATGCATAATTAACTCAATTGGAATCGCACAGAAACAAGATAGTGTCAACACGATAGGTTGTAAACCTCAATTCGTGTGCTAGTGATGATTGATAAGGTTTATTCTTGATTAGTTCTTGAAACTTTTCAAGACCATTAAGACTCCCACTGACTCCTTGACATTTAAGATTCTTTTGTCAATAAACATTTCTTGACAAACAAATATTCAAGAGTTAGTGTAGCTTTAATCAAGACATAACACTTCATAAAATTTGTCCTAGTTGGTCTTTGTCTTATCCAAGACATCACAACTTTCCACATTTGATGATTGTTATAAACCTTCTTAAGACTTGTCACTCAATGTCACAATCTTAACTCTAACACTTGTTTTAAAACGAAGTATGATTGACTTCTTGATTTAACCATTTCTTCAATTCTTGATTCCCCTTATCAGACATACAATTGTCTAAGACTTACTTAGAGGATCAACTGAGATATGGTCCTTAACCATTAAGACCTTATCATAAAACATAATAAAAGGTACTCTCCCTTCTTCTTAGAATAGAGAAGCTTTTATCTTTCTGCCTATTTGATTCTTCTTATTCGTTCTACTATTGATTTAAACTCTTTCAAATCAACTCGGAATTACACTCAATTTTATAAGTATAATCATATCCACTATGCCTTTAGTGAATCATGACGAATATGTTTGTCACTTTTGTGGTGGGCTTGATCAACACACAACTTTGTGTACTTGATCTCCTAGTCCTTCACTTAACACCTTGTCAACGAATTAGTCTAATTTCCAAATATGAAACTTCTCATTCATCATGCAATACTTGTTGTATGATTCCAAGTTTCTATCCAATTGAAACTTGGGCGATGAGAAACTTTCCCTATTTGGTAAATTCTTGACATTTCCACAATTAACATAATTAAGAATCACATCCATTCGTTGTAGAAATATGCAAACATCAATTTTTAATAACGATTTTATTGCAAGGAAATAAATAAATAAATAAATACTTCAAACAAAAATTTATTTTATTCATAAAAGCAGCGGAAAACATTTGTCCTTACAATCCAAAATCAACTGAAAAACTATGTAATCAAATATTCCTAACAACTCTATCATAACTTTCTAAGCTCAAAATGTAATCTTTGAATCCATGTGATCGAGAGCCATCTCTTCGTGATCAGACTCATCTTGTTTTTCCATCAGGCTTCCTCTCTTTTCACTGATCCTGCAAAACATTCAAATGCAATCTTATCACATTATGTATTAAGAATCAATGAATAGGAACTTAATGGAGTTAGATAGTGGATTTTACCTGAAGCACATCCATACTCTTTGACTCTCCCATATTCTGGATTCTTCAGGCTCCTAGGGATGACTTGTATCCAACGCCCTTTCACTTGGCAGCAAACGCAGGTCGGTTCTCCTATAACGTCCTCGGAAGCGTGGTTGGTTGACTTTCCCAACAAATATGCTCCATTGCTTTGCCAAATCATTTCTGATTTAGCAGCAATGAGCATGTAAGTTAGGTGAATGAGGTTTGCGTCATGATCCATCATATAATACTTTCTTTTGAACTCATTATATGATTCAGGGAGTGACTGCAGAACTTAGTCTACAGCCAACTTATCAGGGAATGACGCACCCAACATAACCAACCTATCGATGTGTGATTTCATTCCTAGAACATGGGCACACACGGGCTTACCATCTTCATGTTTCATTGCCAATAGGGCTTTAGTGACATTGAACATTTCAATTCTTCGATCTTGTGGGTTAGGGAGAACAACGGGAGGAGGAGGAGGAAGTGAAATCAAACTAGTCCACCTTGATTCTTTACTTGAATAGCGGAACAACTTATTTTCAGCAGGAACACCTTTTCCTTGAAATTTGGGAAGACCATGATTGTCATACTTTGACATCTACAAAACGGGAGAAAATAAATTCAAGTTAGTTGATTTATTGAGTCCTTAGTAAATCACCCAAATGATATACTAAGGCTAGGACCCAACACAACATTCAACAACTTAGGAGAGGGATGTCGTAACCCAAATTGCAGAACCATTTAGTGTGCCGGTTAACCACACACGCTCCACCAAACTATGAAAAACATTGAGTCACCCTTTGCTCCCTTAGCTTAGAACCATTTAGTGTGCCGGTTAACCACACACGCTCCACTAACGTCTTCGCAAGGGCACAAAGTGTAATTTCATGGAATTGCATCAATTCACTTTTGCCTAAAGCAACTAAGATTGGGAATTTGTAAAAGCATTTAGTTACTTTTGTATTTCATTATACTTATAATGGAAGGTTTGTGTCCTATCCTACCCGTTCGGCTAACGACCCTCCACTAGTCAAGAGTGCAGTGGGTAAGAGTGGATACCCATTCAATCTCCATTTTATAGGCAATTTTCTTAAACACCCCTTATAGACCAGCTTCGTGAATGAGGCCTACTAACGGTAAGACTGACTTTTACACATACATATATATAATGTTAGACTTTTTAATGTTATATATAGTATAGGGTGTATTTTACACTTTTAAAATACTAGGTGGTCTAATTTAATAAATTACACTTTTAATTTAACTAAATATGAACCTTGACTTTATGGATTTATTAATTCTCTTTTAATTATACACCTTAATTAATTAATAAAACCATAAGGGTGAGATTTGAACTTTTCAAAACAATACTAGGGTTTTTAGAATTTAACATTTCTAAACTAACTTTTAATCAACTTTTAAATTCCAAAACTTGAGGGCAAGTTTTGAAACATTTCAAAACATTAGGGTTTAGAATTTAAATATTTCAAAATCAAACCTTTTAATCAAAAATTTAAATTCCAAGACTTGAGGGCAAGTTTGAAACTTTTCAAAACACAAAGGATCAAATAGCAAATAATTTAAATTAAACAATTAATTTAATGATTATCTAAATTTGACCTAAAATCAGTTTCTTGTAGGATAAGTTACCCAATTAATACAAATAATCAAACTTTAATCATATAAGGAAGTTATTATCTAATCAATTGGTAATTATCTTTTGTTTAATCAAGGATATACTCATAAATATGTTTAAAATCGGATTTTAATGACCCAAAATAGTTAAGGCAAGTATCCATGAGCAAAACAGCAAGAAATCCCGAAATCCCCTCATTCTGACGCTCGAACTCCCCGAGTTCCTCTATGGACTCGCCGAGTTGGAGCCAACTCGCTGAGTCCACAATGGGACTTGCCGAGTTCATCAGGCAGACTCACAAAATCGAATTTTTCAAGCATGAATAAATAAACAAGGCATCAATACAATAGAAACCAATCTAGGCTCTGATACCACTGATGGGTTTTAGCCATAAGAACATCCTATGTGCTCATTCAAACCCTAATGCTTGGATGTAGGTTTCTCTATTGTACATGCAATCCATCCAAGACTTTAAACCCTAGATCTAGCATACAATTAATCATATTAACATGTGAAAGGGTTTTTAGATCTTACCTTGATTGTTATGTAGCAATAACAATCCCAAATCCTCCTTGTAATGACTTTAGAAAGCTTAGAGTCACAAATGTCACTCCTCTAATGGTTCACAAACACCAAGAGCAAGAGGATGAAGAATAAGGAGAAAGGAGGCTACCCAAAACGTGTGGAAACTCTAGAGAACAAGTTCACCACGTTTTTGGGGCTTAAGGGTCCTTTATATAGTGAGGCTATTAGGGTTATCTAACAAGGAAACCCTAATTTGGATGCTTAGGCCCTAAGCAACCCATGGACTCCTTCCTTAAAGGCCTAGGACGATTTCTAATGGGTTTCCCCATAGAATTCATCCACCCCTCTTATATGGAGTCCATTAGCTCAATATTCAACTATCATACAATTGACAATTCTAGTCCCTTAAGTTTAATTAATGTCTTTTAGCCACAAAATTAATTCCTAATTAATTATTGACTAATATTAATTAAACAATATGATTTATCTTTTAATATATTATTCTCATAATATATTAATAAATCATAATTAATCCTTTCTCTCCATAATTCATCCTATCAAGTTGCTTTGGGGAAGGCAACCCAAAAGGACCATGCACCATCGGATCAAGTACATACCAAAACAGTTATGGACTTAGGCACTAATCCAACATATAGGTATATACACAACTATCACGTTCTCCCTACAAGAGACTCTGGATATAGCTACCAGGAATTTTGGATCCCGTACTCGGACGTACGGAGAGAGAATGTCTCACAATTTAAGTTCACAAGTTTACGTGTAGTGTGCGTGAATGTAAAACCTTTTTGTATAAATGTAACCTTTTTGTATGAGTGTGTTATGTGATTTATCATAAACTATACCTATTATAGTTTATCAAAACAAAGGTAAAAGTGGTAATGTACATAAACTATACTTAACATAGTTTATTCAAATGTTTATATGTAATAGATGTACTTTGATTATAACAAATTGTTATTTCTATGCTTTGTTTAGAAAAAATCCATTTGTTAACTGATGTATGTCTACATACTAAGACAATATTGTCATATATTGCAATAACATATAATCACATAAAGATATACACCTTGCTCAACATGTTACAAGGTGAAATGAAATTGATAGTATTTTTCTGTTGATAACATTTTCTATCCCTGTTCTTAGAAAATTTCTAGAAAAATCATCAAAGGTCCAAATCAGAATCCAAAAATTTTGCGAGTTTTGAAAATGAGTCTAGTTTCTCCATAATTTTTCTCATGATTTTTAATGACCCCTAACTTGTGTGAACAAGTCCATAATCAGAGACTGGTCCGGATTGGTGTTTGAAATGATAGGCAGTTTTGTACAAATCACCATAAATCTTAGAAAAATCATGTGGAGATGTGCAAGTAGGCATTTTAAAGCTAAGAACTGGAACTACTCGCACCTAAAACAGTTTTGAAAACAAAAATGTTTAAGTTTCCCAAAACAGTCCGTGAATGGAGTCCAACTTTTCTGATGAAAGCTGTTAGAAACGTTTAGTTATGTTCTTGGTGTTTTAACTTGTATTCGCCCCCTAAAAACTTGAGAAAATATGAAAATGTAGGGGTATGAACTCACCTTATATGATGTAAGTGGATGGATGTTGAAGGAGAGAAGTGTTCAACTCAAGAACACTTGAAGATGCCTAGAAGATTTTCGAAAATCAAACACCAAAGTGATGGAATTTGTGTAAGCATTCTATGATATCAGTAAAGGGGAGTGTAATAATCATAGAGAGGATGAATTATACTTACCAAGAGTGTGAGAAAGCTTGATAAGCAGCCTTGAATCTCGAATTTGAGGGAGAAAGTTTGAGAGAAATGGTGTTTGATCTTCTTGGTGAAAATGAGGAAAAATGAGTAAAGTGAAGAGGGAGAGGATTCCCCAACTCTTTGGGTAAGAGTTTGCTGGAAAATAAGTGGAAAAGGACCATGAAGTGACTAGGAGTGGTGGGGAGTACAATAGCTGGTCAAAGGAATGGGCATGAGGTGGTTGTTTGTGTCAAATATTATAGCAAGATTCACACTCCACCTCATGATTTCCCTTAATGGATTTTATTCTTAAATAAATATTTTCATAAAAATATGTTTATATTATGAATATTTAGGGTCTTATATGTTAAAATATGATTTCTAGAGAAAATCCCGCGTTAAAAGGATGAAAAGCGGGCTTAAAATGGAGAACTAGTCGAAAACCGGGTGAAAAACACAAAAAAATCCGAAGTTCTGGGCGAGGTTGCGGTCATCAGCAGCCTAAATCCGAAGTGGCTTGGTCTTGGTCGCGGAGGCAAGGTGTTGCGGCTCGCTGACTGCGGTCGGCTTGCTGCGGCTCGCTGACTGCGGTCGGCCTCCTTGGTTGCGGCTCCGGATGGCTTCTCCTGGGGCTTCGGTTCTACTCTAGACCTCAGTTCAAGAGGGACTTGGCCCCTAAGGGAAGGCTTCGGTCCCAAGGGGTTTTTTTCCAAGATTTTAGCCCTCCTTGAGCGGTTTCTTATCAAGCCAAGTATCGGAAGGCCCCCAAATGATCAAAATAAATAAAAAGGGGTTTTGAGAGAAATTTGGGAGAGATTTGACATACTTGGAGAGATTTCTCATACATAGAGAGATTTGGGAGAGATTCCACATACAAAGAGAGATTTGGGAGAGATTTCGCATTCTTGGAGAGATTTCTCATACAGAGAGAGAGATTTGGGAGAGATTTCACATACTTGGAGAGATTTCTCGTACAAAGAGAGATTTGGGAGAGATTTCACATACTTGGAGAGATTTCAGATAAAGAGAGATAGTGTGAAACCGATTAAAAGAGGTTTCATGTGTGACATTTGTGAGTGTTTGGCTCCGCAACGCAAGGTCCATAAACCTCATTATGTCATGTTTAAGGATCTTACACACTCCCAATGAGTATGCAACAATGTTTTCTCGGTTTGGTTCGTTACTTACCACAGTTTTAGGTTAAGGAAATCTAGATGTACGAACTTTTCGATTTATGATCTCTCATTAGAATAGTGAGTTGTTTAGTAATTACATAACGTAAACCCTAGTACCCATGGGCTAATTGAGTCAAACGGTTTGACTTGTTCACTTTAGTTGACTTTGACTTGACCGAAAATTGATGGTTGTCACATCATCCCCCCCCCCCCCGTTAGAGGGAATTTCGTCCCGAAATTTGAATTGAGGCAAGGAGTAGGCATGAAAAATCAAGCCAAGAAGTGGGGATACTTCCTAAACGACTGGTTCTCGCGCTCCCAAGTGAATCCAGGTCCTTGGTTAGTATTCCAGCGACCCTTCACTAATGGGAAGTTGCGTTGCTTTGTCCGCTTGACCTCTCGGCTCATGGTCACTACGGTTCTTCCACGAAGATGAGGCTCTTGTGGAACTCGATCTCGTCGAGGGGGATTCCAAGAGTCTCGTCGGATAGATACTTCTGCAAGTTCGAGATGTGGCGGGTAGAATGTACTTTACCAAGCTCGCGGGGTAGATTGAAGTTGCGAGTTATAGGGCTGATTCTGACAAGAATCTCAAAGGGCCTAATTATCTTGGGTTTTAGCTTTCCACGCTTTCCGAAGCGTACTAAGCCTTCCCAGAGCGAGGCTTCCAGAGGAATTTGGTCTCTTACTCTAGAGTTCTAAAGGTTTCTCCCTCTTGCTTCTCTTCCAAGTCAAGGGTTGCTCCCTCCAGGGTCAAAGTCGTAAGGGGGTTCCGTAATTTGCGAGAAGTTCTAAAGGAACTAAGACGGTAGGTCAGCGAGACCCAGAATTTCGGCGTATTCCCGTCACGCCTTTGGTGCTGACAATTTCTCAACAGTTTTGATTAATTGAAAGGGTCCTCAAGAATTTCCACATCAATAATAGCGTGTCTTAGGAATTTGACTCTTCAATTCCAAAACTCATATCTAGAGAACTTCGGGTAAGGCTTCTCTGATCGTATTCTTCCCACGATTTGTTGTAGCTGCTCTTTTTGGTTTTCTTCTTACTACTACGGTAGTTAAGCAAGTCATTTTCAAGGACAATGACGAACTGATCCCAGTAAGAATGGCGTACCCTATTCATTAAGTTTATGGAGACTGTGAGCGGGTTGGTCCTATCCGAGGGGTATCACTATGGACTTGCAGCGTCCGCATCGAATTTGGAGGATTTTCCTCGGACATCCTTCCTCAATACTCGTGACTGGTGATATTCGAATCTCAGGTTCAATTCCTGAAGGGTACCTCGTTCCTTGCGATTGATCGGCCTATTCGTCTATGCGAGGCAGATAGTAATGGTTTCTACTGGAGATATTGTCAGGGCCTCTAAAGTCAATGGACCTACGAGCAATTTACCTTTATATTTGAAGAATAAGACTGGAGCTCTCCATGGTGAGAAGCTTGGTTCTTCAATTTCATTGTTGAGTAGTTCGACAGGTTTGACCTGACCTGACAGTTCCTGTAGCTCGGTAGAGGGTTAGACTGTAGGGCGATCTGGTTACTGGAGTCGTATATAATTAAGATTGAAAAGGTAATTCAATAAATGATTCTTCTTTAAGCTCACACCCCAACTACGAAAAGAAGTAATAGGGGAATCATTAATTCTAAACCTGTAGAACCTTGGTTATATACCGCCCTTGTGTATACATTCTTCAGCGATAGGTTAACCATACGAGTCTTTGGATTTAACTTGACGTATTGCACGAGTGGTACTTCGGGAAGGTTTGTTGAGGTTTCTTCGGAAAAAGGAGAAGAAACCTGAGGTACTCTACATATGAGTACATCGGAGTTCCAGAATGACGGCTTCGCTAGAAAGAAGATTTCGGAGGAAGAGATTTACGCACGAAACTGGTATTGTGAGGATCGGATGGACTCCAGTCGTATGATAAAAAATCGGAGTCACTTGAAATAAAGGCACTAGATTTGATCATAAAAGCGTTACAGACAAAACACAACTATGCAAATTTTAACAGAGTTACAGTACTACAGATTTACTACAAGACTATTGCTGCGAACTAGGTATACTACAAAAGACAAGTATACGCAGCGCGAGGGTCCCTTTACTGATGGGGTCTCGCAAAAGATAAGACTCTAGTTGCACTAGTTTTGAACAGTTTATGAGTCTGTTACAACGAATGCCTTAGATATTTTCAACTGGGTCCAGAGTAGTTTCTCATGCGGCAGTGATCCTTAGTATCTTCCCGTCTGCACCGGAGTTCTTTATTATTGGACAGTCCTTTTTGAGGTGTCCTATCTCGCCGCATTGGTGACATATCTGTCTTGTACTAGCATTGGTGGTGGAAGTGAGGTGTTTAGTTAGAGTTACGTGGACACGGGTGCCCTCCTCGTTCATCCATTTTGAAAATTTCCTTTTATGGGGTCCGGTTTCACCACCACCTTTGTGTGCAGGGTAGGTCCCGATGCCAGGGACTTGAGGAATGGGTCGTGCTGGTGCTGAAGGGGTAGGAGTTGCCACTCGCCGCTGTTTCATGGAAAGTCTTTAGGATCGTTGGAGCTCCTTTCAACGATTTCGTTTCCTCCTTTCGGTTTTACAACTTTGTATGTCTGTGACTGTTGCCCTTTGTTGGCTTCCTGGATTGATACATCGATCGGAATTTTCAATTCCTTCGCTAGTCATGATTGCGTTGCCAGCATTGAGGTTTACAAGCACAGATGTCACGACAGTTGTTACTATGGCTTGGAATATAGCGGCGTCGATATGAAGGATAGGGGCTTCTTTGATCGGCTGACTATTTCCGGATGATGACATGATTCTGCAACACGAAAGACAAGGAGTTCGTGAGTAACTGAGGTTGACTCTGTATTATTCTGATTCTGACTAAGAGATGAGTTATTATACATGAAAACTTAGCTTATACACATTATGATATAACCAAGACTGGGCGGATAGTAAAATGTGTGATTCTACTTTAGTTTCACATCCCAACGAGGAAAAGAAACTAAGTTAGAAATCTCACATTCTATTGTCTACCAGGTCTTCGTTATATATAATTGTGGACTGTATAAGTGAGGAAATCATAATAATAACATTCTTATTGATCCCTCTTAGTGAACTAGAATTCCTAGTAAAGGCAATCATTGAACCTAGATGTATTTCGACCGTTCACCTATGGAGTAGAAGTATGTTCTCGAAGGTTTGACCTACATCCCTATGATGCAGTCCTATTACGGAGTAGAAGTGAGTTTGTAGAATGGTCTCATGACATTTTTTGTTCAAATCGGTTTTCATTGGTTGCTGAATATCATGATCCAACCTTTGAAAGAGCATTGTGAACGATCCCGGAGTTAAATTACCCTAGTCCAACAACTTGACTAGAGTGGGTTTCAGGTAGACTCCTACGATAGTATGATGGAAGTATTTGAACAAGGAGTGACATAGAATTTAGCCGACTGACAATGTCATTGATGTTTAAGATGTAAACAATTAGGGAAAATTGACCTTGTAGAGGGTCTTACATCACATCCAGAGTAGGAGAGTTTAGGGCGCCTATAGGCCTAACCAAAAGTACTTACAGTCCAAGATAGTTTCATAGAAAATACCACATAGGACATAGATAGGAAAATGATTCCTTTTTAGCAGGGAAAGAAAGTAAGGCATCTACTACTGGTGGCGGTCATCCCTCTGGTGTACCCACAGTTCAGCCAGTTGTCGCTCCATATCAAGCATGTGCCTTTCGTACGCCCTTTGGCGTACTCGGAGTTCTATGACTTTGGCTCGTTCTTTAGCCAGTGCTTGCAGCAGGGTTTCATGGTCTCCCTCAGATCTTTCACAAGTGTGCTCAAGGCGATTGGTGCCGGTTGTATTCATTCTTGCATTTGCATCAACCTTTGTGATACGATGGAGAGTTGTTCTGCCCCGAATCTCGTTTCGGGCAACTCTACGGACCGGAATTGGAAGAATTCTGTCTGCTGGGATTCCTTTGCTAATGTTGTAGAAACTTCGGTCTCCATTAAACAACATAGGTTGGTCTTGCTCTTCGCTCTAGGTTTCCAAGCATTCTACCCAAGGAGGCATCGGGCCTTGAAAAGCCAGACGAGGGTTAGGATTCGGAACAAGAGCCATCGGGGGTAGGTTCTTCACTTCAGGTTCGGAGTCAGAACCTTCAGCAAGGCCTTCAGCTTGGTGACCATCCTCAGAAATTGGGTGATCATTCTTGGCTCCTCTCCGAGCCATTCAGTATTGCCGTGGTTAGGGTAGTACGGGTCATCGTGGGGATGGAGATCCAGCCATGATATCCACGCGAGAAAAGGGAATATAAGAAATAACTAAGTAGACGTACTAATTAGATAATTATAAGATGATTTTTATTAGGTACTTCAATACATTGTTTAGTACATACTAGTGATATGTATTTGGGATAGGATAGACCTTCAAATAAGCGACCCTAACTCTAAGTCCACAACCCAACGAGGAACAGGAAGTAAAGCAAAGATCCACAGATTCTAAGTCTATGACGTCCTCGGTACATATAATTTTAATGTATCCACTAAGTAATTATTGATCTATTGATAAAAATTGATTTAGTTCTCACCTATGTACTTATAGTAACACCAAATACCCCTACGGTATTTCATTGTGGTAGTGTTGGTAAGTTTTTAGACTTGTTGCCACATCACAACCATTCTTGGGCATATGCTAATCACTCCTCGGACCAGCATAGTTGATCAGGCTATGCCATTCCCAGGACTGACCATACATCCCCAAGCCTACTTGTGCCATTCAACAATCATTACTTTCGTTTTGTTCTAGAATGATGCACACGTCGTATATTCAATCCGACACATCCCCGATCAGAGGAACTACCTGAAAAACATTAAATCAAGAACTTTAAGCATAAAGTTTAGTAAGTTCCATAAAATAATACATAACACAATACAAACATAAATTCATACAAACAAATGCTCTCAACTTTAGTTTCGATTCACCTAATCAATGGTGAGTAACAAATCTAGTGCACGTCTAGTCATCAACGACAACTAACAGTTCTACTGCATGTCTAGTCATCAACATTGGTTAATGGCTCTAGTGTCGATCCACCATCAACCCTTCAAACTTAATATGTTGACATATCATACATTCAATACTATACTAGCCTACTTCCCTATTTAACATATCAGAATACATCTACATCTGATCATTCAAAGAATACCAACTGTAACACATAGTATAGTGAGATAACTCATCTGAATCGAAAAACTGACAAATTACCAATATATGCTCAAACACGTGAGAAAAAATCCCACGAACCACCTAGACAACAAATAGAGGCCAAATTTTAATCTACAACCCATTCCTCAAAGTTTGACCAAAAGTCAAAGTTGGTTAAAAATCAACGGTCAACTTGGTCAAAGTCATCAGTGAACGGTTAACACGATCGATATAACCCCGACCACCTTGGGAAATACTACAAGACAAAATATCAATGTCTGGCCATCAAGAATCACAATGCAACACCCTATTGGACGTGTCATGAATATCGAAAAATCATCATATCTAAATCTTCTAAGGTATATACTGGATAAAGTTTCCAACTTTATCTAGTTTCAAAGATAATTTAACATAAACTTAAAAATGGCTTAAAAGGGTAATACATAAATATTCTATGGATGATTCGACTGTTGAAAGCTTCGTATGGAAATTTGATGTGCAGAGATTGATCTCCATTCATGTGGGGGATTTTTGGAAATTTTAGTATAAATATGTATATATTTACTAACTTTTGATAGATATAAATATATAAATATAATGTATATATATAATGAACTATAAGAGGGTTTGTGTTCTTCTTTGTAAGTGCTTCGAATGATACATCGTATGTACAAAATGGAGTATATGTGAATGAGATATCGATGCTCAAAGATGAGTATTTGAGAATAGAAGTTGGCAAGAGAGGTGGGTGTGGGAATTAGTCCCAGATTAGTAGAAAGACCATACTCAAGTAAGTTTACAAGCATAAATGTACGATACACTTACAAGATTATATATATGGTTTTATTCGAACTACTATCTGGAATGCCCGTAGATCCGAGATAGTCAATTTAGAGATAATAGGGGCCGAAAATGACTTTTGGGCAAAAGATTATTTAGAGTAAATAATCTTACCCAAGTTGAATTATATGTTACAAGGTTTCCGTACATATAAATAATGCTAAAATCCAAGTTATAACGAAGAAGTTATGGCCCGTCGAAGTTTTACGACAAAACTGACACGGCACCAGGAGACGTAAATAGTGAATTTACGATGGAGGACTTTTTAGCCTTAGTGATATAAACCAAAGTTTTAGTATACGTTAAACCGAGAACATCCATAAAAAGAACACCCAAATCTGACTTCGTATAAGGAAGTTTTGAATTTTCTAAGATTTAGCCTAGCAGTGCACAACCCGAAATTTGAATTTTAGTCCGAGCATCTTTTGGCTTACGCAACCTTAATGAGAGTTGAAGATCTCATTAATATGAACTCAACGGTAATGTCACAACCCCAAACCAAGGATGGCGGAGTGTAATAATCATAGAGGATGAATTATACTTACCAAGAGTGTGAGAAAGCTTGATAATCAGCCTTGAATCTCGAATTTGAGGGAGAAAGTTTGAGAGAAATGGTGTTTGATCTTCTTGGTGAAAATGAGGAAAAATGAGTAAAGTGAAGAGGGAGAGGATTCCCCAACTCTTTGGGTAAGAGTTTGCTGGAAAATAAGTGGAAAAGGACCATGAAGTGACTAGGAGTGGTGGGGAGTACAATAGTTGGTCAAAGGAATGGGCATGGGGTGGTTGTTTGTGTCAAATATTATAGCAAGATTCACACTCCACCTCATGATTTCCCTTAATGGATTTTAATCTTAAATAAATATTTTCACAAAAATATGTTTATATTATGAATATTTAGGGTCTTATATGTTAAAATATGATTTCTGGAGAGAATCCCGCGTTAAAAGGATGAAAAACGGGCTTAAAATGGAGAACTAGTCGAAAACCGGGTGAAAAACGCAAAAAATCTGAAGTTCTGGGCGAGGTTGCAGTCATCAGCAGCCTAAATCTGAAGTGGCTTGGTCTTGGTCGCGGAGGCGAGGTGCTACGGTTCGCTGACTGCGGTCGGCTTGCTGCGGCTCGCTGACTGAGGTCGGCCTCCTTGGCTGCAGCTCCGGATGGCTTCTCCTAGGGCTTCAGTTCTACTCTAGACCTCGGTTCAAGAGGGACTTGGCCCCTAAGGGAAGGCTTCGGTCCCAAGGGGTCTTTTTCCAAGATTTTAGCCCTCCTTGAGCGGTTTCTTATCAAGCCAAGTATCAGAAGGCCCTCAAATGATCAAAATAAATAAAAAGGGGTTTTGAGAGAAATTTGGGAGAGATTTGACATACTTGGAGAGATTTCTCATACGAAGAGAGATTTGGGAGAGATTCCACATACAAAGAGAGATTTGGGAGAGATTTCGCATTCTTGGAGAGATTTCTCATACAAAGAGAGATTTGGGAGAGATTTCACATACTTGGAGAGATCTCTCATACAAAGAGAGATTTGGGAGAGATTTCACATACTTGGAGAGATTTCAGATAAAGAGAGATAGTGTGAAACCGATTAAGAGAGGTTTCGTGTGTGACATTTATGAGTGTTTGGCTCCGCAACGCAAGGTCCATAAACCCCATTATGTCATGTTTAAGGATCTTACACACTCCCAATGAGTATGCAACAATGTTTTATTGGTTTGGTTCGTTACTTACCACAATTTTAGGTTAAGGAAATCTAGATGTACGAACTTTTCGATTTATGATCTCTCATTAGAATAGCGAGTTGTTTAGTAATTACATAACGTAAATCCTAGTACCCATGGGCTAATTGAGTCGATCGGTTTGACTTGTTGACTTTAGTTGACTTTAACTTGACCGGAAATTGACGGTTGTCACAGGTAAAAAGACAGTTGAAAACGGAGTTTGTATGAAGGAGTTGCGAATTCTTCGTGGTCATTTAGCAGTCTAATCTCCTCCTACTGTTAAATTTAAGATCGGTCGAGAATTAGCCAACAGAGTCTTAACGAAAGTTGTATATCTTGTTTTTATCTACACGTGGAAAATAAGAATGTCGAAAACGGAGCTCGTATGTGAAAGTTACGTGGTTTAGAAGTCGGCAGGGTGCTGCTGCAAAAGGGGTGACGTGGCCGAATATGGGCCAAGACTTTCTCCCAAAGAAAAGCCATCAGATGATGACACGTGGCACCGAATCGGTGAGTCCGTGAACCGACTCGGTGAGTCCATCAGGATTTCACCCTATAAATAGAGGTGTCGGGTTCTCTCATTTCCCACACCTCTGCCCTTCAACTTTCTCTCTCTAAACTCTCTCTCTAGCCTCCCTTAAGCCCCATAAAGTCTAGATAAACCCCCTAGCACCCGAAGGAAGCCCCGAGAAAAGAGCCTTTTTGCTCGGGAATGCTGCTCCGGCGAAGCCCGGTTTTCGAGAAAACCTGCTGTAAGTGAGCTACGCCTACCCTATCTTTAGTATAGCTTATGTTTCAATATAGTAATGTTATTAGGACCTTATAATAAGTACTTGGGCTATTATTATGGGTTATATAAGTATTTTTTTAACACTTATATAATAGTAATAATAGCTATACTATTAATCAGTCTTGGTAAATATTAGACTAAACTCTAGCGGTAATGATACTAGGTTTTGTCCGAGGAAAATTGTGTTGAGAGTAACGAAGTGCTGTCCGAGTACCGAGTCACCACCATATCATGTGAGTGCATAGTTAATTTCATCTTACACATAGATATGAAGTATTTTATATAAACTACGTGCTATGTGTGTATATTGTCTGAATACTTTCTGTCTGTGTTGGGTGAAATATTTTTATACATGTTTTAAATTATTTAAACTGTATACGTATTTTATATCTACAAAATGTGTTAAGTAAAACATGGGTAGATGAAATAGTTTTTGTGAGACAAAAATAAAATGATGAAGAGGTGATATAGACCATGAGGTAAGAGTGAGAGGTAAACCATGAGAGAAGCCTTTTACCCAAGTGTTGGCCACATCATCCAGCAGAGTATGGATGACAACCGCAAACTATTCTAGATAGTCCAGTGGACACTAGTAGGCTCGAAACCTGTAGGTGTTTTGAACTGTGTATTCACCAGGTGTACTCTAAAAACCCATCGACATGTATTGCGAGTGGATTCTCGGAGACGATATTGTCGATAAACGAGATAAAACCCATTGACCTGTATTGCGAGAGGAGTCTCAGAAACGATACTGTCAATAAACGAGATAAACCTTGGTAACTATGGATTTAGTGTTTGTTGAGTAAACCTTGGCAACGATGGATTTCGTGCCTATTCCTTAGGATAACTGTTGAGAGAAGAACTTGGAGACACACTTGAACAAAAGTTAGAACAAGTACTATATTGCGGTATAGTTAATCTCAAAGGATCTAAAAGCTCAACAATAATATAGTTAGAGAGTTAGAGAGTTAGTTGCGGAAAGTAAAGAAATATAAATGACAGCAATTGTTATATCAAGAATACACTTAACCTGATTCGTAACAAGGAATGCAATCACTGTGAGTTAATAAGGAAGATCAAACTTAGTGATTAAGACTTAAAGACTTGCTCCAGAGAGAGGTTATAATTAGATATGCTTTAGTAATAATTGAGAGTAAGAAGAATAGAAAGATAGAGAAATGAAGAAGATAACTTGGAGAAATGTATTCAGAATAATACACAAGTTATCAGTGATTGAGTGTAGAAGTAAGTAATACAAGAGAATAAGTCTCTATTTATAGAGACTCTGAAATATTCTAGACTACAACTCTATAAGCAGCCATGCAAGGCATACTGGATAATAGAGTGTATTACATAAAAGACAATAAGTAATCTAGATAAGTAGACTGCGGTAGCAAAAGACTGAGTGCAGTTGCTGATGAAGAACTGACTCCGGGTGCTGGATTGGCTGAGGGTGCTGAACCGTTGCAGTAGAGAGATGGTTGCGGTAGCTGAGTTCAAGAGGGTCACTTTTATGATTCAACAATTTCCCCCTAAGTGACCTCTTTAACTCCGGTTCAGCTATCAAGTTTGAGAAACTTGATCAAAATCCACCAGAACTTCCTGACATTTTCAAGCCATGTGATTCTTCTTGAAATTTCAAACTTGACTTCTGCAGTAGTATGCTTTGATTTTTCAACTACGGTCCGGCAGATGTCAAGTTGTTTCTTGGGCAAGCGGTGCATGGAATTCATCGGAATGAAGTATTTGATGTTGTCAGTCTTTCGTTTGAATATGATTCCAAGTTCAGGGAAGTTTGTTGCGCCTAGTGATCTTTCTTCGAAGCCTTCGGTAGGCATTGGCACAGGTTCAAGTGGTGGGAGATCAAACTTCTTGATGATGGTGGGGTAGATATCCGCATCTATTTTGGCAAAGTCACAGACTGTATCTCTCATAAAAGAGTTGGATTTTTCAAGCGCTATTTTCATCTTAGGGTGCTTTTCTGCCTTCTTCTGGAACACTCTGGCAATAAGGAAGATTTCTTCCGGATTCATGCAAGGGAAGTCTGCTTGGGTGCGGATGTAGTCATGCTCTCTTCTGGTGAGAGTATACTGGATGAAATCAGCCTTCATGAACTTCCGCATCTTGTAGTTCTTGACTGCGGATGGTTTATCATTAGACCATATATTCTCAATGGAGGAGCCATGCTTGGCATAAAAAAGGTTAAGTCTTTCAAATTTCATTGATAGTCGTTTGTGAGTAGGAAGGCTGCAGTCAAATGAATCAAATACAGCAAAGTACTTGGCATTTGGAAAAATTGGAATATCCCAGTATCCATCAGTAGGGTGTTCAGCATATGTGAGGTGCGGGGTGTAGTCTTCATCCAATAGACTGCGGTGCGGATTGACCCATTAGTTAATCAAAGACTCATCTATCATAGCGTCGAATCCGCATTCTCTCTAGATAAGTTTAGCAAGCTTGGCCGCCTTCCAATCATGCTTTCTTTGGGCTGTGGCAGGGGAGTCTGTGGAGCTTGCGGATGACATGTTCTCCTCAAGATTTTGAAGTGAGGAGGAGTCTCAGGCTTTTTGGGAGTATCTTTTGGAGGTGAAGTGTGGGGAGATGGAGTATGTTATGATGGTTGCGGTGAGGGCTACGGTGTTGGAATTTTTTCAGTGGTGAGAGGGGGAGTCTAATGGATAGACATATCAGAGTGGTAGACTTCTTCTTCTTCTTCTTCACTTCCTCCTCTTGAGGAATGCAACGTCGGTGCTTCCTCAAGCCATTGCTTAAGTCCATCCACCTTGGCACAGACTTCTTGAAACTGAGCTTTGATAGCTTCTGCCAATAGGGAATTGTTTGGAGTGGAGGAGTTGAAGAGAAGCTTGTGAATTTCTTTGGTAAGATGGAGGATCTCAGGGCCATGGAAGTTGGAGATAAGGGATTTCTGCAGTCTGTTGATGGTTGCGTGAAGAACAGAGATAGTGGACTCATAAGCAGTATGAGTCTTATCTATCACTTTTTGAGACTGAGCAGCTTGATCTGCGATGGCTGCTTGAAGATCCTCTTTGATTGTGGTCACCTCAGTAATGAGGCGTTCCGCTGTAGCCATGAAGTCATTATGGTCAGCTTTGCGGTTGTTATCAAGGGACTGGATCCCCATCTCTACTTTGAGAGAGATGTGTTCAGCAGCCATACGTTCCCTTGTCTCCAGTCGTTCAATTCTTTCAATCAATGACTGCGGTCCTGGAGTGTCTTCAGGTTGAGGTTGAGTGGGTTTAACCGCAGCCAAGATTTGATCTACTTTGGCTTGAAGGCTCATGAACTCCTTCCGGGTGACAACATTCTTCTTCTTCTTTTTCTTCTCTTTAGGCTTGGAAGTTGAATGCTGAGAACCACTTGACTCCTCTTCTTCTTCAAACATCATCAAGTCGTTGTCTGAAGGTGTCGGTTTGTTGACCTCTTGGATGTCTTCATCATCAAGAACAAAGGTAGGGGCTGAGCTGAGTTCGATTGCAGGCCCTTCGTCTTGAGATGGGTTGACTGTAGGAGTGGGAGATGGAATAGGAGTTGGAGTAGGAGGAACTGTGGAGGTAACTGCGGCTGCGCCTGAAGCTTGAGCTTTCAACATAGTTTCTGCCATCTGATCCATCCAGTTTTGAACCTTTTGAATTGTGGCTACAGTATGGGTATTGCTGATGGCATTTGCCCAATACCTGGCCACAAACTGGATCTCCTGTTCTTTTTGTTGCTGCTGCTTGATCTATTGCTCCTTGCGGGCTTGGAAGGCCCTCTTGAATGCAGCATACTTCTTTTTCTCTGACTCGGTTACTGGATTGTACTGTAACCAGGAGTCATTTGAGTTATCGCCCTCAAATCCTTCAAATCGCACCGAAGTGTCCTTCGGGTCCACGGATCCTTGCACATTTGTGCTCACCGTGCCTAAACCACCTGTGAAAGATGAAAGCAGAGTAAGATTTCCTGGGCTTCCTTGGTCTCCTTGACCCGTGGTCATGCCTGGCCTCGGCCCAGTTCTGTCATGGGCGAAAAAAGTGCCCTACGGATAGGAAGGTGTTTGTAGTGTTTGGGTAACAGAAAGAAGGATGGAGCGCAACTCCTTTGGGGAAAATACATGCAGTGGGGAAGCCCTGGAGACCTTAGGGCGTGAACCAGTGTCATCCTCTTGGGAGTTCACTGGGGGGGAGTCTCCACGTAGATGAGAATCAGACTCACTTTCTGAGTCTGACCCGAAAAAGATAGAGGTATCGAATGGGTGTCCGGCCACCCCAAGGACTACCGGAGCCTATCGAGAGGCTTCAGCATCTGTCCGGTCATGCATATGGCTAGAAGTTTCGGTTGTTTTCCTTTTCTTGAGAATAGCGATAGGTTGCCTATCCTCATCTGAATCAGTGCTAGATACGGTTGGGGGAGGTTTTGTCTTGCGTTTCTTAGAGGGTGCGGTTCGTTTTGGAGCATCCTTCTTAGGTGTGCTTTGTTTCTTCTTGGATGCCAACGACTTTATTCTTTGAGAAAGGTTGGATAGTGTAGTGGTAGAGGGCACTGCGGTACCCTCAGGGATAAGGGCTGCGGATGGAAGAGGCGGGATAGAAGGGTATGGGGAAATACCCTCCGTAGCTTCAATGTGGTCTAAGACATCAGCAGTCTCAAGACCAAGAAAAGTAAGAAGATGGGTGGGAAGCCTGCGGATCGGTCCAAATAAATTTTGGTCAAAAGAAGGGTTGTACCTTTTTATATCCTTAGTGACAAAGAAGTTGATGTCACTGCCCATGTCAATGCCAGCATCCGCATGCAAGTCTGAGATGCATAGTGACCAGAACCGAGCAAAGGTGAGCTCTGTTGGGTTCTCCATTGGGTGCTCTTTGGGGATATATTGAAGGAAATCGTCCCAAAGAATCTGCCCATAGTTGACATCGTGGCCTGTGAAGATGCTCCACACCAGTTCTAGCAGCTTTAATCCCATGTTGTCGATGCCTCCGGTTCTGCCGGATAGACAGCGGATGACGAAGTGGCACACAAACTACCAAACCGCAGGCAGTTGATTCTTTTTAAACTCACCAATCAATCAGATTGGTTTCTGATACCCCATTTGGTAGAGTGCGGTTGTGACGTCAGACATTGACGGTGAGAAAATCTTAATGGAGGGGTGAATCAGAAGATTAATGGCAGATAAGAACTTCTCTTTGGTCAAGATGACCAAAGAATCATTGATGAGGTTGAGATGCACTCCTTGGGGGTTCTCCAATGGACGATATGCAAAAAAAAGCACATTTGAAGAGTGTTGACACTGGAACGACGTCCGTAAAGGCATCGAATGGACCAAACAGAATATGGTTTTTGAGATACTTGACCATAAGTTTGGTTGGGGAATTGTATGAGGGGTGATCTTCAAAAACTGCTCTGAAATTGCTTGAAGCTATTGTTGGAGAGTTGGAACCAGTTGGATTCGCAGAACCTGAAGCCTTGGATTGCTTCTTAGATGCACCTTATTTCACCATTGTGAGAGAACAAAAACGGAGTTCTTGAGAGTTGTGGGGGTTTTGAAGGTTGGGAGAGAACAGTCGATAATCAGAGAGCGTAAAGGATTATTGGGGAAGGAGATGGGTTTATAAAAGGGGGTGAAAAGGTTTTAATCCTAGGTAAATAAAAAAAGGTAAAAGAGGGTAAAACGTCGATTGGGGTTTTTGGGGGGAAACTATGTTTTTTTTATTAAATCTCAGCCACACGAAATTAAAAGGTTTGAAAAGGATTTTGGGAGATTTCCAAAAAGGGGTTTTGCATTTAATGTAAGGTCAGACGCATGTCAATACGTCAGGTAATCGTGGGGGTGATGAGAGAGAAAGTTGTAACGGATGGGACGTGGTAGGGAGAGGAAAGGACAAATTAAGGATGAGTTTATTGGAAAATCGTTCTTTTTTGTCATCATCCCTAAAATAGGTCTGACACGGAGTTTATACAGAAACATAATGTGACAGATTCTAAAGGGAATGTTTTATTTTATTTAATGAAGGATCATTAAATAGCACACAAAGATTCGAGAGTTGATGAAACAGTTGGAAAATTATCATTGTGGTTGAGGATGGAAACGTCATTGCGGTTCAGAATCTTCATAGCGGATGAAAAAAGCATTGTGGTTGAGAGTCGTCATCGCGGATGAACAAGGAAAGACTGTAGTGAGGAACTGAGAGGAAAACACTTGTACAAAAATTAGTAATAACAAACCATTAGGACCCATGAGAGATACGTATGACATATGGTTGCGGCACCAAAACCATCTATCATATGTAATTCTCAGTTAGAACCGCAACGAAGACCAAGAATGGTCTGCGATAGCTAACAATTCTAAAAGAATTGTGGGTCTGGATTCATCTTCCCTAGCATTTGCAGGAAACTGTTGAGTTTTGTGGAGTCTAGTGCTTTTGTAAAGACATCAGCAATCTCTTCATGAGTAGGAACAAAAATGAGTTCAATATTACCTTTCAGAATATGATCTTTGATGAAATGATACCGTAACTCAATATGTTTTGTCTTGGAGTGCTGAATGGGATTATGAGAGATTGCTATGGCGCTTTCTGAGTCACAATAAATTGGTATCCGCAGCATTCTATACCCATAGTCCATAAGTTGAGTCTTCATCCAAAGGACTTGAGAGCAACAGCTGGCTGCGGCCACATACTCGGCTTCTGCAGTTGATAGAGAGACACAACTTTGTTTCCTTGAAGACCAGCTGACGAGACGTTCTCCCAGAAATTGACATCCACCTGAAGTGCTTTTTCGATCGAGCTTGCATCCGGCATGATCTACATCTGTGAAGGCTTGTAGGCTGAAGTCATTGCCTACGGGGTACCATAGACCAAGAGATTTGCTTCCTTTCAGGTATCGTAGAATCTGTTTAGCTGCGGTTAGGTGAGATGCTTTCGGGTCAGCCTGATACCTTGCACAAACACCAGTTGCAAAGGCAATGTTCGGTCTGCTTGCGGTAAGATACATCAAAGTGTTGGATTAGTGTCTAAGTCCATAACTATTTTGGTATGTACTTGACCCGATGGTGCATGGTCCTTTTGGGTTACCTTCACCAATGCAACTTGATAGGATGAATTATGGAGAGAAAGGATTAAAAATGATTTATTAATATATTATGGGAATAATATATTAAAGTAGAAATCATATTGTTTAATTAATATTAGTCAATAATTAATTAGTAATTAGTTTTGTGACTAAAAGAGATTAATTAAACTTAAGGGACTGGAATTGTAATTATAAGATAATTGCAATTTGGGCCATGGATTGCCTTGTATTAAGGGGTGGACGAATTCTATGGGGAAGCCCATAAGGAAATCGTCCAAGGCCTTAATTAAAGGAGTCTATGGGTTGCTTAGGGCTTAAGCATCCAAATTAGGGTTTCCTTGTTAGATAACCCTAATTGCCTAACTATATATAAGACCCTTATGACCCAAAAACGTGGGGAAGCATTCTTCTAGGGTTAGAACACGTTTTGGGCAGCCTCCATCCTCTCTCCTCTTCATCCTCTTGCTTATGGTGTTTGTGAACCATTAGAGGAGTGACATTTGTGACTCTAAGCTTTCTAAAGTCAATACAAGGAGATTTGGGATTGTTATTGCTACATAACAATCAAGGTAACATCTTAAACCTATTCTCATGTTAATATGATTACTTGAATGCTAGAATTAGGGTTTATAGTATTGGATAACTTGCATGTACAATAGAGAAACCTAGATCCAAGCATTAGGGTTTGTATGAGCACATAGGATGTATTATGACCAAAACCCATCAAAAAGAGCCTATGATGCCTCTATAAGTCTTGTGATCCACAGATTCGCCTGAGGGATCAACAGAGATCTTATAACCGAAGGCCATGGGGACCTTAGCAGATGAAAAATTGTCCATCGATTATTTCTTTAATAGTTCAGTGGTGTATTTCTCTTGATGAATGAATATGCCTTGCAGTACTTGTTTCACTTGAAGACCTAGAAAGAAGTTAATCTCTCTACTCATGCTCATTTTGAACTGGTTGGTCATCAGCTTAGCAAATTCATCTACCATGCCTTGATCAGTCGAACCGAAGATGATGTCATCCACATATATTTGTACCATCATAAGATGATCACCATTTTCTTTTCTGAATAGTGTGGGATCAATCACTCCTCTCTTGTACTCGGATGAGACGAGGAATTCAGAGAGTGTCTCATACCAAGCTCTTGGGGCTTGCTTCAGACTGTAGACTGCTTTTTCAAGCTTGTAGCAGTGGTCTGGGAATTCAACATTTTCAAATCCTGGAGGTTGCTGAAGATAAACTTCTTCTTTTAGTTCCCCATTGAGAAAGGCACTTTTAACGTCCATCTGGTGTACTTTGATGTTTTGTGGGCTGCGTATGCTAGAAAGATCCAGCTGGCTTCCATGCGTGTTATCGGAGCATACGTTTCATCATAGTCAATACCTTCCAATTGACTATAGCCCTTGGCAACAAGCCTTGCCTTGTTTCTGATTACTGCACCAGATTCATCCAACTTGTTTTTGAACACCCATCTAGTGCCAACAATGGAGTAACCACGTGGCTTCGGAATGAGCTTTCATACTTTGTTTCTTTGAAATTCTTCAAGCTCTTCTTGCATTGCGGCTATCCAGTCCGGTTCAAGCAATGCTTCTTTGATCGTTCTGGGCTCAACCGAGGACATAAATGCTGCATAGTGGCAGTGATCAGATAAGTCCTTGGAAGACCGAGTCTGGATACCTACAGATGGGTTGCCGATGATTTGACCTGGTGGTCGGTCTTTCGTCCATACATGAAGACGTAGCAGCAGATGATCAGCAGCTGTGGTAGAAGGAATATTTTGGATATCAGAGGAATCTACAGTTGGAGAGGGCAGTTCCCCCTGGATTTGAGAACATCCTGATGAATCATCTTGATCTATTGGAACATAATTTTCTTGAGTAGCCGGGAGAGGTTCCCCCTGGGTAGCGGAAGGGAGTTCCTCTGGAACTTGAGAAGGTTCCCCTGGACTGCAGATGGGAGAGTGACAATCCTTGGATCAGTTCTAGTGTCAATATTCTCTATGAGTTCATCATCCGAATCCAAAGATGCGTTTGATGGTAATGCTTCTCTGTGGGCAGGAAATTGAACAACATCAAGTACTGGAACCTCAATGGTTGCGACTAGATCTGGAGCAGAGCTTTCCCCCTCAACCGGAGAGGTGGAAGTATTGGGAGATACTTCTTCAGATAGAGACGGTCCAGAAACATCAGCATGTTGTTGTTGAGCTGTGGGTGACACAAGAACTTCGGATAGTTTCGCTGTTTCAACAGGATCGAAAAGATCGTCATAATTGACTTCAACTAGATTTAAGGGTCCTAAAGAGGAAGGAATGTCACATTCCATGATCGCGGTGGTTTCTAAGGACGGAGGGGCGTCGCGGATGTGGGAATCATCAAATTTCACATCAAAGCTTTCAATGATCAGACTTTGGTGGAATAACCAAGGAAGATGCCTTCGTCAGACTTTGGTGCAAACTTGTTGAGTTGGTCTCTGTTGTTGATCACGAAGCATCTACATCCAAAAATATGAAAGAAGCGAACATTTGGTTTGCGGTTGTTAAGACCCTCATATGGTGTCACTACAAGAAAAAGACCCTTTTACGACGCAGAAAACACGACGCTCTTTCATTTATGTTACGCATTAGAGAGCGACCTTAAAAAAGTGTCACCTCTTCAAAAAATTTAAGGATTTAGGTCGCGCATTACTGAGTGCCCTTAAATTAGTGTCTCATGTAAAAATATTAAAAAAAATGGAAGGCACTTGTGCGTCGTATGTGAATGTCGTTTTATATTTTCTTTTAAGAAACGCGCGTCTCGGAGGGAAAATGAAATCCCCAAATTTTTTAAACCCCCACCTTCTTCTCCCTCATCTCCACCCCTCATCCACATCCACTACCTCCAATCCTCATTGCCTCTTCTAGCCTCAAACTATGGCGATGCACCTTCCTTCTCGAAGAATGCTTCATTTACGACCATCGTCCGATTATGTAAGCCCAAGGAATTGACGTAGACGAAGAAAATTATGGATTAATCGATTCACATCATGTTTAAGGTTAAGGGTTTGATATTTCTTCCAAATCGAACCTCACACTAAATGGTTCGATCTCCTCTCTTTTTAGATTGTTCCCTCTACTGATGCTTCCACCTTCTACCATCGATGTTGATCTTTGAATTAGCAAGAAGAAGCCCTAGGGCCTCTGCCTTCACCCACGTTCTCACAGTCGATCGTGAATTGGTTTTCAGTTTCTTCCAAGATTCAACCAATACAGAGGTAGAGGTAGGTTTTGATTTCGTATCAAAAGTCTTCACATTCAGGCAGAACAAAAACCTAGGGATCAATTCGATTAATCAGTAGTAAAAGTCAGACATAATCTCAAAACTTGGCATGGAAAGAGTCTTGAAATCAACTTCAGGTAAGTTATTCAACATGGATTGTCTATCTCCTGCTTCTTCTCTCAAATTAATAGCAGCCGGAAAAAGAACTTTGAGAATGATATATGGTGCTTTCTTGATTCTCACCTAAATTGTGTTTTCTTGCCGGTTCGTTCATTAAGTTGCTACCCTCATTGACACACAATTAAATAAGTACCGGCCAAATATGCTACAATAGAGGATGGTTTCGTGGGTTCTTTCACCTTTACACCAAAGATGGTGGAGCTAGAGAGAGAGTTTATGGTGTGTAAAGTACAACATTCTTAAACCAGGGGATTCAAATAAATAGCATAACCCGAACCCTTTACGGTAATTGGGAGCCAATCGGGGCAAAACGCAACCCTCATACCACTTTTGCTTTCAAGAAACCTACGGTACGTACAAATTTTCTTTTCTTCCTCTTCCTTTTCTTATCGGTACTCTTTCTCCTCCCTTCCTCTCCGGTGGTCGCCATTGCTGCCTACTTCGACCAGCCCTACCCTTCCCTTTTCCCCAACCTAGGAGCATCTTTCGACGACTTCTCTGCTTCATCTGTTCAACAGATCGTCGATCACTACCTCTACGATACCATCAACTGCTCCAGAACTGTGAACAACATGTCTAAATCTCGCGTCTACACAATGTCAATGTTGTTCGCCCTATGGAATACTAGGATTAAGAAGCACTTACTGTTCAGTGGGGGTAACCTAACTAAACCCTAGATTTTACTTTAATTTCTGTGATTTATCGCATGATATGAATTAATAGACATAATACTTTGATTTATGTGTTGCTACTTGGCTTAATTTGATTCAAATTCGTTTCAAATTGTGATTGATCTCTTGTGTAATTTTGTATCTACTAACCCTGATGGTATTTTGTTTGTTTCAAAATAAAAAAATCAAAACATGGGAAGCTTTTGCAAAAGTGGTATGTTATGTATTTTGTACAATTAAATATTTTTCATAGTAATTTTACAATGTAAATACCAAGAAGGGTTAGTAAATCATAAAAAGCAATAGAAATGGCTGAGTAAATCATAAAAATCTTCCAAATTCAAAACAATGTAAAAATATATTCAGAGATGAAACTCATGGAATATTGAGCTTCCAAGAGTGAGTTTTGTTCTCAAACTCATCCCTATGGTGATTTAGTTCGAGCAATCTACAAATATGAATCATGAATGTAAATGCTTAATCCAGATTTGTAGTGTTGAAATTTAACACTATATATTAATTATGAAGACTATTGAAGTTCTTGATAATAACAATTATGTTGTCATTTTGATTTACTGATCACATACATGTTTGACTTTTAAATGACTTTGTCACACCCCCGAACCAGACGTCGGAAACGTCCGGGGGCTGTTGTGACTCAATTGATTACCATCACAATGAATATACATGAAACATAACATCATACAATACCAAGCATTGGAATATTACAACTGGTAGCGTTTACATTCGGTACATTGTTTCAAAATATTACATTCCCAAAAGTAGATTGCTCAATACTAGTTAAACAAACAATAAGACATCATTGAGTACATTTTTCCCTTCGGTTTACCTGTTACCTGAGAATACAAGTATTTTGAAAAACGTCAACATATGAAATGTTGGTGAGTTCATAAGTAATGTTTGAAATATAGTGGTTTGTATTGTTTTGAAAATCACCAGAAAATCCGATATTTTCTGAAAAGAACTTAGTATAAAAAGTGTGAAGATCCGTAAGTATGCTTGTTTGTTTCTATAAATGTAAAAGAGCGATTTGTAAAAGTCGGTATGTAACTCGTAGGTGTATTAATAGAAAACCCTAGGAAAACCCGATGTTTTCCTAATACTTTGCATCAAAAATTTATATCTTGTTATTTCGATTACGACAGGTGTATTCGTTGAATCCCGGCGACGTTGGATTAATTATGGGTTGTGAATTGTTATAAACACACATTAATGAAAATGACTAGTTTACAACCATACAAACGATCCCTTAGGCGTCGCTCGCACTATTCACTTAATCCAAACCCCCGGACTTCATGTAGCCCCACGACCGAGGAGGGAAAAGAGGGTGCGAAGCCCCGATATTTTCCGTAAGTCGTTCAAGGCTATCGTGAATGCGAAGGGCCCTTAGCCCGACTCGCATTTGGTGAATTCTCAACTTTACTAGCAGCACCAGAAGGCCCTTGGGGTCCAACAGCACAAAGCCTGTAAAAGTCCTTTTACATGAAATTAGGTCATATAAGACCCAACTACATCTAAGCGAGTTTCCTTCGGGCCTAAAGATCATGCCATTGGGCTAGTTAGGCTCAACAAACATGATTTGAAACTTTTGGGCCCAAAGACGGTGTATCGACGTCTGGTGTATTCTCATGTGTGTATTGATTTCCCGAATTTTCCGCGTGTGTATTGAAGTTTCGTCGTGTTAGTAATTTCGGATTCATTATTGATTCGAGACCAAATCAATTCGTTTGATAACGATTTTTGGTGTTGAAGGTGTATTATAATTTGCCGATAGTCGAGATGCTAGTATTTCATCATGACGGATTGATTATTTAAAACTTTGGGATGTTTCATTATTGCAGCCCCTTTTCTTTTGAATAATTTACACATTTAACCCTTTATATAAAATAGTTTCTATTTTAGTCCTCAAACTATTTTTTTTGACACTTTAGTATCAAAACTTGTAGAAAAGTTATTTTTCAGCCCAAAGTTGTTTGAAAAACAGTTTTGGTCCACCAAATGAAATTTTTCTAGGCTAGAACCCTCAATTTTGCAGTTTTTACACTTTTGGCCCAAAATAGAAAATTTTTGCATTTTTTGTCCCTTTTAAATATGAAAAGCATTTTTAACCCTTGAAATGGACTTGGAGCACTAGTAGTCCCCTGTTTTACAGAAATTCATAGTTTCAGCCCCTCTAATTTGAAAATCTCGCATATTGGGCTTTATTGGGCCGAAAATTTCATTTTTGGCCCATTATGCTTAAAAATTTCACATTTAATCCTCCAAAGAGAATATTTCCAGAAAAATACTTTAATGAAACTGTTTTGACTCATTTCATCCATAAGAATTTGTATTTTTACATTTTGGCCCCTTTAACTTCATATTTTTAGCATTTTGAGCCCAAAAATGGGATTTTTAGCCCAAAGAGTTCAATTTAACCAACTTGGTTATTTCTCTAGAAATGATTTGTGTATAATAATATGTTTAACACTTGTTTCATACATCCTAATGCAAATCTCGATTTTTAGGACTTTTGGACTAGTTTCAACACCATAATCACATATAAACATGTAAATAAGCATAGAAATCATACAAAGCATACATATACTCATAGATCTACACATTTGCTTGTATTCCCCCCCCCCACCCCGCAAAACTTATAAAACTGAAAAATAGGGGGTATGAAGCTCACCTTTGGGTGTGGTTTCGGTTTTGGAGAAAAGATGGAAGAAAATGAGGTGATTTTCGGCCCTAGCACACTTTGATGAAGATCTCGGCCTTGAGGTGATTCTAGGATGCAAGATCATGATTTTTGCATGGATTAGGAAGAGATTTTTGATAAAACAAAGAATCTAGATCAGAGATCCAAGCATAATCTTACCTTAGATGAAGAATTTGTGGAAATATCTTCTTGAAAAAACTTCTAAGATTCGAGATCTTGATGAAGAGTGGAGGGAGTTTTCTTGAGAGAGTTGTAAGAGAATTGTGTGTGTGTGTGTGTTTGAAATCGGCCGAGAATGGGAGAGAGAGGAAGAAGTAGACCTTGAGGTGATATATGCATGGGAATATGAGATATGTTGCATGGATAACCAAGAGGTAATAGTGAGGTGGCACTTGAAAGTCAACCCTCTTCCATGTTGGGTTGTTTGGGCCGAGAAGTGAAGAAGCAAAGGGAGAATATTGGACTTCTTTTGTTTAAGCCCATATTATGACTTAATTATGTAATTTTTCGGCCCAATTACATCAAGGTACGATTATTATGATCCATTAGGGCTATATGAGTTTGTTGTGACCCAATAAGGTCCATTAGGGTGTTATATTTCATTCTAGGCCCATTATGGCCCAAAATATTGGATTAAATGGAGTTGGGTCCAATTAGAGCCCATTTAAAGGTTCTAATCCCATGATAGTCAAATTGGAAGCTTATTGGCCCATTGAGTCCAATAAGGAAGTCCTAGTCCAAAATGGACCTAAACAAGAACTTCTAGGGTTTCCAATTGCTTATTGACTAATAGTAGTATTTGTATGGTGTATTGGATTGTAATTTTGTTGTCATAGAGTAAGCATCATACATGCTCTTAAGTTTTTGATTCTACATTTTACTTGAGTGTAGTGATTACAGACACAAAACTTCTAGTTGTGACAGACTTGAAGCATCAGGAGTCCCTAGCTGCTAACCGGAATAAATATCAGTCTTTTGAATATAAATCTGGAATGGATAGTGGAAGAAATGCTTACTCATCAGATCAGGAAAGTCAGTAAGTAAACTTCACTTGTATTCTGGATTTGATTGTTAATATTACACGTCTATACACTTTATAGCAATTTTCTTGTGTTTCTTTAAGTATAGTTTTAGCTGTTCCTGGTTTGTAGGTATAGTGCCGCTGAAGATGAAGACGATTCAAATCCAAGTTTACTTAGAAGAACAACAATTGGATAGGTAAGTAAGGGTAAAATGGTATATAAGTTAATGTTTAGTATATTTGCAGACTACGCAATTTTTAAAGGCAAAACAGCACTTTCTATTACCCCTGTTCTTCCTAGTTTTAGTAAAACGGATGTATGATTCTCTATGATCCATCATCTGCCTTTTACTTTTTAAAAATAATACTAAACATTAGCAATTGGAAAAAGTGCATCAACATCTCCTTCTTCTTCTCTTTCCCATTTACATGGTTTTTCCTTTTCAGTTTTGTTCCCACATACTGTTGATAATTTATCTATATATTTTTTTTTCTCTCTAAAGGCAAATGAATCGATAATACTCATTATTTGAATATAATTTAATCTAAATTAAAATCGTTGTGTAATATGCATTTGATAGAGGTTTTTGTATGATGGTTGTGGAGACACCAAATTAATCATCTTTATGGTAGTTGTTGCTGCTCTTTTGGCACTAGGTATAATAACAAAGGTTAGTGAACATCTTTAAGTCTAATATTTATATGTTTTGTTATTTAATTCGTTTCTTTTATGGAAAGATGACATCTTTATGTTATCTACTCCATGGGATCAAAGGATGGTATGATGTGGAAAGCATAACTTTGGGTGTTATAATTGTCATGGTTGTTAAAGATACTTCATTTCTCTTTTCTGACTTGTAAACCAATCATGAATAAGATAAACAAAAAGATTAACTCACATAGTTTGCTCTCTTTTAACATGCCATTGTTATTTCGTGTTCTCTAGCCATGCATGAGTATAAAAGTTCACTTAAATTTCAAAACTTGAATGAGGAGAAGCAGAACATACAGTGTCAGGTGGGTTTTTAATCAATGTATTGATCTTTTCATACAATCATATTTTTCTTCGTTGATAAATAAAGATATGATATTGCAAGGTTGTAAGAGGTGGAAGGAGAATGATTTCAATATTTGATATTGTTGTGGGTGATGTCATACATCTTATGATAGGCGACCAGGTAATATGTTTCTCATTTCTTGTGATTTCCGTTTTTGCCCTTGTTTACATTTCATTCATAAACCAGGTTCCAGCTGATGGGATTTCATTTCTGGTTACTCTCTTTCTATTGATGAATCAAGTATGACTGGCGAGAGTCACACTGTAAGTTTTCATAAATTTCTGTTGATTACATTGTGTTTTATTTCGATTCTCTAGTTTTCAAGGGTAGATAATGTAACTTTAAAAAAAATGATGGAACAGGTTGATTTAATGGTTGGGTGCAAGGTGGCTGATGGCTGTAGTACTATGATAGTAAGACAATCATTCTAATCCCATGCCAAAATACATAAAAAAAAAAGTCTTTTTGACCTCTTTTTCCAAAAGACAAAAAAATAGCTTCTAATTTTGGAAGATGTTTTCTAAGTTCTAACCCTGTGTTATATTTCTTTTTCCATCACCACTGACACCACCACCGCCCCACCACCACCATTGTTGCCACCACCAACACCAACGCCACATGGTCTTTTTGTGGTGGTTATGTCACAAATCACAACACATACATTTGGACACCCAATGCTAGTTCATAACCAGTGACTTTTTCATCAGGGCTTTATCAGATTTACCATCTTCTAAAGGATTAGATCCTTGCAGTTCTTGTCAAGAGATAAGTGACAATCTGTTCGATCTTGTGATGTTCAGAAACTCCTTAACTTTATCCTCTTCCCACTTCTTGGTCAACTTATAGAATAAAGATTTGCATCAATGACATTTTTATGTGGACCTAAATTGTTATCATTCTCCTTCATTCCATTGGTTACAATTTTTCACTTATGTAACCACATTTAGGTCACTAGTGTTGGAATGAATACAGAATGGGGATTGCTTATGGCTAGCATCTCAAATAATGATAATGATGAGGAAACACCATTACAGGTTAGTTCTCTAAACATGCTCTAACCTTATAAAATTCAAAAAATCACACAACAAATCTTAAAACTATCATCAAGTTGTTTAGAATATCTTATACAAAAACTTTAGGTTTTAATTCATAGATGTATTGACTATGTGTTTTGGTAGGTGCATTTGAGTGGAGTGGCAATGTTTATTGGTAAGATTGGGCTTGTGGTAGCCGTATCCGTTCTTGTCATCATTCTCATCAGGTAATTCATCCAATTTCTATAAACCATTTCTTCATTTCATTGACGGGTTGGAGAAATGTTCACGACGTAAGTCAGTGGAAGCCTATTGGTACTAGTGCAGTAGAGTTGGCCTACAATAAATAATCCCCTTACTGCCACTCTACAGAACCGTACATGAGATTTTCACCTCATACGGCTCCTCGTTCAATTCTTTCGAAGTTATTGGATCCTCTTCCGCGTTCGAGAATCCCCTCCCTTCTTCCACTCCGTCCTGAAGAGTAACTAAATCATAACGACTTACTTCAATTTTGACTCTATCTCCTGGCAGTATCCGTATAAAACTAGATAGAGACAAATGGGAATAACCGAACCACGTCTACAAAATGCCAGTACCATGCAGCTGCTTCAAAGCCAACGTGATGCTCCTTGGTCTTCAACTACCCATCCAAGAGCATTTGGCTTCACTTTATTTTTTATTTTTTGATAGGGAGGATAATATCTTTTGGCAGCTCAATCTTCTGAGTTTTGGATGACTAAAATGTTAATTATATATAATTACATGCTTCCATACTCAATGAGAAAAATGATGTCTAACAAAGCATTGGTATATTGATATTTTGTTCTCATTGACTTGTATAGTTGTATATATTTTGTTTTATGTTTTTGGTAATTTTGTATGTGCAGATTAGGCAATCTGCCTGTGAAATGATGGGTTCTGCAACTACAATTTGCTGTGATAAAACTGGAACCTTGACTTTGAATTTGGTGGGATATTTTTCTTTTCTTGGTAACTTCATGATTCTTGCATATTTTATTATTTTACTCTAGTATAAAGTGCCAATCTTCTGTTCATATATTAGATAGTTAGAGGGAATCTCCTTTCGTTTCTTTTCTCTTTATTTTGACATCTGAGAAGTAAAAATCCTTCATTCTTTTACCTTATTTATCTCATGTTTTTGCTTTATTCAGATGACTGGTCGAGGCTTATATTTGTGGGAATAAAAATGATCCACCAAATGACACGTCAGCATTACATCCAAGGATTGTATCTCTTCTTGTTGAAAGTGTAGCTCACAATACAACTGACAGTGTATTTTCCCCTGAGGTAGGTATTTTGAATATGTACCTTACAAGAGCACCAATCCTCTTCTATACCTTTTTTTCTTGGTGTTAGTGATCTTTAATCAATTATGAAAAATGAAAATTCACTGTCAATGTTGGTTTGGTGCTTAATTAATAGGGAGGCAGAGATGTTGAGGTTTCTGGATCTCCAACAGAGAAGGCCATACTTTAATGGGGGGTTAAGGTTAGTTAGTTCTTGGTTCATATGTTGGGGATAGAATCTTGTTTTGTATCCTTGATTTTATTTTTTGGTGATGCTCATCATTTCTGTAATTATTGCAACTTGGAATGAATTTTGATGTCGTGAGGTCAGAGTGTTCAGTTATTTATGCATCCCCATTCAACTCCGAGAAAAAATGAGGTGTTGTTGCAGTCAAACGGATAATTGTATGGAAGCAGTCTCTCTACCTTCTCCTTTCCGAAAATAGTTTGTGTTTTATGTATGTTGTTATTTGGATTAGGAAGATTTGTTTTTCGAGTTTGACTCATGTTAATAAAATAACAATTAAATGTGATTTATTTTGAATATTAGTATAATTATTTCATGAAATGGATTGTTTTGTTATATAAGTATTTTATTTTGCATAATGAAACTTTTAAATATGTTATTTAATTAATTTGAAAATTAGTAAATCTATAAATAATATTTTTTTTAAATATTTGAAATTATGATACGCAAAAATGTGTGTCATCTTCATTTATGACATGGCCTTTCTTGACAGGGGTTTTCATGATATGCATTGCGTGTCATTAACACGTGCGTCGTAAGGTTATGACACGCGAATGCGTGTCCTCTTCCTTTATGACAGGGTCTTCCTTGATACGCATTGTGTGTCGTGAACGCGCGTCGTAATTGCGCGTCGTAAATGAGTGTCGTAAATGCGCGTCGTCTATAGATGACGGGCAAAAGCGCGTCGTCTCTCTTTAAGACAGGGCCTTCCTTGACGCGCATTTTGTGACAACCCGAAATTTCCATTCTGGACAAACCATATCAATCCAATAGAAGTTAGAACCGTTACATTGAAATTCCAGACTTCGAGTATAAGTTTGGCAGTTTTTCAGGATTTACACTTAAGGAGATATCAGGAGAGTGGATGCACTAGGGTTTAGTGCAACCCTATTATTCCAATACTCTAGGATAGTAGAGTTCATTCCGGGAATAAAAATATTTTCTGCCAAAAATATCTCAGGACTATAAATAGAATTCTGAACCAAATTCATTCATTATTCGCATTTCCAACTAGAGAAAAGCCGTTTTCTCTCTCACGGATCTTCGGGTTTTTATCCCAAATCGTGAGTACACTTCTCTAGTTGTCTTATAATGCTTATTATGTGCTTAATAACTTAGATTACATATCAAATCTGTGATATTCGGGAGTTTACCGCCCAAGAACGTTCTTGGAGAGTAAACTCCAATTTAAGAGCCAAAAGAGTCCCAATGCTCCTCAAAGCCTCGGATCTCAAACTAGAAGCCTACATTACATGTTTGGACCACCAAAATCAATTAAAATCAATGATGAAAGTGAGTTCACGGCCAAGGAGGTTCTTGGGCCGTGAACTCCATGTTTAAGTGCCAAAATGCCCTTAAAACCTTCCTTAAGCCAAGATACTAATTTGGGCATGTACCTAAATGAGTTTTGGACTAGCTAACACACTTAGAACACCAAGAGTAAGGTGTTCACGGCCCAAAAGGTTATAGGGCCGTGAACTCCATAAAATGGTGCCAAATGGTGCCATAAACTCTTCTAAAGCCAAGTACAAAAGCCTAGTTTAGTTCCTAGTTAATTTAGAGACTTGAAAACACCATAAACACCCTCCCAAGGGAGTTTACGGCCGTAAACTCCATGGGATATGGTCCCAGGGCCGTAAACTCCTCAAAGGAGTTTATAGGAAGCCCAAACACTTGATTTAGCCTTGAAACAATTCACCACTAGAGTTGTATTAATTCTAAGCTTCATTTAGAGACCTTATTGAGAGTTTACGGCCAGGAGTTTACTCCCCTGGGCCGTAAACTCCAAAACATATGGTCATTTTGTTGGGTTTTGAGCATTCTAACACTCCTAAGTGTACATGCAACCCTAAATACCTTGGATCTATGTTTTCTCTATTATACATGCAAATATGAACTTCCAAGGTATTATCCTAATCTAGCATACAAAACAATGGATATAACAAGATAGAATACATACCTTTTTGATGTAGAATGTCTTCATGAAGCTTGAGTGCCTAGTGCCCCAAGTGTGACACCTCAAATGGTTCACACAACACCAAATACACTTGGACTAACTTGAGAGAAATCTACACTTCATGAAATCGGCTAGCCCTTCTATTACTCACACTCTAGTGGCCGATTTTGTCAAGAATAAGATCTTTATATAGTGTTACAATTAGGGTAAACCCTAATTGTCATGACTTTCCATTTCCTTGGATCCATGGGTTCAAATACACCATGGACCATCCTATGGGTTTTAGCCCACCTTGATTATCCATGGAGCATTAACCCACTATACAAGTATGGATGATTTACACAATCAACCCATATATTTAATTAGTCTTCTTTTGATCACTTAATTAATCCTAGATTAATTCTTGATCAATACTAATTAAATAATCTTATTATTCTTATTATTAATATACTAGAACTTATAATATATTAATAACCATAAGTGTCTTATTTCTCTCATTATAGTCTATCCAAGTGCATGATGCCATGCAACCCAAATGGACCATGCCGGGTCGGGTCAAGTCTTACCAATTATAGTTATGGACTTAGACACCATAAACTCCCATTAGGGGCATTGCACTCCTTTGTTACAAACCATTAGCCTCCTAGCACTTGACCAAAAGTGTTTTCCTCGCGTTAAAATGTTTATACTTGTATAATTAGTGTTTTAATCACTAATTATTTATATACATATGTCTTCATATGTAATTAGGATCATTGTGTGTGTCTAAAGTCTTCACTTGACACCAAGCACTTGCCCGATCCTTCCTTACGATAACAGTCTGTTCAATTCCAGTCACTTACTGCAGGTGAGTTCATACCCCTTAATCAATGTTTTAAACTGTTTTTAAAAGTTTTATGGGGGGATACAAGTAGAATTATGCTAATTATTATATCAATCACATGTGATTAATAAGCAGCATTCAAATGATTGGCTACTCATTAGCTGTTTTACCAAACGGTTTCCTTCAAATGTTTTTCATAAACACTTTATGTGTTTAAAAACTCCTTATTACACTGTACATTTTATTCTGTATATTACGTTTCAAACTTATTTACAATTGTGTTTCAAACAAATGTTCTTTATACTAAACTGTTTTATCAAAACCATGCCTTCGAAACCATTTTATAGATCGACATCAAGTCGATCTTTTCTTAGAAAATATTTATGTTCAAAGGTTTTACAAATCTTATTTTATGCTTTTATATTATAAATTGCATGCCTCTATATGTATAGTCATATAAGTAATGTTTAAAAGACTTAGGAAGGCTATCCACCTTGTTTCCTTTTCCTCGATTTGGATGTGATCTGATAGGATATCGGGTACTCATCCGAAGGTCGTTTAAATATTAGTTATATATCATGTGTACATATATAGTCATAAAAGGTCTTCCAGTTCATCCCATGCCCTTGGGTAGCAAGGGTATACATCCATGTTTGTACGTACTAGTTAGATTACTAGTAAACTACCATATGGGTAGTTTAGGAAGATACTAGAGCTATTACTAGAACATAATATCATACTATGAGTCAGTTCATTCATGAGTCAATACTTACTACTATGAGAACATATACCACTATACTAGAGAAGAACATATACAACTATACTAGAGCAGAACATATACAACTATACTAGGAAGAGAACGTATACAACGATACTAGAACGAGTACATTACTATACTTGCTAGGTAGAGAGCACGTACATTACAGCTAGAACAGTTCATTACATTACATATATATGAATACGTTAATTATTGTGATATGTATCGGAGCATGCCTTAAATGTCATGGCCCGAGTTGTAGCCAGAGTCTCTTGAAGGGAGAGCGTGAGTTTGCGTATAGATCTATACTGGATTGACTATCCTACACCTTGCTGCTAGATACAGCCGGACCTGCAGGTCTGCGGGTGCCAAATGTCATTCCGTTTTACGACCATTCATATGTCGTTGTTACCAGTCGATAGTACAGCAGTAGTTCCTATAATACAACACTACAGTACTACATTTATTTTTCCCTTTTCTTATATTTAGTGATCATTTCACTTAAACATTTAATGTAAAAACTATATTTTTATAATGATAGTTACACTTGGGAAAATCACACACTTTTACAAGAAACGAACATTTAGAACAGTTAAGTCTTGGTAGAAGACTACATTTAGAACAGTTAGGTCTTGGTAGAAGACACACTTGTTTAATAGTAGGAATCATAGGGATTTCTAGGGTTTTTCAAACGTTTATAGTTCATTTACAAACATTTTCATACTTGCAGTTCATTTACAAACATTTTTATACTTACAGTTCATTTACATTTTCCATACTTACAGTTCATAAACTTACAAATTCTTACATACAAATTAAGACACTAAAATAGTTATGATCTCACCAGCTTCAAAGCAGATACTCGCTTTCAAAATTACTTCTATCCTCAGGTCATCATAGACAGGTACCGATGCAAGGAGAAAGGAAGATGGAGCTTGTTCAAGACTCATCTTTCATTTTGATTTATGCTTTAGTGTTTATCAAAATTTGACAGAACACACTTGTATAATAATTCTATTATTAATGCAATGGATGATGTTGTTGCTTGTTTACTACTTTACATTGTTGTGATACTGTACATGACGTCCTCCGCCCCAGAACGTTTCCGCCGTTCTTGGTTTTGGGGTGTGACACATTTGCGCGTCGTCTGAGCCTTTTACGACGCGCAATGAGCGTCATAAAAGGTTGTTTTTCTAGTAGTGTGTTTTATTGAGGTGTTTGCACACGATACTTCGGTTTTGTACAAAGCATGTGGTTGCTACTGCTTCAGCCCAGAAGTAGAGAAGAAGTTGGGCGAAGTTAAGCATGGATCTGGCTGCTTCTACTAGTGTGCGGTTCTTTCTTTCTACAACACCATTTTGTTGCAGTGTATAGGGTGCTGAGAAGTTGTGAGAGATGCCTTTGGAAACCAAGAAACTGTTGAGAAGATGATTAGTGAACTCGGTTCCATTATCACTGCGGATGCATCTAACTGGAAGCTTGATCTGAAGTTCGATTTCTTTGATGAAGTTGGTGAAGATCTGCGGTGTCTCTAATTTGAGTCTAAGAAAGAAGACCCATGTGAAGCGTGTATAGTCATCAACAATAACCAGTATATACTTTTTGTGGTGAAGACTGGCTACGGTTGAGGGACCGCAGAGATCAATGTGTAACAGCTCCAGTGGTTCATAAATAGAAGAGTCCATTATTAGAGGGTGACTCGCTTTTGATTGTTTGTCGCATTCACAAGCTGGACAAAGAGTATCGTTGCTGAATTTGAGAATAAGGAGACCGCGGACTAGTTCTCCAGTGACCTGGTAGTTGATGTACCGGAAGTTGAGATGAGCTAGCTTGCGGTGCCAGATCCAGCTGACTTCGGATACAGCTTTGGACAGGAAACACAACTGCGGTCTGCCAATGATTAAAGAGACATCTAAAGGATACATGGTACCTTCGGATTGAGATTTGATCAGACATGAGCTCCTATCACTTGTCATTGTGTAACAAAACTGATCATCAAATTCAACACAATGCCCTGCTTTACATAGTTGGCCAACACTGATGAGATTGTGTTTAATGCTTTCTACATAAGCAACCTTCTGAATGGAAAAGTTCCCCATAGTGAGAACACCGTAACCTCGGATGACACCATTTGCATTGTTGCCAAACGTGACATTTCCACCATTGCATATAGGCCTGAAATCTCGAAGGTACTCTAACCTTCCGGTCATGTGCAAGGAGCAGGCACTGTCAATTAACCAATCTTCTTCTTGTTCCTCCTTGCACAAAGCCTAAGAATTACACGGTTAGTTTAGGCATCCAAACAAGTTTGGAGCCAGGGACAATTGATGTATTTCTGAATGATGCATAGTCCGAGGTTGCATGGACAAGTCTCTTGTCAACTTTTAGACCTAGTCCTGGGTGTTTGTTCAGATTTGGATTGTTGTGAGTTTTTGAAGAAATACGAGGTTTCTGACTTTGATTCGATTTGACAAGAGATAAAACCTTTTGACAACACTGACATTTACAAAAAGAAATTTTGTCATTGAAACTGACACTTTGCTTGGTCAGTGGTTTATAGAATGAATTGGACTTGGTACGGGTCCGAGGTGGGTAACTTCTGACATGCGTGTTGTTTGATTTCTGAAAAGTTTGCTTTGAACGAGGTTTAGCACGTGTAAATCTTTGAGTTCCTTTAGGTGGATTTGGTAAGATACCCTTCCATTTGTTGAAGGTTTGTCGTGATTTTAAAAGTGTTGGAGTGGGTAAAATTCCTTTCCAATTAGGGTCATTTGAGGAATAGTTCTGAAAAACGTAGTTTCTAAATGACTTGACACCTTTTTGGGTTGTGTCAGAAGTAGTAGGAATGACTTTTGAAACGGGATTTTCGTTTTTGCTTGTTTTCATGAAAGAAGAGTTTTTTGAAATGTAGTTTGTGAAAACAAATTTTTCTGGACACTTAGATTTTGGAATTCTTACATGTTTCTTATTTTTCGAAAAACTTTGTCTGTTTGTGCCTCGAGATCTAATTTCTTCTTTAAAAGCCTTTTTTGCCAAAGATTTTGGTGAACCACAGTCATAGTTATTCAACTGCGGTTTCCTAGAATTTTTTGAATAATTTTGAAAATGTGGGCTTGAATCATCAGAACTTGAGGATTCTGGGATTTGAGAGCATTGACCTACTTCAAAATTTTCTATGGGTAACTCATGAAATATTGGCTGAAGAATTGGGGTTCCTTGAACTGATGACTGCGGTAGAGATGACTTGACTAACACAGAGTAGGTCTTAGATGGAACTTCGGTGGGACACTTGTGGGACATTTGACTACAGTGAGAAACACTGTGGTTTGAGGACAGAGATGGAAAGTATTTTGAGACTTCAGGGCCTTCAACAACAATCTCTTCATCAATTACGGATGGAGTTTGAGAATGTGGATAAATGGTGCCACAGATAAGAATTTGATCACATGTGTGATCCGAAACCTCAGGCACAATTTCCTCAATGACACAATTATTGCTTAAATTGTGCAGTCTACCGAAGTGAGTTTTGATATCTTCGGGAAAAGTCTTGTCATTGACATGGAAATGAAATTCTTTATCAGGAGGGACATACAATCTATCTTTGTTGAACCGGGGTGAGGAATCCATTGCGGTAGGATATCCATTTGACCAACCCCAATTATATGTATTGTCCACGGTTCCATTGTTTACCAAATTTTCAATAGCCTCACTTTCATTAAACAAATTTTCAATTAAGAGATTTAAGTGTACAATTTCTCTCAGATCTAAATCTCTCTGGTTCAAAGCTATCTCTAATTGGATTTCGCTTAACATTCTAGCATCTTTTTCTAACTCTAGATCCTTCTCTAACATAGCCATCTTAAGTCTTTTGTTGTCAATTCTTCCTCTCACATGGAACATCTCTTGGGACGCAATGTTCTTCTCATCTAAGGCTTTGTTATAGTCTGTAAGGACGGAAACACAAGTGTCATTAAGATCATCTATGTAGGGTTGACAGTCATGCATACTATAATTTAAAGTTTGGATCATGAGTTTTACCTGTTCGACGATGCTTAGAGTCTCATCCTTTGCCATGTAGCAGTAGTTCTTTTTCAGCATTGTAGATCCATCATCATCCATAGTGGCCAACATGCAGATTTTCCCTTTTCCTTTAACACTGCTGATGGTCTCTTCTTCGCCTCCAGATGACCAAAATTGATGATCTCTTTTGACATGGGCCACATATGCTCTTTCCTTTTCTTTTTCTTCCAGCTCTTGAGCCATTCTAAGGTAGAATGCTCTGTCTTTGACTACATTGGCCTTACAATCCCTTGCGAAGTGATTTTCTTTGTTGTATTTGTGACAAATTACAACATCAGTCTTGTCTTCTAATTGAGTACCGGAGTGAGTGGTCTGAGGAGACTGCGGTACCTCCTTTGGTTGATTTTTCTGAGATTGCGGTGGTGGATGAGAACTTTTGGGATATCGAGAATGGTTATTCTGAGAACTGAAGTTACGGTTGAATGGAGGTTTGTTGAACTGTTGATTCTTGCGGAAGGAAGGAGGTGGTATACGGTTGAATTGTTGGCTAACCAGAGCAATAGCCTTCTGAAATTATTCATCATCATCATACTCAGAATCTGTTTCGTATGACTGCGGTGGAGTGTCATACGATGAAGAGTAGGGTGACTGCGGTGGAGCTTGTCCTATGAGAGCAAGTGGTCCTCCGAAGTCAGCACATTTTTTTAGTACAGTGGATTCTTGTGCTTGAAGCTCTCCATAGAGTTTGTAGAGTGACAAAGAGTGAATCTTCCTATCGCCTTGGACTATCATTTTAGCCGTAGTCCAATGTCTTCTTAAACCATTAAGGAACTGGAGATTGGTTTCATGGTTACTGCGGATGGTACCCGCATTGGATAACTTGGTGACTATCAGGTTGAACCTTTTCATACAGTTTCTTGAGAACATCCCAGATCTCTTTTGCTGATTTGCAGTTTATGATAATATCGAAGTTGTCAGGAGCAACTTCGCAGGAAATTTCATAGAAAGCAACAACATCATTTTCCATTTTATCAAGATCATCCTTGGTGGGATGGCTCATAGTTGGTTGACCTCCTCCTAGCCTGGTTGCAGCGCCGTCTGTTTGGACTGGTGTAAGGACTGGAACATGTGGTCCTTCTTCTACGGATCGTCATACATCTCTTCCCAATCTTCTTAAGTACCTCTCCATTCTTTGTGACCAGTGATGATATTCATTTGCTACCAGTATTGGAGCTCGGTTAGAACCACCAACACTGTTGGAGACATTCAGAGATAACGATTGTGCCATTTGAGATTGTTTTTGTTGTTTTTTTTTAAGAAATGAGCTTTAGTGGTATAGAAGGCTTTTTGAAAAATCAGAGTTCCGATATCCAAAAAGCAACCACTTTGGCTCTGATACCAATTTTTGAGAGAAGAACTTGGAGACACACTTGAACAAAAGTTAGAACAAGTATATTGCGGAATAGTTAATCTCAAAGGATCTAAAAGCTCAACAATAATATAGTTAGATGGTTAGAGAGTTAGTTGCGGAAAGTAAAGAAATATAAATGACAGCAATTGTTATATCAAGAATACACTTAAGCTGATTCGTAACAAGGAATGCAATCACTTCGAGTTAATAAGGAAGATCAAACTTAGTGATTAAGTCTTAAAGACTTGCTCCGGAGAGAGGTTATAATCAGATATGCTTTAGTAATAGTTGAGAGTAAGAAGAATAGAAAGATAGAGAAATGAAGAAGTTAACTTGGAGAAATGTATTCAGAATAATACGCAAGTTATCAGTGATTGAGTGTAGAAGTAAGTAATACAAGAAAATAAGTCTCTATTTATAGTGACTCTGAACTATTCTAGACTACAACTCTATAAGCAGCCATGCAAGGCATACTGGATAATAGAGTGTATTACATAAAAGACAATAAGTAATCTAGATAAGTAGACGGCGGTAGCAAAAGACTGAGTGCGGTTGCTGATGAAGAACTGACTCCGGGTGCTGGATTGGCTGCGGGTGCTGAACCGTTGCGGTAGAGAGATGGTTGCGGTAGCTGAGTTCAAGAGGGTCACTTTTATGATTCAAAAATAACCCTTAGGAATAAATAAACGAGGAATAGCTGAATTCTTAGGGTAGAATAAAGAAGATAATGGGGATGGGTAATTGGGTTGATTGTTTAAATGTTTAAACATAATAATTCTATTATTGTGGGTTGAAAACCCTATGTACTCACCAAGTTTCCCAACCTGACCCACTCAGTTTATTTATATCACAGATATTGATATGAAGTCACATTATCTTGGGAGATTAAGGAGATACAAATCACTAGTGATAATGAATGTAAGATTTGTTTATGCTTATGTTTCTGTATTGACGATGACATCCCAAATGTTTTAAAATGAATAAAAATACTTTTATTTGGAAATGCTTTGATAACGCATTTATCATGTTTTACTGGGAACAAATTCCGCAACATTTTTATTAAAAGAGGTATTCTGATTTTTATAAAGCATAAACAAAATCGGTCTTTTCTGACCATGAAAATGGGGATATCACACTATCCGCATGAAAAGGGTGTGAATCTTGGATTTCTTAGGCCAAATTCACCAAACTTGTGCATGGGCGTGACATGCCGACACGAATGCAACTCTGAAAACTCGCGCATGCGCAACCCTTGTTTTTGCTATACTTTAAAGTTTTTGGTCCTTAGTTTAAATTTTTGTACCAGATGCATTCATTGTCCAGTTAATGGCATTTATTTTCACAATTAATTCCTTAATGAAGAATTGCTTTCTTGATGTTACATAAACCAGCATAAAAGCATACCTCTACAGTCTCATTCGACACACATGAAAATACTCATCTTTTCCTCTTTTTCTCTACAACCTTTTATGATGATTCTTTCAGGCAAGTAGACATATCCGACAATACACACTGTTTAGGTTGTTGTACCCTGGGAACAGACGTCAAATCAGTTTAAGGGAATCGACTCTAACTCGAGTCTCAGCCACTGCGTTCATTACTAACGTTTTTTGCAAGTTACTCGATTCAGAAATGGAACCAAGAACTAACACTTCTTTCTCTCAGAAAAACTAGCCTCTTATAGGGGTTCTTTGGTCTTCGAAATTCAGCAAGAAACAAAGGAGAAAGAGAGGGATTTTTGGGGTTGTTTTGGCCTTCTATTTTTGAAACAACACAAGGCTTATTAGGTGGTGTTTTAAGCTTGTAGAACTCAAGAAAACATGGGGTATGAGGCTGAATTGAATGTTGCCAAAGAAGGGAGGAAACATCCTCTCTTATTCTCAGTTTGGTGGGTTTAGAAGAGGAGAAAATGGCCGGAAATTGAGTGATTTTGAAAGAAAAGATTGTGAAATAGAGAGTAAGGTTCGAGAGTAGTAAGGAAGATATGAGTAGGAAATTGTACATATGATATTTTCTAAGATTTAATTTGTACAAAGGAAGCTTCATGGAAATTATTATTTGTACTATAATATCTTAGAGGATTCACATGCATGTGCATGAGTTTGTGAGTGCAAGTGTGGAGAAAGAGAGGGATACCTAAGATAGAGAGTGAAATTGTTAGTGAAACTTTCAATTTGGGTAGATGGCTAATTCCTTTGGTACTATATGATTTCAAAATTATTAATTGAATGTATAAACATTTAGTCTTTTGGTATTATACATAACATATACATACTTGAATATTTATAAAATACATAACCTACAATTTCTTGAGTGTGTATAAATACAAAACATATAAATACTTGGGTATTTATATAAAATGTATTTACTCACCATTATTCTATGGTAATGTTATTATTTTTTGCTCTAAAATTTTATTAATAATAAATTTGATTCCTTAAAATATCACGTACGTTCCGTTGATTATGCCATATGTGATGAGTTCAAAAACCTGAATGAAATTCAATTTCAATACAAGAATTTTCGTGAAGTGATGCTTAAAGTTCTACGTTTAAACTGTTTCGATTCGATAGTTTCCATTCGTTTGATTTCGCTATATGTTAATAAAAAAACTATAAAACTAGAAATCAAATATTAGGTTAAAGCCTAAGCACAAAATGGATTAAATTTACAAGAAATTATAAAAATATCAAATTCAATTGCTTATAATAATACAATTGTGTGTACAATATGTCTAATTACAAAGGACTTCACGACGTTTGACCGAGGATTCTTGACCTATTTTTACCAACTGTTACAATACCCCTTGTAAATTAGCACCAAATCGAGTGACTGGATAGGATAAGGGAACTCGTCGATTTCTTGGGAAATTGGGCGTCAATTCCTCCATCCTCTCCACTGTTACATAGCTTTGAACATAGAAATCAAACATGAATTTGTAATCAAGTAAAACAAAGAGCAGCAAAGATGGAATTTATTTTTATGTTAATAATTGATTTTTTGTTGTAGATCGAGAGAGAGAACAGAAGAGGAACAAAGAAGAAGTATAGAAAGAGGGGGTAGAGAAGGGGTATTCCAAGTGATTGCTTCAAATCAAGTATCTATAGAGGAGATATTTTAGCTTCAAATCAAACCCTACAAAAATATACATACATACTCATTGTCTCCAGGGAGGGGTTCTATAAAGCAGGCCATAAAAACGGGGATCAAACACTGATATGGCTGCATATTCCAATCGAATATGCCTTCCGAGTTCCCCTGCCAAAACAGGACCCTAAAAACTCATAATCGCCATAATCTTGATAAAGAAAAATCAAAATCGGAAGTCATCACAAGAATCACAATTCAAATACATCCCCTCAATGTTGGTAAAGAACAATGAAAATCGGAACCCAACCAAGGAGACAACATTTTGGAGAAGCGTGGAATAGAAGATAGGCAAGAAAAAGTGAAAGACGGATACGGTGGAGGACGGAAGGACGTAAGACGTATCAACAAAAGAACGCGTATTGAAGGTCCGGTAAACTCTAGGAGGGAAGCCAGTTCTGTCGAAGCCAATGAACCTAAAAACCAGACAACCGACAGAAAGGCCATTTGGCTAGGCTCAACTCTTATCACTGTTTATAACCCTTGTCTTTTTAATATATACTAGTTTATAACCTCAGGGAACTATGATTACAAAATTATTTAAACTTTCATAGTAAAAACTTATAATTATTAATTAATTATTTTAAATAAATTACTAATTAAGATATATATTTTAGTTATATAAAATTATAATCTTTGATTCAAATAAATACGTGAAATTATATTATCTTATAATATATATTAATTCTATTTGTTTTTCATTCTAATGTTATTAATTTAATATGATTAAAATGAGAAATTTTAAATTTTAAATTTGAAATAGAAAATCAATAGGTTATACTAATTAGGATCACTAATAGGATAACAAATGTCAAAAAAAAACTATTATTTTATTAATATAGAGAAAATAAGATATATAATTATAATATAAATATAAAATATATATTAGTCTAAGATATATATTTTTTTAATGTATGAATCAAATTCATAATAGAAATATCTTTTCCGATAAAATAACCTACTTATAACGAAGAAAATTGCTACTTCATTACAAGTTTATCAGGATATTTAATTTAATTTCTCTTTTCAAAAAGGGTGTCTTTTCACAAAAATGGTGAACAACCTCCAACAGAATCTCCTTAAAAAAAGTTTCCAAATTGATGAAATAAATTATTTTATCGTGGATTAGTTGAGGAAGAAATCCAGAGGCCAGACGACAGTAGAAAGTGGACTCCATGCATACAACTCCATAAAACCAAAACATCCAAAACTAATCGGAATCTTCTTCCATTGATGCTCTGAGAAATCCTTGACATCATTTGTAAACGGCACATATCAACGCTTCAGAGAATCTATCCAGGTTTGTTTCTTCGAATCATTCTTCCAAATTCATCACCGAAGTTGAATCTGAAAATGGTAAAATTACTTATTACATTAAACTCTTGAACTGAATCAGAGGTAACTTATCTAATGTAGAGAAAACACTAATGTAGTTTAACTAGAATTTACAAGGTTGATTTACGTTTCTTCTAGGTATCAGAGATTGAACTTCCACCAAATTACCGATCCCTTTGTTTTGAGATGCAGCAACGATTTAGCAACAAAATTGATTTCTGTTTCGGTTTTTCCGTAAAAGGGGAATTTCAAATGTTTATGTTGCGTTACCAAATATAGAAGATTGGTTAATCTTCCGCGTAATTCTCTTCAAATATCCGCGTTATTTCGATCATGTTACTAACTAATCTGTTTCAGTTTTCACAATAAATAAGGGTTTTCAGGGTTTTTCGTTTCAATCATTCACAATTTGCTTTCGAGAAACTGTTTTCTAAACAAGAATTTATCGGAACTCTATAGATTAATCAAATGGGGGGCAAGAGTTCTAAGAATTCAAAGCCAAAAGGAGGGAAGTATAGCCAATCGTCATCGTTCCAGTCGACATCATCTTGTTCAAACAATCAGTACGGCGGTTATCCTTCGCAGCCATCATCCTCTACTCCGGCCTACGGCGCACAACCTCCTAAACCACAAAAGAAGCTCGAGAAACGATATTCACGAATCGCTGATAATTACAATTCTCTAGAACAGGTAACTTTTATAAACATTTCTTGTTAATTTGAATCGATTCTCGTATCCTGATTCCTCACATTAAACTGATTTGAAATCTTCTGTATCCATCGCGCGTTTCTCTTGTATTGATTGGAATCATACGATCAATTTGAACGATTGCAGGTGACACAGGCTCTTTCAAATGCAGGACTCGAATCTTCCAACCTCATCGTCGGCATTGATTTCACCAAAAGCAATGAATGGACAGGTAATTAATACCTTTTGAATTCCATCAATCGAAGTGAATCAAACATGCTAACATTAGATAACGAAAACAGGTTCACAATCCTTCAATGGAAAAAGCTTACATCATATTTCAGATCATAGTCTAAACCCCTATGAACATGCCATATCCATCATCGGGAAGACATTAGCAGATTTTGATGAAGATAACTTGATTCCATGTTATGGATTTGGAGATGGTATATATAGTATATATATACTTTATTCATGATTTCACCTAATCTTCATTCTTTATAAAGATGTTAATTTTTTTTTTTTTTGCTCTCAATTATCAGCAACAACACATGAGAAAGCTGTTTTCAGTTTTTATCATAAAGATAGATTCTGTAATGGATTTGAAGATGTGTTAAGTAGATACAGAGAAATTGTCCCTCATCTAAATCTTTCAGGTTCTTAATCTAATTTACTTCTTTTCATCTTAATGTTTCTTTTAAGTCATAAAATTAACTTTTTTATTTTTTTTAGTAAATTACTGAAATCGTCCCTATGGTTTGGTCAAAATTGCCGTTTGGTCCCTAACTTTTTTTTGCACTCGGATCGTCCCTGTGATTTGATTTTGTTGCGTTTTTCGTCCTTATGGTTTGGTAAAAAGTGCATGTTTGGTCCCTAACTTTATGTAAGGGACGAAAAATGCAACAAAATCAAACCACAGGGACGAAAAACGCAACAAAATCAAACCATAGGGACGATCCGCGTGCAAAAAGAAGTTAGGGACCAAACATGCAATTTTGACCAGACCACACGAACGATTTCAGTAATTTACTAATTTTTTTTTTTTAATTTTGTGTAGGTCCCACATCTTTTGCCCCTGTGATTGAACAAGCTATGGCAATTGTTGATCAAAGTGGAGGCCAATACCATGTCCTATTAATCATCGCTGATGGGCAAGTTGGTCATTCAGAAGAAAAGAAAACTATAGAAGCCATAGTCAAAGCAAGGTAATTAATTAATTAATTATTTATCTATTTTCATCTTTTAATAATTAAAATATTATGATTATCGACATTGTTGTTTTTTACAGCAAGCTTCCACTCTCTATAGTGTTAGTCGGGGTAGGAGATGGGCCTTGGGGGATGATGAAGGATTTTGACGATAATATCCCTAATCGTGACTTTGATAATTTTCAGGTAACTTCAATATAATTTTATTGGTTTTAATTCTTGTTATATTATTTTTAATATGTGTACTGATTTTAATATTTTATTTTTTTGTTACTAGTTTGTGAATTTTACAGAAATTATGTCAAAAACATATTTGCCTTCAAATCGAAAAGAGACAGAATTTGCTCTTTCAGCATTGATGGAAATCCCTTCTCAATATAAAGCAACAATTGAACTACATTTACTTGGGTATGTTGTCTTCTTTCCTTTTAATTTTCTCGTTGTGCAAAAAGACGTAGATACCCTTGATCATTAATGTAAATGCCGATAAACACCTTCTATCAAAAATAGCCATAGAAAACTTTGTTTAACTTTATTTCATTAATTTTCTTTTTTGCAGGAATCGCGGAGGAATATTCCATCAGAGGGCCGCCCTACCACCGCCAGTTGGTCAACCATCCTCCTCCTCCTGTAACGTCTCAAAACCATCGCCGTCAACTACTTTTCAAAATAGTGGTTGTACTTCAAATGGTCAAACTAGTCAAAATGACACATCAGCATCAATTTCAAAATCCACTAATGATGAACAGGTACCTATTTATTATTATTATTATTATTATTATTATTATCTCCATTATCTAATTCTAATTTGTAATTCAGTTATGCCCCGTTTGCCTTACGAACATGAAGAACATGGCCTTCGGGTGTGGGCATCAGGTATATTAATTTTTTCCTTCACTTTTATTTACTTTATATAAATATTGATTTTGTGGAAAATGCATTTAATTAATTTTATGATATTTAATTTGGTAGACGTGTCACGAATGTGGGGAATCGCTTCAGTTGTGCCCAATTTGTCGCGCCTCAATCCAAACAAGAATAAAGCTCTTCTAAAACTTGGTTTATTTTACTGACAATATAGTTCTTCTTTTGGTGAACATATATTTAGGTTTAATTTTGGTGACTTTAATATGAAAACTTGAGTTGGGTTTATTGGGTGCATAAAGTATCAAACGTGGTCGATCAAGTCCATGGAGTAAAATTTGTCGCCACATATAAATGTTTAGATTACTTGAAACTTATAAGTATGAAAACACAATGGATTGATAAGTTATTTTTGTTAACGTTTAGAAAATTACAATTAATAAACGCAAAATGTAATTAAAAAAAAAACGGGTAATTGTTGATAATGAAAAATGACAAAGATTTTGATGTTAAAACATGAGTAAAAACAATAAACTAGTTTTCATCTATAATAAATAGAGTAAATCGTCTTTCGTTCAGGTACCAAAACCAAGTCACCGGACCACCTTTGATATATCAACTTCGACCACCATTAGAAACAAAACCCTAAACCTACAAGATTTAGAAGTACGTGTGACACCGTTAAAAGCAAGAAACTTAATTTTATCATAGTGAACGAAGGTTGACAATAGTGAACACTTGCATGAAGACATTCATGCCCCTATTTTTCCCTCAAAATTTTACCTTGAGTTTTCAAATTCAACATACAATATCACAACTAGTTTATTTTGATGTTACTTATCCATCTATACTAAATAATTCTCCCAGAAAACATGTTCTAATTGGACGAAATCAAGTTGAATTCAAGCTAGTTTGATCCAGATTTAACGAGGAATTTCTATAAGAATCGAGAGAAAGGTTCATTAGGCCTTTGTGTTAATTCACCTGTGAGTGTAACGGAATGTAAACGCTTGGATTTTGGTACTATTTGAGGTGTGCGATAACACATCAATGAAGTCTGATTTAAGTTAAAACACTCTTTAGGGCTATGGAAATTCATAGATTTGGGGTTATAGGAAAAGGGGAAAGAAGTATCGTATAAATCGACTCACGAAGAACAACAACTCTTCCAAGACGTGGTTTACTCTAATCTCGTTTCTCTGGAAGTACAAGAATTCAAGGTATTAGAGGCGACATGCGTCGCCACAAACGAGTGTCCATGTCGTCGCTAAAGATATTAGCAACGACTTGTTGCCGGTAAAAGGTTGTCGATGTTGCCTCGCTGCAAATGCTCAAGATATGACCGCTAGTGTTATGTTGCCACTAATGTTTTTTGTCGCCGCTAATTACATATAGCCACTAATACTTACGTATCGCCACTAAAATATTTTTTATTTTTTTATTTAACATTAAAATTATAAGAAACATTACAAATGCATAAAAACTGCTACAAAACTTAATTTTGCAGAAATATTAATCCATACACAATCGGTCCAAAATATTCCTCCAAACAAAGTGCAATATATCTAAAATATTAACTCGGACAAAACATTTCATGAAATCCTAAAAAACTAACTACTCATCTTCATCACTTCAATCGTTTCCTTCGATATCATTTCGAGGCAGCAATGAGTGAAACCAGTCTTCCAGTGCCGCAGAACGGGTCGGGTCCTTTAGTATTGTTTGCAGTATATCCAACTACAAAGAAAACAAAATATATTACCAACATATCATAATAGCATCATACTTTCCAAAAATTACCAAAATAAGAAATACTAATATATCAAACTTGTAACGCCCGGGTTTTCAGGGCTAAGCATTTTTGTCAATGTAATAGTCTAGGTCAACTATTGTAACTCTTTTTGAAGTAATAAATATAAAATATTTGAGTATTATGTGAATTATGTGTGTTTATGTGTTTATTATTTAATTATAAATGTATAATTAATAAAGAATAAAAATGAGCGTCAAAATTAAAGTGTGAGATAATCCTGATATCTCTACATAAAGTTGTAGAATACGTCTCAAGGTTTCCGTACATATAAAGAATGCCGAAATCCGAGCTATAACGAAGAAGTTATGGCCCGCCGAAGTTTTACGGCAAAACCGGCACGACACCGGGAGACGTAAATAGTGAATTTACGATAGAAGACTTTTTAGCCTTATCAATCTAAACAAAAGTCGTAGAATATGTTAAACTAAGAACATCGATAAAAAGAACGCCCAAATCTGACTTCGTATGAAGAAGTTATGATTTTTCTAAGATTCGGCTTAGCAGTGCACGGCCTGAAACTCGAATTTTAGTTCGAGCGGTTTTTGGCTTACGCAACGTAAATGAGAGTTGAAGATCTCATTAATAGGAAATCAACGGTAAAAAGACAGACAAAAACAGAGTCCATATGTAGAAGTTATTAATTTTACGCAGACGTTTAACAGTATAATCTCCTTGTACTGTTAAATTTAAGATCGATCGAGAATTGGCTGACGGTGTCAAAATGAAAGTTGTAGATCTTATTATTACCTACGCGTGGATATAAAGAACGTCAAAAACGGAGGTCGTATGTGAAAGTTACGGATTTTAGAAGTCGGAAGTGTGCTGTGCGAAAATGGGTGATGTGGCACAATCTTGGCCATTGCTTTCTCCCCAAGGCTTGCCACCAGATGGTGACATGTGGCACCAAGTTCAGCCACATTTCACCCTATAAATACCACCTCTCCCACCCTCATTTTCTTCACACCTTTCCCATTCTTTCTTCTCTTTACTCTCTCTCTCTCTCTCTCTCTAGAACCTCTCTCTAGCCCCGAAATCCCCCGAAAAGCCTAGGGAACCTCCCTAGTACGAGGCGGAAGCCCCGGAGTGCTCGAAGGCTCCGAGAAGAAGAGCTTTTCGGCTCGGGAATGCTGCTCCAAGCAAAGCCCGGTTTTCTATAAAACCCGCTGTAAGTGAGCTACGCCTACGCTATTTTTAATATAACTTTTATTTAATTATAGTAACGTTATTAGGAACTTATAATAAATACTTGGGCTATTATTATGGGTTATATAAGTATTTTTTTGACGCTTATATAATAATAATAATAATAGCTAGACTATTAATTAGTCTCGACGAATAATAAACTAAACTCTAGTGGTAATAATACTAGGTTTCGTCGAAGAAAATTCTTTTTAAGAAGCGAAGCGCTGTCTGAGTTCGGAATCACCACCTTTTCAGGTGAGTGCATATTTACTTTCAACTTACACATAGATATGAAGTATTTAATATAAATTACGTGCTATTTGTGCATATTATCGGAATACTTGCTATCTATGCTGGATGAACGTTTTATACATGTTTTCAAAGATTTAAACTGTATATGTATTTTATATCTACAAAATGTGTTGGGTAAAACATGGGTAGATGTAATAGTTGCTGTGTGACAAAATAAAATAATGAGAGGCCTCGTTATAGATGTTATTGATGATCCAGTCATCTAGCGGAGTATAGATGACGACCACGGACTATTCTAGACAGTCCAGTGGAACACTAGCAGGCTCGCAACCTGTAGGTGTTTATTTGAACTGTGTGCTCACCAGATGTACTCCATCCCCCACATGGTTGCCTATTAGGACATTTATTGCTGAGGAATCCCCTTAGTAGTAGTGTCCATCCCGATGATGATCCTTAGGCTAGGTCCCTTATGATAGGTGTTTAGGGACGTAAAGTGAGGATAACGGGAACGGGTAATCGGGTTATTGTTGATTGATGAAATTAATAAACTATTTATTGTGGGTTGAAAACCCTATGTGCTCACCAGGCTCCCAAGCCTGACCCACTCAGTTTTATGTATTACAGGTAGTGGCGCTTGAGCATATATATGATGTTTGGACGAGGGATTACGGATATAGGCCTGTAGATATGAAATAATGTAGTAAGGCTTGTATTGTACTGTTTATGCTTTTGATCTGTACGAACATGACATCCCGAGTCTTTTAATGAAATACATTTCTATGGAAATGCTTTTGATAAATCTTTATCATATTATTGTTTTGGGACAAATTCCGCAACACTTTTATTTAAAATGTTACTCTGATTTTTAAACAAAGCATAAACAAACCGGTCTTTTCTGGCCGTGATTTTGGGGATGTCACAGTTGGTATCAGAGCATTAGTTTAAGCGAACTAGGAATTTGTAGGATTTCTAGACTTAAACTTAGAATGCTAAGCGATGATTGTGAGGTGTGAGCACTAGCCTATTTTAGGAATTGTGCCTAAAATGCTTTTATGTGCTAAATGCTTTGTGCATAATATGCTGTTAATTGTTCGGATCTATGGTCTGTTGCCGACCGGATCTGGAAACTTTATGTGTTTAGGATTCTAAACGTACGACTACGATATTAGAACTAACATGTAAACGTTTCGGAGTGATAAGGACGATTTAAACGTCTATCCTAAATAAAGATCTAAATTCACCTTATTCGGTGTATAGATCAAGATGGCAAGGACTCGTAGCGGAAACGTGAACGCGAATGGAGATAGGAACCAACCCCCAGTGGTTCAACAAATACCTGTTGCACCTGAGCCAGTCACGATGGCCGGAGTGCAAGCGATGATCCAGGCTATGTTGGATCGTCAAATGGAGGAAACTAGACGTTTGCTCCAGCAAAATCGAGAGGAAGGCACTATTCGGATCGAACAGCCCGAGTTGAACGAAGGGCAGACTGAGGAAGGAGACTACAGTGGAACTGTTGGTCAAGTCAACCAACCAATAGTTCAAGAAAATAACCAAGATGACGGATTCGAGAGAAATGGATGCAAGTACAAGGATTTTCAGACTTGCAAGCCATCGACTTTCACGGGAAAGGAAGATCCAATCGGAGTCATGGATTGGATCTCGGAGATGGAGTTAGCTTTCATGACATGCGGTTGCAGAGGGAAGCTACAGACCACGTTTGCAGTGCGTCAGTTTCGAGGAGGCGTTGTACGTTGGTGGAATACTTTGGGGAAGACTTTAAGCCCCAATAAACCCCTGGAACTGACATGGGCAGAATTTCTGGTACAATTCAAACGAAAGTACTGCTCAGCTCAAAACCTGCTCGAGCTAGAGAACCAGTTTCTAACCCTAAAGAAGGGGAGCATGTCAATCGATGAATACACGAACAACTTCACAGAAAAGATGGAGTTTGCCTTGCGTCTTGTTCCGGATGAGCTGACGAAAATTGATAAGTACGCAAAGGGACTTCCATGGGAGTACGCGGTGCCAGTACGTCAAGCACCTACTTTGGAGGCAGCTATCTGGGTTGCCAAGTCTGTGGAGGACATGATTAAGGGAAGAGCTGCCAGCAAAATCGAGGTTGGCGAGAAGAGGAAATTTGAAGGGTCTGCTAAACCCAACAAAAAGAAGAGCAAGTTCGGTTCAAAAAAATTCGGGGGAGGAAACGAATTTAAATGGTGCGAGAAGTGCAAGAAGAAGCACTCGGGAAAATGTGGCGATGAAGTAACCTGCTACAAGTGTGGGAAAACAGGGCACTATGCCAATGAGTGCACCACCAACAAGAAGGTGTGCTACGAGTGTCGTGAAGAAGGGCATATTGCTAAGGATTGCCCAAGGAAGAAAGATGCGGGAAGGCCCAACATACCACCAAAGCCAAAGGCGAGAGCCTTTCAGATGACGCTCGAGGCTGCGAAGGAGGCAGCAGACGTCGCTTCAGGTACCTTTCTTGTAAATGGTTTGCCTGCAAATATACTATTTGATTCCGAAGCCAATTACTCCTTTGTGTCGCATAAATTTGGTGGAAGATTAGCATTGCCTGTAGAAAAACTAGATAATGCTCTGATTGTAGAAGTTGCCAGTGGCAAACTCGTACCTGTTAGTAATCGTATTAGGAACATCGTCATTGACCTAAACGGAAACGAATTCCATGAGGAACTATTACCCATAGAGTTAAACGGTTTCGACATCGTTTTGGGTATGGATTGGCTTAGCGCCAACGACGCCGAGATATTATGCCAAAAGAAGATAGTTAGGATAAACCCACCCGGAAAGGAATCATTTATGGTGTACGGGGACAAACGCAGAGTAACTTCTGGAATCATCTCCCTGATGAAAGCCAGGAAATGTTTGTCCAAAGGATGTGCATCATACTTGGCATTCGTAATCGATGCTAAGAAAGAAAAGAAAGAGGTGCAGAATATACCGGTTGTGTGCGATTATCCGGAAGTCTTTCCCGAAGATCTTCCCGGATTACCACCTGATAGACAAGTGGAGTTTCGTATAGACTTGTTACCAGGAACAACACCGATAGCAAAGCCACCTTACCGATTAGCACCGACGGAGATGAAGGAACTCATGACACAACTTCAGGAGTTGTTGGACAGCGGATTCATTCGACCTAGTTCATCACCCTGGGGAGCTCCGGTGTTATTCGTGAAGAAGAATGACGGAAGCATGAGGATGTGCATAGACTACCGAGAGCTGAATAAGGCAACGGTGAAGAACAAGTATCCATTGCCGAGGATTGATGACCTATTCGATCAGCTGCAAGGTTCGAGCTACTTCTCAAAGATCGATCTTAGGTCAGGATATCATCAGCTGAAGGTGAGAGAGCAGGATATTGAGAAGACTGCATTCAGAACAAGATATGGACACTACGAGTTCTTGGTTATGTCATTCGGACTAACCAATGCTCCCGCAGCATTCATGGATTTGATGAATAGGGTCTGTAAACCATTCCTCGATAAATCTGTGATAGTGTTCATCGACGACATTCTTATTTACTCGAAAAGCCAGGAGGAGCATGGCAAGCATCTACGAGAAGTGTTGGAGGTGTTAAAGAAGGAGAAGCTTTTTGCGAAGTTCTCCAAATGCGACTTCTGGATACGGGAAGTCCAATTCTTGGGTCATGTTGTTAACCAAGAAGGAATAATGATTGACCCCGCCAAGATCGAGGCTGTAATGAAGTGGGAACGTCCGAAGAGTCCCACGGAGGTTCGAAGCTTTCTAGGATTAGCCGGATATTACCGACGATTTATCCAAGGCTTTTCTTCGATAGCTGCTCCATTAACAGCTTTGACCCATAAAGGAGCTACGTATACATGGAGTGAGAAACACGATGAGGCGTTCGAGAAGCTAAAGAAGAAGTTATGTGAAGCACCGATACTTTCTCTACCCGATGGAGTTGAAGATTTCGCGGTTTATAGTGATGCATCTGGAGTCGGGTTGGGTTGTGTTCTGACCCAAAGAGAAAAGGTGATAGCATACGCATCTCGACAATTGAAAGAGCACGAAAAGAACTACCCCACTCATGATCTGGAGTTGGCAGCGGTAGTATTTGCCTTAAAGATATGGAGGCATTACCTCTATGGCACGAAGTGTAAGCTCTTCACTGATCATAAGAGTCTCCAGTATCTCTTTAATCAGAAGGAGTTGAACATGAGGCAACGACGCTGGCTAGAGCTTCTCAAGGACTACGACTGTGAGATACTTTACCACCCAGGTAAAGCAAATATTGTTGCTGATGCTCTCAGTCGGAAAGTCAATCTTGAAAGAAAAAGGCCAAGAGCGTTAAGAATTGAAGTCGTCTCGACGATTGTGGAAAGTATCAGGAAAGCTCAAGAAGAAGCCTTAGAAAAGAATGACCGAAAGGAAGAACGTTTGGGAAAAACGTTAGTGTTCGGTACAAACAGTCGAGGATTGAAGGTATTCCAAGATCGAATCTGGGTACCTAAGATGGGAGGAATAAGAGATCTTCTAATGGAAGAAGCACACAAGACCATGTACTCGATTCATCCCGGTAGCACTAAAATGTATAGGGACCTAAAACCCTACTACTGGTGGCCGACGATGAAGCTCGATGTTGCGAAGTATGTGGCCGAGTGCGTAACATGCGCGAGGGTTAAGGCACAACATCAGAAACCGTATGGGAGTTTAGAACCTTTACCTGTACCCATGGGTAAATGGGAAGACATCACCATGGATTTTGTGACTAAACTGCCCAGAACGAAGAACGGACACGACATGATTTGGGTAGTCGTGGATCGTTTCACCAAGAGTGCACACTTCATAGCCGCCAACGAGAAGTGGTCTATGGATAAGCTCGCAAACGCTTACGTGAAGGAAATTGTAAGACTTCACGGTGTCCCTCTTACGATTGTGTCAGATCGTGATAGTCGTTTCACGTCAAGGTTTTGGAGGAGTCTACAAGAGGAGTTGGGTACAAAGTTGTGTTTGAGTACTGCTTACCATCCGCAAACTGATGGTCAGAGCGAAAGAACGATTCAGACGCTGGAAGATATGTTGAGAGCATGTACCCTCGAATTCCAAGGGAATTGGGACGAGCACTTACCTCTGGTAGAATTTTCCTACAACAATAGTTTTCACTCGAGCATCAAGATGGCACCTTATCAGGCCTTGTATGGACAGAAGTGTCGTACGCCGTCTTGTTGGCTTGAAGCCGGAGAGAAGCAGTTTATGGGCCCCGAGATAGTCCATGAGACTGCTGAGAAATTGAAGGTGATTAGGGAAAGAATGTTAGCAGCTCAGGATCGTCAGAAGAGCTATGCTGACAAGAAAAGACGACCGATAACCTTCGAAGTTGGGGATTCCGTTTTACTTAAAGTCTCACCGTGGAAGGGACTTATACGATTTGGGAAACGAGGAAAGTTGAGTCCAAGATTTATTGGACCGTTCAAAGTTCTTCAGAAGATTGGGAACCAAGCTTACAAGCTGTAATTGCCCGAAGAACTCAATGGTATTCATAACACCTTCCATGTGTGTTATTTGAGGAAATTCATGGGAGATGTTCCCGACATAATTCCAATCTCGGAATTAAGGATGGATGAGAATAAAAGGCTGATCGAAGAGCCTGAGGCAATTATTGACCGTAAGACTAAGAAGCTACGACGCAAGATGGTTAACTTGGTGCTAGTCCGATGGAAACATTCGAATGGGCCGAATCTCACTTGGGAAACAGAGGATGACATGATGAGTCGCTATCCACATCTGTTTGCTGATGCATGATTCCGGGACGGAATCATCCTAAGGGGGAGAGAATTGTAACGCCCGGGTTTTCAGGGCTAAGCATTTTTGTCAATGTAATAGTCTAGGTCAACTATTGTAACTCTTTTTGAAGTAATAAATATAAAATATTTGAGTATTATGTGAATTATGTGTGTTTATGTGTTTATTATTTAATTATAAATGTATAATTAATAAAGAATAAAAATGAGCGTCAAAATTAAAGTGTGAGATAATCCTGATATCTCTACATAAAGTTGTAGAATACGTCTCAAGGTTTCCGTACATATAAAGAATGCCGAAATCCGAGCTATAACGAAGAAGTTATGGCCCGCCGAAGTTTTACGGCAAAACCGGCACGACACCGGGAGACGTAAATAGTGAATTTACGATAGAAGACTTTTTAGCCTTATCAATCTAAAAAAAAGTAGTAGAATATGTTAAACTAAGAACATCGATAAAAAGAACGCCCAAATCTGACTTCGTATGAAGAAGTTATGATTTTTCTAAGATTCGGCTTAGCAGTGCACGGCCTGAAACTCGAATTTTAGTTCGAGCGGTTTTTGGCTTACGCAACGTAAATGAGAGTTGAAGATCTCATTAATAGGAAATCAACGGTAAAAAGACAGACAAAAACAGAGTCCGTATGTAGAAGTTATTAATTTTACGCAGACGTTTAACAGTATAATCTCCTTGTACTGTTAAATTTAAGATCGATCGAGAATTGGCTGACGGTGTCAAAATGAAAGTTGTAGATCTTATTATTACCTACGCGTGGATATAAAGAACGTCAAAAACGGAGGTCGTATGTGAAAGTTACGGATTTTAGAAGTCGGAAGTGTGCTGTGCGAAAATGGGTGATGTGGCACAATCTTGGCCATTGCTTTCTCCCCAAGGCTTGCCACCAGATGGTGACATGTGGCACCAAGTTCAGCCACATTTCACCCTATAAATACCACCTCTCCCACCCTCATTTTCTTCACACCTTTCCCATTCTTTCTTCTCTTTACTCTCTCTCTCTCTCTAGAACCTCTCTCTAGCCCCGAAATCCCCCGAAAAGCCTAGGGAACCTCCCTAGCACGAGGCGGAAGCCCCGGAGTGCTCGAAGGCTCCGAGAAGAAGAGCTTTTCGGCTCGGGAACGCTGCTCCAAGCAAAGCCCGGTTTTCTATAAAACCCGCTGTAAGTGAGCTACGCCTACGCTATTTTTAATATAACTTTTATTTAATTATAGTAACGTTATTAGGAACTTATAATAAATACTTGGGCTATTATTATGGGTTATATAAGTATTTTTTTGACGCTTATATAATAATAATAATAATAGCTAGACTATTAATTAGTCTCGACGAATAATAAACTAAACTCTAGTGGTAATAATACTAGGTTTCGTCGAAGAAAATTCTTTTTAAGAAGCGAAGCGCTGTCTGAGTTCGGAATCACCACCTTTTCAGGTGAGTGCATATTTACTTTCAACTTACACATAGATATGAAGTATTTAATATAAATTACGTGCTATTTGTGCATATTATCGGAATACTTGCTATCTATGCTGGATGAACGTTTTATACATGTTTTCAAAGATTTAAACTGTATATGTATTTTATATCTACAAAATGTGTTGGGTAAAACATGGGTAGATGTAATAGTTGCTGTGTGACAAAATAAAATAATGAGAGGCCTCGTTATAGATGTTATTGATGATCCAGTCATCTAGCGGAGTATAGATGACGACCACGGACTATTCTAGACAGTCCAGTGGAACACTAGCAGGCTCGCAACCTGTAGGTGTTTATTTGAACTGTGTGTTTATTTGAACTGTGTGCTCACCAGATGTACTCCATCCCCCACATGGTTGCCTATTAGGACATTTATTGCTGAGGAATCCCCTTAGTAGTAGTGTCCATCCCGATGATGATCCTTAGGCTAGGTCCCTTATGATAGGTGTTTAGGGACGTAAAGTGAGGATAACGGGAACGGGTAATCGGGTTATTGTTGATTGATGAAATTAATAAACTATTTATTGTGGGTTGAAAACCCTATGTGCTCACCAGGCTCCCAAGCCTGACCCACTCAGTTTTATGTATTACAGGTAGTGGCGCTTGAGCATATATATGATGTTTGGACGAGGGATTACGGATATAGGCCTGTAGATATGAAATAATGTAGTAAGGCTTGTATTGTACTGTTTATGCTTTTGATCTGTACGAACATGACATCCCGAGTCTTTTAATGAAATACATTTCTATGGAAATGCTTTTGATAAATCTTTATCATATTATTGTTTTGGGACAAATTCCGCAACACTTTTATTTAAAATGTTACTCTGATTTTTAAACAAAGCATAAACAAACCGGTCTTTTCTGGCCGTGATTTTGGGGATGTCACAAAACTATAACCAACATATCATTATAGCATTCTACTTTCCAAATACACTTAAACATACATCATACACAATATTGCATATACATTATAGCATTATACTTCTTCTTCTTTTTTTTTTTTTTGTTTTTTCATTTTTCCATTATAGCATTGTATTTTCCAAAAAATTACCAAACTATAAAATATCAACATATCAAAATATAACCAAATAACATGATACACAATATTGCATATACATTATAGCATTGTACTTTTGTTTCATTTTTCCAATTATAGCATTGTACTTTCTAAAAATGACCAAAATACAAGATACCAACACATCAACATATCATTATAGCATTCTACTATATACTAAATAAATAATTACCAACATATCATTATAGCATCCTACTTTTTTTCATTTTTCTATTATAGCACAATACTTTTGAATTTAAACGAACAATTACCTGTAATTGTGGTGGTTGTTGTGTCATCAGTTGTTCCTGATCGTACATAGACACAACCGTAGGAGGTTTACGCCTAATGTCTCTAACATGTCCGCGTCGAACACCCAATATTCTTTCAAAACAATTTTTATATCACTTGGTGTTAGACCACTTGCTTCATAAGAAGATTGGGTTTATTGGTTGATCTCTTGGAGTAAAGCCAACTGTATTTTCAAAAAATGATAAACACCATAAAAATTAGATTACTAAATACCCCTTGACGATATAAAAACTTATACGAAAGTACAAATTAACCACTTACATATTGTTGCTCGACTGCAAGACTACTAAATACCCTTTGGCGATTGGTATGCCTTACGAAATGCTTCGATTTGAGAGATGTCCTATTTAACATTAGAAATTAGATTAATTAGACTTTAAATAAACATTTAAATATATCATAACTTACTTCTTTGAAATAGGCATTGTTATACGAGCTTGACCCCCTCTGTTTATAACTTGTTGTTTTGCACGGACTTCTTTGTTTGACGCTGAATGTTTTAAAAATTCAGGCGTTTGAAAATGTTCGACTGCTTGAGCCCAATTTTCGCTTGACATACCCATGTGGGGGGGGGGGGGTTGTCTAATGTTAGTGGGATATGTGCAGGCCCCCAATATCCTTAAAAGAAGCATGGGCTTTACTTTTATGGCCTCTATAAATTTTTGCAAGACTCGAATAAATGCTCCACAACTACTGAGCACGCCCGAGATCCAAGTTAATGTTATCAAAATCAAACTTATTCTACAAATAAAAAAATTAGTTAATTAAATATCAATTACAACTAACTTAAAATATTATCCAAGTTACCTTTAGATGCATGATTGTTGCATTCCTTAAAGGGGGGGAAACATTGTCCGAACCAGATACGCTGAAAGGGATGTTCATCCATATATATCTCCCAATCTCATGTGAAAACCAATTAGCACGCTTCCCGACAGGGGAGCATGTGATCTCCCTGTCGAAATCCAAATTCACGGGCTTTCTCTTGTTTTCCTGTATCAACTTTCCTAGCTCGATGTTTTAGATAAACCCCTTCTTTTCTTTGGAAGCTCAGATGAAAAATATACAGTTAAAAATGTTAGCCATGATAATTTATAATAAATTAATAAAAATAGTCAATAAATATATCATAATAAGACTTACCATCCTGTTCATGCAGACCGCGACTAAATACCGCAACTAAAGCCTACCGGAGGTGGTGGATCCCCTGTTCCATCACCTCCGTGTCGAACGCCCATAACATCAGCCATCATGGTAAAGAGTATCGACCAACTAAACCTCATGTGTAGCCTATAAATGCAAACCTAAATGAATCATAATGTCAAAAAATGTTGGAGGATAAATCAACTCTAACTTGCACAAGATTCTAATAATGTCTTCTTTTTTTCCTCATATCTTCCACCTTTAGTGATCGGGAGCAAATTTACATGAAAACATACAAAGATCTACAATTGGTGTAGAAGTTTCTTTTGTGTCACAACTGGAAATTTTGTGTCATGTAATCTATACACTCAAGTTAATGTGAATCAAAAACTTAAGAACATGTGTGACACCTATGATTATGACATCAAAAACTTCAGTCAAATACATCATACAAGTACTACAAATAGTCATCAAACAATTGGAAACTATAGAAGTTCTTACTTAGGTCCACCTTGGACTAGAACTTCCTTATTGGATCCAAATGGACCAATAAGCTTCCAATTTGACTATCATGGGCTTAGAACCCTAATTGGGCTCTAATTGGACCCACATTTATTTATTTCAACATTTTGGGCCATATTGGGCCTAGAATGAAATGAATTAAAAGTTTTGATTCATGAATAACCTAAACTAGTCCAACAAAAATGTAAAAATCATACTATATTCTTTTATGTTAAAACTCACCCAAACTAACTCTAATATTGGGCTTAGGGGTAAAAAGCCCAAAAATCCTTTCTTCCCTCTCCATTCTCGGCCCAAGCCCAAGGAAAAAGGGAGAGTTGACTTTGGATTGCCACCTCACTTTTATTTGTTGGGTTTCCATGCACACAACTCATATTTCCAAGCAAGTATCACTTCAAAGATCACTTCTCCTTTCTCCCTCCCTCACTCTCGGCCGAAACACACACACATACACAAATATCTCTCAAACTCTCTCAAGAACACTCAAGAACACATCCTCCCTCTTCACTCAAAAATCTCGAAATTTAGGAAGCTTTCAAGAGGATATTTCCACAAATTCTTCATCTAAGGTAAGATTATGCTTGGATCTATGACTTAGATTCTTTTTGTTATCAAAATCTTTTCCTAATCCATGCAAAAATCGTGATCTTACATCCTAGAAGCACCTCAAACTCGAGATCTTCAAGGAAAGAGTGCTAAGGCCAAAAATCACCAAGTTTTATTCCATCTTTTCTTCAAAAACCGAAACCACACCCTAAGGTGAGCTTCATACCCCCTATTTTCTGTTTTTATGAGTTTTGTGGGGGGGGGGGGGAATACAAGTGAAAGTGTAGATCTATATATGTTTTGTATGCCTTGTATGATTTCCATGCTTATATGTGTGTTTTTGTGTGTTATAATGTTGGATCTAGCCATAAAACCCCTCAAAACCGAGATATACCTTATGTTAAATGATACTAGCATCAAGTATATTCCTACATACAAAGTGTTCCAAGAAAAATAGCTAAATGGCTTAGTAACATTTTCTTTGGGCTAAAAACTCAATTTTTGGACATAAAATGCTAAAAAAATATAAAGTTAAAGGGCCCAAATTGAAATATTTCGAAATCTGATGGGGGAGATGAGCCAAAACAGTTTCCATAATGTATTTTCTGAAAATATGCTTGTTGGAGGATTAAAAACATAAATTTCAAGCTTAATGGGCTAAAAATGACATTTTCGGCCCAATAAGGCCCATTATGCGAAATTTTCTGTTTTGGAGGGCCAAAACTGTGTTTTTCTGTAAAACAGTGGACTATTAGTGTTCCAAGTCCTTTCCAAAGATTTAAAATGCTTTTTAAATTTAAAAAGGACCAAAGTTGCAAGAATTTTCCAATTTGGGCCAAAATTGTCAAAATTGCGAAAAAGAGGGGTTATAACCGAGAAAACTGCATTTTCAGGGACTTAAACTATTTTCAATGAAAAATATGCTGAAAAATATTAATTTCAATAATTTTTGGTGTTAAAATGTCAAGAAAAATGATTTAAGGACCAAACCGGAAAGTTATTTAATTAAAGGGTTGAAAAAGTAAATTTTACAAACAATGAGGGGCTGAAAACAGAAAACTTCCAAGGCTAATTCAATACACGCAATTTGATCAAATAATGGCACTGCGACTATCGACGAAATACAATACACAACAATACCAAAAGTCGTTGCTAAACGAATTGGTTCGGTCTCGAACCAATAAAAACCCGAAACTACTAACGCGACGATATCTCGATTCATACAAGTAACGTTTGGGAATTCAATATACATGCGAGTGTGCACAGACGTCTACGCACCATCTTTGGGCCCCAAAAGTGTAAAATCTTGTTTGTTGGGCCTAGCTAGCCCAATGACCTGATCTTAAGGCCCGAAGACTTCTACCTTACGAGGTGTTGGGTTTTACCGATCTAACACAACGTAAAAGGACTTTCAATGGCTTGTATACTATCGGTCCCCAAGGGTCCTTTGGTATTGCTAGTAAAGTCGATATTTCATGCGAGGCGGGTCAGGGACCCCTCGTACCTTTTTTTATCCCCAACCGGTTAATGGAGTCATCGGGGCCTTCGTGTCCTCTTTCTCTTCGGATGTGGGACTACACGTAGTCAGGGCGGTTGGATAACGTGATTAGTACGGACGACGCCTACGGGATCGTTAGTATAGTTATAAACTGGTCGCTTGTGTAACGCGTGTTTATAGCAATTAATCATGCTCAAAAATAATCCAACGTTGCCTGGGATTGATAACTTCACGCGTTGCAATGGTTTCAATGTAAATTCATGGAATTCAAAGAATTAGGAAAACATCGGGTTTTCCTAGGGTTTTTCAATACATACGGATTCGAAATGTATACAAGTTTAATGAACAATTTTTACAAGTTTAGAAACAAACAAGCATACCTATGGATCTTCACAAACGTTTTCAAAAGCTTTTCTTTTCAGAAAATATCGGATTTTCTGGTGGTTTTCAAACGACACGAAACATTGTTTTTCAAATACCGCTTATGAACTCACCAACATTTCACATGTTGACGTTTTTCAAAATACTTGTATTCTCAGGTAACCAGTGAATCAAAGGAAAAATGTACTCAGTGATGGCTTGTAGCTACTTGTTAACGAACTGAACAATTTATTTTTTTTGGGAATGTAATGTTTTGAGACAATGTACTTCATGTAAACTTTATTGGTTGTATTATATTAATGCATGGTGACGAATGTTGTTACGTTTCATATATATTCAATGTTATGGTATTCAATTGAGTCACGACAGCTCCCGAACGTTTCCGCCGCCTGGTTCGGAGGTGTGACATTTTGCCACACGTTACATACATAAATACACACATTTACATACAAATACACTTAAAAATACTTCTTACACATATTACATATTCCTTATAGCATCATACTTCCATTATAATAACCTACTTTTTTTCATTTTTCCCATACATACAAATTACATATATAATTTCAAAAGTCATACACATAACCAAAGACTACACATACAAATACACATGGAAAAACATATAAATACAACATACACATACAAATACATATCATATATATACAATATAAACATTCCACATACAAAATTGAATATAAAAAGATGAAAAAGAACCTATGATGGTGTAATTTCGAAGTTTTCCGGCGAGGTTCCACAATTCTGGCATGAATTCCGACAAATAAGTGATGTTCCAATTTTTTTTCGGTACGAGCTCCAAATTCCATATTTTCATGGGATTGCATCAATTCACTTTGCCTAAAGTAACTAAGATTGGGAATTTTGTAAAAAAGTTTAGTTACTTTATATAGAATCATTATACTTATTAATGAGAAAGGGTTGCCCTATCCTACCCGTTCGGCTAATGGTCCTCCACCAATCAAGGAAGCGGTGGGTGAGAGTGGACACCCATTAAATGGCCATTTTATAGGCCATAACCTAATACCCCCCCCCCCCCCTTATAGATCGGCTTCGTGAATGAGGCCTACTAACGGTAAGACTAGCATTTAAGTTATATATATATATATATATATATATATATATATATATATATATATATATATATATATATATATATATATATACATATTAATCTTATAATATTATAAAGTATAAACTTGTAAAACTCTAGGGTTTGAAATTTAAATAGTTCAAATTAAACATTTTAATCATAAAATTTAAATTTTAAAACTTGAGGACAAGTTTTGAACTTTTTCAAAACATAAGGATCAAAAAGCAAATAATTTTAAATTAAATAATTAATTTAATGATTATCTAGATTTGACCTAATCAAGATTAAGATAATTCACCAAATAAATTCAAATAATCAAATATTATCAAATAAGGAATTTATCATTAAATTAATTGGAAATTATCTTTTGTTTTGAAAAGGATATTGACAAAAAACGTAATAAAATTCGGATTTTATTGAACCAAAACGATTTAGGTAAGTATCCTTAAGCAAAACAGCAAGAAATCTCGAAAATTTTTCTGTCTGGCGTCTAAACTCGTCGAGTTCATCAGGAAGAAAGCATAAAAATCGATTTTAAAGCTTGAACAATTAAACAAGACATCAATACAATAAAAACCAAACAAGGCTATGATACCACTGATGGGGTTTGAGCCACAAGAACATCCCATGTGCTCATGCAAACCTTAATGCTTAGATCTAGGTTTCTCAAATTGTACATGCATTCATCCAAGACTTTCTAACCCTAGATCTAATGATAATAATTCAAAATTATAAAGACCAAAACAGATCTAGAAGATTACCTCTTGTTACTTGCTTGAATCTTTCTTCTTCCTTGAGCTTAGAGTCACAAGTGTAACTCCTCTAATGGCTTACAAACACCAATTAGCAAGAAGGCAATTATGAGAAAGAGGAGAGAATGCTAAAAATCAGCCCTAGGGTTTCACTTGAGATCAAGTGGCCGAAAATTGCATATATGGGTCTCTATTTATATTGTAGGCTGCTAGGGTTTCTGCCAAAAGCCTAATGGACAACTTAATCACCAAGTAGCCCATGGAACCTTCTGGAATAAGGCCTATGGACGAAATTTTGATGGATCCCCATCATAATTTCATTCCCCCTTAGATCCATAAGGTTTCCCAACCCTAAATCCAGCTATCACACATTTACACATTTGACAGTTTAAGCCCCTTTATTTAATTAATCTCTTTTAGTCACCAAATTAATTCTTAATTAATCTATGACTAATATTAATCAAACAATATTATTTCTCTATTAATATATCATTCTTATAATATATTAATAAACCATAATATCTTCTCTCTCTACATAAATTACTCTGTCAAGTTGCTATGGTGAAGGCAACCCAAAAGGACCATGCACAACCGGGTTAAGTACATACCAAATATAGTTACGGGCTTAGACACTAATCCAACAGTAATGTCATATATTATTTATTATTATTTATATTTAATTTACTTATATTACTATGATTTATATTTTTTTTTTGATGTTATGTTCGAATATAGTGTTTAATGTTTTTTTTTAAATATCTTTTTTGTTAGATTTTTTGATATTTTGTTCATATAATTTTTTAACATTTTTTCGAATACATTTATTAATATTTCTTTTGAGTTTTGTTTGAATAAGTTCTTCTAATTTTACTTTTATTATTTTTGTTTTTATTTTTACTTTTTGTTCGAATATATTTTTTAATGTTGTTTTTCTACATTTTGTTTGTTTGTATTTATTAAAGATTTCATAGTCACTATAATCATAATTCCTAACTTAATTCACTTACAATTATATATATTTTTGTTCTTTTAATATAGATAATGTTTTGTAAGTATTATTTTATAATTCAAATATATAAAGTAAGTATTATTTTATAATTCAAATATAAGGTTTTATAAGTATTATTTTATTACCATACAACACATATACGGTTGTATAATTATTATTTTTTTAAAAGATTTTTATAAATATTTTTAATAAAAAAATGTAAAAAATTTTGTTCAACGTGAATATGATTAATATAAATTATGTACACATAGACTAACCTAAGACTGTCTCGTAGTTTTAACGAGAACGTCCATGTCATTTCACATTGGAATTAAATTTAGTATTTTCGAGTTATATAATTATTTTAGACATTTTTTTCCGATTAGCCTCTATGTTCCGATTAGTCTACTGTATTAATCATATTCACATTTAACAAAGTTTTTTATACATTAATTTTTTTTATGAAAAGCTTTACAAAAATAATAATTATACAACCTTATATGTGTTATATAGTTATATATTTGAGTTAGAACAAGTATTATATAACCTTATATATATATATATATATATATATATATATATATATATATACTAGGCGAATGCCCGCGCTTTGCACAGAAACATCTATATAACTGAAATCTTAACATGTTTTTTTAAATATAACAATAATGGTATTGTTAAATTTGATATAATAATTCGTTTACTAAGGAGATATAATATATTGATTATTTTGAAGAGTCAATTACACGAATGGTCCATAACTTATTTTTTTAACTTGGAAGGTCTCTACTATTTGTTTTTGTTACGCGCTTTGTCCATACTGTTTGTTTTTGTTACGTGTTTGGTTTCTGTCTTACCTAAAAAGACTATTATTTAAATAGGGAAAAATTATCGGGTAAGTAAGGTAAGGTGAATGGGTGGTCTTGGGGTGTGCTTATTTAAATAAATTAGAAAATCAAGGGAAAAAATAGTCTTTTTAGGTAAGACAGACACCAAATGCGTAACAAAAACAAATAGTAGGGACCTTCCGAGTTAAAAAAAGTAAGTCAGGGACCAAATACATAAATTACTCTAAACCATAGGGACCATTCATGTAATTTACTCTATTTTGAATTATATGATAATATATACATCTATTAAAAACTGTATAATCTCAATCTTTTGAATGACCTCAACTCGCGGGTTACTTATGAATAAAATATAATATAATATATAGTTTAATGTTATTTATAGTTGTAGTTATTATTAATTAATTTTTTAAAATTTATTTGTTTAACATTTTAATTTCTATCATTGTAATTATTTAAAACATCAAACAATTTTTTTTTTTATTTTAAAGGTAACAATATAATCATTTATATAGAGTTATTTTTAACTATTTTTATTGTAAGTTATATTAAGGTAATTATTTGAAAACTTTAAACGATTATAAAAATATTTTAGGAAATAGTTTAGTTAAATTGATATTACAATTTAGTTTTTGCATTTAGCACTACAATTTCTCATTTTTAACTATTCATAAAATATTCTTTGAGTTTTTTTTAGTGGAACTGAAATTTATATTGAAGTTGACCATGTAATGTTATATTTAAATTAACAATTTAAGTATTTTGTCCAAACTGTTCAAAAGTTGTAGTTTAAAATTTATAATGGTTTACATACAACAACATATTAAATCTAATAAATTAAGTATAATATGTTAAAATTTAAAGACATAACTTTATAAGTAGAAGTAAAAATATTATTTTAACATTGAAATTTAGTTTATTTATGATTACACTTTAGGTTTGATACTTATTTACCCTTATTAACCAACTTATAATCATTATTAGAAAGACACTATAATGTATAATTTTTAACTATTTACAAAATATTCTTTAGGTTGTTTAAGTTGAATTAAAATTTATATTTAAGTTGATCCTGTAATGTAATATTTAAATTAACAATTTAAGTATTTTATACAAATTGTTCAAAAGTTGTAGTTTTAAAATGATAATGGTTTACATACAACAACATATTAGACCTAATAAATTAAGTATAATATGTTAAAAGTTAAAAACATAACTTTATAAGTAGAAGAATATATATTCTTTTAATATTGAAATTTAGTTTATATATGATTACACTTTAGGTTTTATATTTATTTAGCCTTATTAACCAACTTATAATCATTATTAGATGGAAATTGAAAAGTCATGAGAGTTTCAAATGAATGTGGTGAAAGGAAAAATGAAAGGGAGTTTCAAATGAATGCGGTGAAAGAAAAAATGCTAGCTTTATAAGTATATATAATGATAATGATATATATTAAAAGAACAAATAAGTAAAAAATATGATTGTAAGTGAATTAAGATACGAATCATGACCCTAGTGACCATGAAATCTGTAACAAATACAAACAGACAAAATGTAAAAAAAATCATTAAAAATATATTTGAACAAAACGTCAAAAAAATAAAAATAAAATATTAGAAATTATTCAAGGAAAAAGTCAAAAGAAATATTAATAAATGTATTCGAATAAAACGTTAAAAAAATAGAAAATATTATACAAACAAAATATCAAAAAAAAAATGTAAGCAAATTTAAAAAAAAAAAAAACATCAAGAGTATATTCGAACAAAACGTCAAAAAAGTTCTAAACCATAGAAATGTAAATAAATTAAATAATAAATAATAGACAAAGTTACATAAATGGTCCTTGTGACTTGAGCAATTTACATAAATGGCCCTTATGGCATGAAAGGCAAATGGGTCGTTTTAAAAGGGACTTAACTGAAAAAGTTAACATCGTTAGATAAAAAAGGACTGTCTTTGAAAGATTTTGAAACCACTGTGACCATATATGCACAAAATTTGTCATAATGACCAAAGTTGATCAATTGTGTCACAATGACCATTTATGTAATTTTGTCAGTGAAATATATATGATTCTTTTAATGTGTTTGAATTTGCTTGTTTATAAATTGCAAAGTTAGAGAAAGTTTCAACTAATAATTCATCTTGGATGGTGATAAAAAAGGGGAAGAGCCAAAAGATGTATGTAATTGTATTTGTTTTGGGATGAGTGTCACACTAAAAAAATCAAAAATATGCCAATATTAATTCCTCTAAAATTACACAACTTATTTGAAATTATATAAAAATCTCACATAACCGAAAAGTTTGGAAAGTTACTATTACAGGTCAAAAGTAGTTTAATTGAAAAAGAACGTGAGAACCAAGGCTTCTGATCACTGTGGGCTATTTACAGAAATAGTCTTTTGGGTGTATTTTTGCCATTTTTGTCTATGGTAACTTTATGAGTGTTATTTTTATCTATGGTAACTTAATGAGTGTTTGAACTATTAGAGCTTTGATGAAGAGACTTTTGACTGTTTGTTTCACTAGTTGATTTCTATATCAAAAATGCATTGCAAACAATTTACCGAAACTTAAAAGTGAATAGATTAAGAGGGTATGTTTTTCATTGGATGGGATTGTTTTGGGGACATGTAGAAATAGAATCCTATATTCTTTTCAATTAATGCGATGTGTGGCATTCACATATGATGTCTACTACATTGAGCCAACCATGGCTTCTTTTAAACCATGTGTTGTTTTTGCATCGTTTGTAGTTTTGTAACTTTTAAAGTGTACATTTCATTTATAGACCATAATATAATGTTATAAAGGTATTAAAATGAATAATAAGAAACTACAAACACGAAGAATATTTTATACATGAAATAGGGATTTTATGGTATATGCATATGCTTATTTATAAAACGATCCACATACTTACAATCCAAGTTTCATTTTTATTCATATATGTATAATTGGATTTTTCTAACTGTTAGATGTTGGTTTATTCATCAAATATTATGAGTAGTTTGGACCAATGTTTTAAAACCGGTTTGAACCGGCCGGTCGAACCAGTTGGACCGAAAACCGGGCGAAGGAGCGGTTCAGTTATCACCGGTTTTACGTCGATTTCTGAACCGGATTGAAGTGATCAGTTTTTATAAAAACTCAGTTGGACAGTCAAAATAAACCGGTTGAACTGGTTAAACCGAATAAAAATACATAGAAAAGAACAATTTGCATTTTTTCTAAATAAAATCATATGGTAAATGTAATAAAGTTTTTTGATGTGTTTGTATTCATCTAAAACTATATTTTGTTTAGGTTTTATATTTTATTTTCTTTTTAAGGTATATGGATTGATGTAAAACACTAAAAGTTATGGTTATGTGTTATTTTAATGTATTTTGATTGATCCACAACTTATTTTTACATGTATTTTTAATGTTTGAACTTGTAAACTTCTAATTCATGATTTATATATGTATGTATGTATAGAAAAATATGAGAATTATGAAAATTATAGAAATGGATTAACCCAACGGTCGAACCAGTTGAACCGGAAATCGGTCATCATATCTGTTAAAAGAAAACCGGTTTTTAAAACATTGGTTTGGACCTTTTAAACCAATGAGTGAAACAAAAATGCAATTTCGAAATTTGTAATTTACTTTTGAATAACTCTTGATTTTTGCATATAATATATGTAATCGTTGATTAAAAAACATTCAAACTTTGATAAATATTTGTTTACCGAAGCTTCCAGGGAACCCCTAGCCATATAATGGAGCCCATAAAACTTCGACATATTTTAACCTGCTGAAGAGAGGGAAAAGCCGGGGAATCGTTTCCAATCCCAAAAGCGATAAGCCTCCCTCCGAGTTCTACCGATTACTTCTTAAACCATTCTGCTGAAGTTTCTGAATTAATTCTGAGTTCCAAACAGGTAAATTATTTCTCAAGAACATCTCGATTTTATCAGTCTTTGTCTCTTTATACATCAGTCAAGATGATTTGTATGTTAGTGCATGATCACACAGTGATATCTCTTCTTCTATTATTTGCTTTTCTGTGTTGGATAAAGCCATAATCACCAGTTGTTATTTGACTTTAGTTTGCATATATATTATTCTTATATAGATATTGGAAACAGTAAATTCAATCAGTCTTTGAAAATATATGAGTTTTAATCGCCTTCATGTCCTTCAATGCAATAAGATTATGTTGATGTATCGCCTCACTTAGGAGTTTGGGGATTAATCCATTTTAACGTTTATATATTTCTGATTTAGCTAAGTTTCTTTTATTAGTTTCTTTGTCCTGATTTTCTTACATGCCTATACAATATATAGTTTTGTTTTTTATTTTGATAACTGGGTCATAACTCATAGGATGATATACAACTAATCATCCGGATGAGGTGATTTTACTTAGTTTGTTAGACTTTCAAGGTCTTGAAAGTTGAATGCGTATTTTTGTTATACCTTGTTTTCAAAGGGAAGATATATATGCTATACGTTGTTTCCCCTTCCGATAATGTTAGTGGTTTATATTACATGATATCAAGAATTGTCCAAAGGCAGCCTTCATGCATTCAGAGTTTGTACGTTCCAGTGAAAATCTTTATGTGATAGATCTTTTTTCAAATGATCCGGACAAGATTTATGAAATAGATTTCGGTGAAATGAAATGCGTGTCATGTGAAAGGACAGGTGAAGAATATGCATTATTTTGTGGCGTCGACAAACACTTTGTTATTGGTACACATGAATCATTGGCTTGGCATCGGTACTCACAAGATAGGATGTATCATACTCATAAAAGTGGAAAATGCATGTTTTATATTGCAAAAATGTGGTACTTCTTCCATGATTCTTTAACTGTTAATGTCCTTAAAGAGTGATGACTTGTTATAGCACGTCTACCTTTCTTTCTATGATGGACACATATGTTTAGTACATTGTCAAGACTTTTGAGAATTGACATTGGTATATTTTCATGTTACATATTTTTAATACTATTATTTTCACTCACCCTTTTGATTCATAGGGCACAAATATCACCTTATATCTCATTTTATATTGTATTTGTTTTCATATTGTTTCCAGAGCACAATATTGTCATGATATTGTATTGTGTATGAAGGACCTTTCCGTGGACTTTTTAGAGTCCATTTTAATTTAGAAGTAGAGTAAGAGGTGTAAATGCATGTTGTTGTGTTGTGTAAGGGATTATGTTGAATCTGCACAAATCACATATGTTCATAATTATTTTTCTCTCACATAAACTCTTACTCATTTGAATCAAAATAATCAGCACTTTATTTTTATTATTCATAAAAAATATTATTGTTTGGAGTATTTTAGGATACAGTGATTTTGGCAATTAAGAAAGCTGAAAAAAATGTTGTGAAACAACTATAAAGACACTAAACATCATATTATTTTGCTATCAAATTACACATATCATACCGTAATCTTACGAATTCTCTCTATTTTTCATGAAACCATAAAATACAATTATGTAGGGTTTAAGTTCTCATGCAAGAACTTGAATTAAGATAGTTGTATCTTCTAGCCAGGCGTCCACGTATAGTTATAGAACATTGTCACGACTTTCAATCTCCTACCCGATTGATTTTGGTTATTGCTCACTATTTTGTTAGTATGATAAATTTAAAACTAAATGTGATTTTACAAGGATAAATTTTAGTACAATGATTTTTTTGGGGTGTATATACTTTATTAATGCGTGTAAAATCAAATAGTAAAATATCGGAAAAACTGTTGTATTTCTCCAAATTTTCATCTACAAAATTTTTTCATGTAACTATGTAACTATGACTCTAGATGTGAACATTACGGCCGGTCCCAACCGCCATCAATGTAGAACACAGCTATGGCACAAGATGCACGCAACACACGACATGCCTCTTCGTCGACACACGCTGGAGCATGAGCACATCCCCACAAACTTTGAATATCATGCATTGAAGTTTGAAAATATATGCATCTAAATAAGATACAATATATTCTAAAGATATAGATTCTACTACTAGATTTAGAACATTGTTAACTAATATAAGTAACCAACATAATATGGAAATAATATTTTATAGAATTGCTTATAAGATCTTGTGATAGCAACTATATTGTACTTATTATGATAATGAGTTTAAATGCAATTGGTTTATATGATACAATAGGCGTGTAATGTATACAACCGAAACTGAACCGAAACACTTAAATCCAACTCGCAAAAAGAAACGAATGAAAAAAACAAAAGGACAAACTGGTCTTGATTAAGACCGGCTCTGTCTTGAACAATGCCGGTCATAAGAAAGACCAGACTGTCCAGGGACACACCAGGGTCGGTCAAGGACAGTTTTTGAGCACCTCTATACGACCCTCCTGTCAAAATTCACAGTTACAGTATTAAATATAACAAAATTTGAATAGGCTTCCATTGTATTTGCATCAACTCAGCCCATACCGCATACACACTGAAACTGGGTAACCACTATACTAAACCACCTAGTGCCCAATGGACTGTCGATCCCAATAACATCGTGATTTACATTATACATGAACATGGGAATTGGGATACGAATACGATACGCATTGGAGGCGGAAGACACATAGAAACGGCGATACACTTTGCGAATTCGGTTAATTTCTTCATAATAAATCCTGCTTAAGTTCCAGTTTTAATGAGGTAATTTATTTCTTAATAACATCTCGATTTTGTTTATGACTATTTGGATGTTAATTCTTGATCATATATGAATACTAAACATTAGCTTTTTGTTGTATCTATTCTTGTGAACGAATATTGGTCAAATGCAATTCACTCCAACTTTGAAGATCCATAAATTTCAATCATGATAATTAATGCTCTTCATTTTTAAGTGTCAGTAAGGTTATGGTTGTGGATTGCACACTTATAAACTTGGGATCGATCCATCTCTCTTTTATAAGATTGTGATTTAGCTTAGTTTCTATTGATTTCCCCTTTCATTTTGTATTTAAATCCATATATTTCTCGGCACGCTTTGATTCTATATCATATATCCATAAGCTTTATGATTTTGGGTACCATAAGTATTTAGCAACTGCGAGATGATTACATTTTCTTATCCATTCTAATAGTACTTATTGGAACTTGGATCATTACTTGTTGCATCTTGTTTTTAGTGGTTGTTCATTCGTTTATGTTAATTTGTCGGCTATTTCTAACTCCTTTATATCACGTGGAAATTGCAAGTAGCTAGTTCTTGAATGTTTTATTTTTGTTTTGCAAGTGCATGAATGGCTAATGAAAGGAGTACTATAACTAGTGACAATGGTAGTGTGACATCTTGGTCGGATCTCAACCATGATTTACTTCTTTTAATTATGATGCAACTTGGAGTCATTGATTTCCTTGCATTTAGTGGAGTTTGTAAGCCGTGGAGATTAACCGCATTATCAAACAAGAACAAGTTTCTGGTGTCCAAACCACCGATGTCCATATCTTTCTCTACGGTTGCCAATGAGACTGAGTGTTGCATTTAGTGGAGTTTGTATAGTATTTTGGATATCAGAACATTTCATTTTGTATGGCTAATCTACAACCATCTTTTTCATGATGTAGGAATGTATGAAATGGAAAAGAGGGTTCATATATTGTTATTAGGAAAATCATATTCATCAAGTAATAGCTTGATTTTGACTTTAATACAATTTTAAAAAGAATGTTATTTAGGCTTTTGAATGTTCCATATCAAGCAGAAAATGAGCATCATTGTGCTGATTATGATCTTTTCGTATAATGTAAAAAGGGGATTTTTCACAACTGGAGTTTAGGTGACAGTGTGTGGCTTCCCAGAAAAATCCAATCCCTTTGTATGTTCCTGTTTATAAATCACCATCATTGTGTTGATTTTGAATTCTTTTGAAGACACATAGGAAGGAGAGTCAAAGGAAGGAGAAAGGGTTTAACCAAATTATGTTTAAAATATACATGAGGTATAGTTAATGATGTATTCTTATGCTTGATAACTTAAGCTTTTTTTTTTAGCATTATTAATATAAAAACAAAAATGCAGTAAATCTCACAACAAAAAGCCCTAAGATCGATATAGTTGATCCTAACTTTTGCTTGGAGTGTCTTTCATTGCTTGCCATCCAAAATTTTATTCAAATGTGACCAACAAATTGCATAACTAATATCTGTAAGATACATAAGAACTAAAGCAAAAATTTGATAAAAAAACGTCTGCGTGTAAGAACACGATCTTCAATAAGGTGCTTAGTAGATTTGTGATTTTGATGGTCTTTAAAAAAACAATATAAATTTTGTAGACAATACTAATACCACAAGCATTTTTTTTTTTTTTTAAATGACATAATTTGAAATACGTGACTTTTGGTATAACATCGGATCCGATTGGAATGATTTCATTCCCGTTCCTTTAAAATCCCAAGGAATGATGCGATACAAATAACCTTAAGGGTTTTACATTTGTTCAATGTCATAAATTAATTAGTCTAAGAATGTTAATTTATTCTCAAACCACCACCTCAAATTTACTATCTATCTTATGTGGCCAAAACTTTGAATCATAAATTTGACTAACACAACAACTTGCATTAAAGTTTTAAATTTAACTGAAAATTAAAACGTATTTTTTTATCCAAATTAGCAACCTACTTTTGTATTTATCCTAAACAATAATTACTGATTTTTATAGTCTATATGTTACTTTAATTTGTGAGCCGTGGTTTCCATTGGTTATAACCTAATGACTTCTATAATTGTTTGAATGTTAATCTCCAACGAGAGTGATAAAGTGTTTGGAAAGTTATCGGAGTTATCTATGATGTATTATTAATTTAGAATTTTTCCAAGGCCCAAGTGGTGAATAGTTTGGTTATTGCTCACTATTTTTTAGTTTGATAAATTTAATACCTATTTTGATTTTACAAGGATACATTTTAGTACAATGATTTTCTTGGGGTGTATGTATTTTATTAATGCATGTCAAAATCAAATAGTAAAATATCGAAAAAATGGTTGTATTTCTCCAAATTTTCATCTACACACGCTGGAGCATGAGCACATCCCCTCAAACTTTTGAATATCATCCATTAAAGTTTGAAAATATATGCATCTAAATAAGATGCAACGTATGTAAACATATATATATTCTACTATTAGCTATAGAATATTGTTAACTAATATAAGTAACCAACATAATATGGAAATAATATTTTATAGAATTGCTCACAAATTTTGTGATAGCAAATATATTATACTTATTAAAACAATGAGTTTAAATGTAATTGGTTCTTAGGATACAATAGGCGTATGATGTATATACCCGAATCTGAACCGAAAAATACCGAAACCGATAAAAATTTTTTTTAAAAAAGGAAAGGAAATAATAAACCGAACGCAAGAAGACACAAATCCAAACAAAAAATAAAAATAAATGAAGAAAACATGATAACGCATTGGTCTTAATTAAGATCGGTCTTACTTAATTAAGACCGATCTGGTCTTGAACAAGTCTTGTCCCAAGAAAAAACGGACTGTCCCGTAATACAGACGGGTCGGTCCAAGAGTGTTTTTGTATATAACAAAACTTGAATAGGCTTTCATTACATTTGCATACAAACTGAAACTGGGTAACCACTATACTAAAACACCTAGGGCCCAATGGACTGTCGACCCCAATAACATCGTGATTTACATTTTACAAGAACATGGGAATTGGAATACGAATACGATACGCATTGGAGGCGGAAGCCACATAGAAACGGCGATTCTCTTCCTGAATTCTGCTAATTACTTCATAATCCATCCGGCTTAAGTTCCTCATTCTCGGTTTTAATCAGTTAATTTGTTTCTTAATACATCTAGATTTTGTTTTGTGACCATTTGGATGTTAATTCTTGATCATGTAAGATAACAAAACATTAGTTTTTTTGTTGTATGAATGATTATTGGACAAATACAATTCACTCCCACTTTGAAAATCCATAAATTGCAGTCATGGTAATGTTCTTCAGTTGTAGGTGTCAACTAGATTATGGTTGTGGACTGTTCACTTATAAACTTTGGATCATGCATCGCAGTTTTATATGATTGTGATTTGCCTTATATGTTTCTACTGATTTTCCCTTTCATATATATTTGCTATTCAAATTCATATAATTCTCGGAACACTTTGATTGTTGGTTGTATCCATAAGCTTTATGATTTTGTGTAAGATAGGTATTTAGCAACTGCGAGATGATTAGATTTTCTTATCCCTTCTAATAGTACTTATTGGAACTCAGGATCATTACTTTTGGCTTCTTGTTTTTATAAAGTTCGAGGGTAGTGTTTGTTTATTGGTTTATGTTTATCCGCTATTTATAACGCCTTAATATCATATGGAAATAGCAAGTATTGAGTTGTTGAATGTTTTATTTTTGTTTTGCAAGTGTAGGAATGGCTAATGAAAGGAGTATCACTACTAAAAACTTGACTTTCAGCTACGGATTTAGAAAGGGATTTATTCCGTAGCAAAATTTACGCCTATAGAGAATGAATTACGAGAGATCTACGATGGTTTAGACAATTCTTTTATTTATTTAACATATAGCATATTAGAGAGGGTTTAGCGAGGGATTGGCTATGGATCTCACAAAGTATTTATCGACACCCTTATTCCTCGGTAATCAGTGGAAAACGAAGGGATTTGGCGAGGGTTCAACGAGGGAAAAAATTTGTCTACTTTTTGCCATCTGGTTCTATTTAGCGAGAGAATGCCGACGGAGCATACGTACGTTATGTTTTTTCAATTGATGATCTCTCGCTGAAATTGGCGCAATCCAATTCCAGTTTCACGACGTTTGTGTAAGTTTCTTTCCCTCTTCCCTCCCAAATCTGCTTTATCACTCCAATTGAACACACATACTCTCGAGTTGCAGCTTAACCTAATCTCACCCTCTCCGTTCAAACAGATGACGTCACCATGGACCATTGCAGCCTTCGATTCCTACAACCTCTACATTCTTAAAATCTGAAATTATTCTTCGTTAACTTCCGATTCAGGTACATCTCTTGATTTTTTTTGCTTTAGTCATATATTAGGTTAGGTTTGGTTCAGTTGCACAATATATTATGCTAGGGTTTAATTTCGCCATTGCTTAGGCTTATATCAATTGCATCAATATTAGAATTGATACTTACAATTAGAACTTAATTTGGGGCTTGATTGGTTGCTTTAGTCATATGTAATCCTGGCGGCATAAGTTTTGTGAATCAAAGCTTCAACCTGAAGCTCTCCTGTCATCTTTGTCATCTCTGTACATGCATCCAGAGGCTCTGCGACTTGGAGGATGAACTGCTTCATCAAAAAAGTAAGTTATCAATATAGTAAGTTATCAACTTGGAGGAGACAATCTTATGCCATTGTTCAAGAAGATCTTCTGATGTAATGGTCACTACTAGTTCAATTAGCATCTCAAGCTATATGGAGGCGACACATTCTGATATGCAAGGGTTTTTTATCAACTAATGTTCTACTTGTGTTTTCTTATACACATTTACATACTACACCTTCATCCAAACCATATGACTGTTTCACAATATGCATCTTGCTAGTAATAGAAAAAAAATATAAAATACCCTTTAGTCTCGATGACCTTTTTACCCTTCTAGTCACATGAGTAACATCACCATCAGCATTGTTGATTCAACAAAACCTAGGAATAAGATCAAACGCCCATAAAGCAAAAGAAAACCAGGAATCTGTCCCACCATCATCTTCTTCGGTTTTCCAATTCTGATTCACATCGGAATCGGGTATTCCAGACTTGTTATAAACAAACAAACGACAAAAAGAACTTGCATATCAGCTAACAGTTTACATTATACTAATACCATACTGATGGAAATGAACTCTTAAATGTTTGGCTCAAACTCTCCCCTATTCACAGTTGGGCTCAAGAGTTCTCACCATTTTCCATCTGATTAATAGCCCCAAAATGTTAGCCAAATGTAAAACACTGTACACTAAGAAAGGCTAAAATCATAACTTATTTACATTTCAATGTCAAACACTGTCAATGATTGATAAACAACCCTTGCATATCAGAATATTTTGCTTCTTTTTTTATGTTTTATGTGCCTTACATTATTTTGTTTCTTCATATTTATTAAATAGTAGGTGGGAGTGAAAAAGTTCCAGTCCTGCTTTACCCAGAGCTCAAGAGAGAAGCAACTGTTATGTTCTCCTCTATTTTCTTCTTTCCGCATCAGGTGTGATTGTTTTTTATCCTCTTACGCGTCCCTTCTTCACATTCTACACTTAATTTTTATAATAGTTTGGTCAAATATTTATTTGGTTTTAGATTTGTTGTATATTTTAGTTGTTTGATTGGTTTATAAGTTCCTACATGCTTATTCTATATAATTTATCTATGCTCTTGTAAAAATACAGGAAAAAGATGTTTTAGTTTGCTACAGGACAAGAATTTAAAAGTTTGCTTAGTCTTCTGCTTTTGTAATTTTCTAAAAAATATAACTTACCAAAGTAACAATATCAACTAACTCTAAGTTTAGTTTAAAATTTTAAAAGTTTACTATAGCTGGATAAGAATTTAAAAGTTTGCAAGGCTCTTAACTCTTAGTCTAGTTCCTGTAGACTAAGAGTTAGTAAACTTTTAAATTCTTGTTAAGCAATTGTCCGTAAAAGTCACCATTTTCCATCAACAACAAATTAAAAAGCATTTCAAGTGACTTTTTCAAATGACAATCAACAAGTTACCAAACTTTTAACTCTTAGTCAAACACAGTAAATGACAATTTTCCATCTGAATAAAAAAAGAACAAAAAAAATGTTCATTGACTCTTAGTAAGAGTTAAAAAATGTTTTTTAAATGACAATAAAAAAATGTTTTAATTTGTTGATTGTCTTAGTCAAATTAAAAACCATGTTCATTGACTCTTAGTTTTAAATGACAATTAACTCTTAGTCATTTAAAAAACATGTTCAAATTAAAAATGTTTTAAATGACAATTAAAAAAATGTTCAGGACAATAAAAAAATGTTTTGAAAAAGTCACTTGAAATATTTTTTTAATTTGTTGATTGTCTTAGTCAAATTAAAAAACATTTAAAAGTTACCAAACTTTTAACTCTTAGTCAAACACGGTAAAAGTCACCATTTTCCATCTGAATAAAAAAAGAACAAAAAAAATGATACTAAAAATCATTCCTAATTAAGCAATTGTCCGTAATTTAACTAAAACTCCAGTGACATTAAGTCGACAATTCTTGTTTTCAACACTTAAGTCCTCAATTCAAACATGTTTTTCGTTTTCTGATTATAAAATTAAATTTTCAACTTTTTTTTTCATAATCCCTAGCTTAAAAATGTTTTTCGTTATTTATATCTTATTATATTGTCTAAAAATTACATATTTTGCACGTCATACATAACCATAAAAATGTTCATTGAATGTATAAAAATAGACATTTAATAACATAAAAATATACTAATTGTAGTACAATTTTAAAGTCAACTCACACACGATATAAATAATACATAGTGACATAATCATACAAAGTTTTGAGTTGCAATTTATAGTAAAAAAAAAGAAATACAAAAATTTAAAAATAAAAAAGACGAAAATACCCTCTCCTTGACACTCATGGAACAAAAGTTGCCACCTTTTGTCCCACCCACAAAGATGTTAATAGGACAAAATTGTAAAAAACTCCAACCAGGGGCAAAAAAGGAATAAAAAAGTTACCTTTATAAGTAAAGAAGGTATAGATGAATCTAATAAAGATAAATCATCTGGACTGAGATAACGTGAGCAAATTGGATAAAGAAGCTGCAATAATGGCCTCCTTCCATTCTGAAATCTAATTATTTTTAATATTAATAAGTTGTTGTTTGTTAATATAAAAAATAATATCAAGGGACATGAAATAAGAACCTGTAATTCAAAGAATTATGATCTGTAATTCAAAGAATTTTAATATTTTTCATTCTGATCAAAATTGAAATGCATTTGATGTTATTTTGTTTGCCCTGGTTTGCTTTTCTCTTTTTTGACTGTTTTGCCCTTGGACATCAATGCATGGATCATAAGCCAATCGTATCCTACACAAATGACAATCAACAAATTAAAAAACATTTCAAGTGACTTTTTCAAAACAGCCTTTTTTCACTGTGTTTGACTTTTTCAAAACAGTTTTTTTATTGTGTTTGGCTTTTTCAGAACATCTTTTAACATTCCAAGTGACTTTTTCAAAACATTTCAAGTGACTTTTTCAGAACATCTTTTAACATTTCAAGTGACACCAATGCATGGATCTATGCTCTGTTTTGGTAACATGATTTTAGAAAGATTCACATAGTTCTTTTTTTACTGTATTTTCCATTTTCTACATAATCATACTGGGGATTCTATATCTATTCGTCAACATAAGAAAAGAATGGTAAGATGTTTTCATCACACCTTAGTTTCCACTTAGACTATTGAGTTTTTGTTTTGTTTTTTAATGTATTACTAATGGATTTTGTAGCAAGCAACACTTAAACGCCCTCCTACAGGAGTTGAACTTTATGCAAGGTTGCACACTAAACAGTCTACTCAAGAGTACATTACACCAAAGGTAGCTAAAGTTAAGGTATTTCAATCCTTTTGTTAATGACTTTGTTATCTCTAAATGTTTGATCCTCTGCCTAGTTGTAATTAAGTGTTTTAGAAGTAATAATAAATTTATGCAAGGTTTGAGTATTAATTAATAGGAGGCTTATGAAGTGGTTCATTCCATTCCTTGATTATGAATTTAATGGAATGGAATGAACCATTCCATTCCTTATTTCATGTTTTTGTTTTTTCATTTTTTTTTGCTATAATAGGAGGCTTATGAAAGTGCTATGGTGGCTAAGTTTGAGTATTAATTCTTGGATAATGAAACATGGTGTGATGTTTCCAGAGGAGTCAAGAAAGGAAGAATATATGGATTCAGATCTGTGTCTGATCCAACGAGCTTTTTGGAAGGAACATCTAGTAGAATAACATCCCAAGAGGTTCGTTTAATTTTGTACTTTATAAAAATTTCCTATCATAGCATTGTACTTACAAAGTTTCCTATCATGGCATTGTACTTACCAAGTTTCCTATCATAGCATTGTACTTACAAAGTCTCATATCATGGTATTGTACTAGGTTGTCTATGAATGTGTACGAAACGAGATGTGTGGGGAAATGGATGCTAAAGATGCAGAAATGGAAGCTAAACATCAACAAATGCGTCAGGAAATGGATGCCAAAGTTGCAGCAATAGATGCCAAACAACAACAAATTGATGCAAAATATGAAGCAATGGAGAAGATGTATGCAACGTTGCAAAATATGATGAGAAATTGAAAATTAGAGGTAATATGATGTTAACCATTAGTATTTGATGTTTTTGAATGACTTGTTAACCTTTTGTATTTGATACTTTTGATTGTTTTGTATAATGTTTTATAGGAATGTGAACCGAAGATGATTGGATGGACATGAAATGAAGAGAGCAGCTAAAATGTTATTTTGAAATTATGTTTTGTGAAAACTCATTTCCCGATGCATACTTTGGATTTCTTGGTGCTAAAATGTTATTTTGAAGTTAAACCTTTGCGAGTTTGATGTTATATGGATAGTTTTGGTTTTGGATGTTTTTTGAATGATACTTTGGTAAACTTTGATAGTTTTGGTATTATAATGTTTGGTTGTATTATTATTTGATGTTTTTTAGTATAAAAATTTGATGATTGTAGTATTTTTTTTTCTTTTAGAATCATAATAAAAAATGATATTACAAGTTTGCGACGGATCGGTGAGAATAAAAAAAGTATTTTAATGCATCAATTTTGCGAGGGATTAGCTACGGAAAAAATATCATGTCTAAAGTTTGCGACGGGTCAGCGACGGAACAAAAAAAAAATTAATGTATAAATTTTGCAAGGGATTAGCTATGGAAAAAAAACCATGTCTAAAGTTTGCGACAGATCAGTGACGAAAAAAAATCAGTATATGAATTTTGCAAAGGATTTGCTACGGAAAAAAAACTGATCACAGAAATTTGCGACAGAATAGCGACGTTATGACTTAATCAAATTTTGTCGCTAATGCCCTAAGTAAATGTGTTAAGTGACATTTGTCGCAAGGAAAACCCTCTCCGTCACTAAAACCCTCGCTGAGAAATTAGCCACCTATTAATTACCTATGGAGTGAGTCAGTCGCTGATCCATCGCAAACGACATTTAGCGACGGAATAGCAACAGATACTTCCATCTCTAAAACCCATGTTTCTAGTATAACTAGTGATAATGGTGGTGTGAGACCTTGGTCAGATCTCAACCATGATTTGCTTCTTTTAATTATGATGCAACTTGGAGTCACTGATTTCCTTGCATTTAGTGGAGTTTGTAAGCCATGGAGATTAATCGCACTATCGAACAAGAACAAGTTTCTGGTGTCCAAACCACCCATGTCCATATCTTTCTCTAGGATGCTAATGAGACTGAGTGTTGCCTTGAGGACTTTGAAGGAAGAAAAATCTAAAGCATTCTTCCCCACTCTACTAATAGGATATGTATTGGAGTAACTTGTGGTTACTTGATCTTGTTCGGTGTGAAAACCCGTGACTTCTGGATTGTGAATCCTATCAAAAGACATGAACTTTATTTCCCTAACGCCCCCTTTAATTACAGTTATGTCTATAAAATCCTTTTCTTTTCACCTTCATTATCTAAGTGGGTGTTTGTTTTCTTAATTGAATACTATGGTAAAATATGGTTTTCTATAGCGGGTAAACAAGAATGGACTCATGTCTCCAACATTTCCTACATCCGCGATTTATTTGCTTTCGAGGGGAAGATATATACCTTACACTATCATTATGGTGATTATAGTATAAGTGAACTGAGGCTTATCCAACAACCAAATTGACATTACTTGAAAGCATTCATTTTGAGAAGCCATATTTTTATCAACAGGCAATGTTTATAAGTTCAGGTGAAAATCTTTATGTGATGGATCTATCTTTAGGACATTTATACAAGATTTATTATGAACTAGATTTCCACAAAACAAAATGTGTGTGGCGTGAAAAGAGAGGAGAAAAATATGAATGCTTTTTTAGTGGTTTGCCGTACGTTTGTGCTTTTATAATAATAGAGCCGGGGGCTAACCTTCTCACACAATACAAGAGATATGCTGTTACTACTACAAGGGGAAAAGAAGAGCACTTTTATGCAAAAATGTGGTACTTTTTTCATGATTTTTTCAATGTTAGTCTCACACATGATTGGTGAACTGATATCATGTTTATATTTGTTTTTATGATGGATGCTTATGTTAAACCATTGTCAAGACTTATGATAACCACGTGGGCTATTTACAGGAATATCCTTTTGGTGGTATTTTTGTCTTTTTGATCTACGTATGGTAACTTTATGAGTATTTGAAACTTTTGATTGTTTCTTCCACTAGTTGATTTCTATATCTAAAATGCATTACAATCAATTTGCTGAAGCTTAATAGGTTAATAGGGTAGGTTTTTCATTGGATGTGATTGTTTTGGAGACATGTGGATTACATAGTAGTAAGGATTAATGGAGAACAATATAATGTGCGTGTAAAGGAGGTTGATTCATGGGCTCCACCATTGAATAAGAATCAATTAAAGTCATTCTCTGATGGGAGTATTCATGAAAATGACTTGGGAGATTCTGATGATGAAAATAAAAGTGTTCCTAGCTTGGATTCTGATGATGTGGAAGTAGTATATGCTGAAAAAACTCCACAACCTCAACTTAATGATAAATCCAAAGTAGTTAAGGAACAATCTACACAGGCACCTAATGAAGTTCCAAGTGATTCTAAAGAAGATGATCATATACAGAAAAAGGGGGATGAACGTGAATGAATTGAAGAAAAATGTGATTCTGGAAGAACACCTTTGCAGCCGAGTCGTGTAATAAGGATGGTAGAACAGGTGACATATCATCAGATTCTCATAAAGGTAATTCTTTCTATGCTCGTAAGTATTCTAAAGAAAGGCATGGTTATTCGTTTATTAATGAGTTACTGAGATTTATTGAGGTTGGAAAGCTATCAGGACACGATTTTAAAGGCAGTGAACGCGATCTTCAGAATTTGCTTAAAAGAATGGGTGAGATGTGCGTTGATAAATGAACACAATGTCCTTAAATATTTGTGGCATGGGGTTGAAAAAAGAAAAGGAGATGGATTTCTAATTTTTGTGTGAAACATAGTGTTAACTTCTTGGGAGTGCAAGAGACGTTAGCAACTAGATTGGATTTTTTTTCATTTGCATAGTATGTGGTAATGTAGGGTAATGTTACGTTTGATTATTTGTGTAGTTCTGCTCGTGGTCGATCTGGGGGTTTAGTTTCTATTTGGGATCCTAATGTATTTGTAAAAGAAAGGGTGTTATCTATTGACAATCTTATTATAATTAAAGGAGAATACGTTAGATATAAATTACACTCTTTCATGGTGAATGTTTACGTCCCTCGGTATTTACATGAAAATGAAGCTCTATGGGATTATGTATTTTTTTTTATGAGTCGAAATGATGGAAAGTAGTTTATTTTTGGAGACTTTAATGTGGTGAGAAAAAAAGAGGAAAGAATGGGAACTTCATTTTGTAAAGTGTCTTTAAATTTTAACAACTTTATAGAAGACGTTGAGTTAGTAGAGATTCCAATGGGTGGGTATAATTTTACAAGATCAAATAATACAGGTGATAAGCAAAGCAAACTTGATCAGTTTTTGGTTTCAAAAGAATTGCTTGATTCATTTCATAATATGTATGTGTTGACGTTACATAAAAACCTTTATGACCATAGATCCATCTTTATTAAAGAGGATGACTTTAACTATGGTCCAGTTCCTTTTAAATTATTTGATTCTTGGTTGGATATTGAAGGATTTGAGGAAACAATTTTGACTATTTGGGAATCATCTTCTTTTGATTTAAAGAACGCAAACAAATTCATTGAATTTAAAAACAAAATTGAAATTTCTAAAGTCTAGGATAAAAATGTGGCATAAAGAGTATGTTGCTAAAAAAGAAGATAAAAATGGTAATCCAAACTAGGGTCATTGAAATAGAAAAGATTGTTGACATGGGGGGCTGGATGTCGAATTTTGAGTGAGGAAAGGGGAGTCCTCATAGCCTCCCTCCGAATAAATTTAAAAAAAAATGAATTTTGTGACATGGTGAAAAAATCTAGAGTTAAATACGTTATGGATAGTGATGAGAATTCCGAATATTATCATGCGATCCTTAAAAAGAAGAGACGTCAAATGGGGATTAAAGGAGTTATGATAGAAGGGGAATGGATTAATGATCATGAACGGGTTAAAGATCAATTTTTTTTTTATTATTTTCAAAGAAAAATTCTAATCAGTTGAAGGGTTGAACACTTTTTCTAGGAGCTCTCGATTTCTCTCTTTGTCCTCGGTTCATAAGGAGGGCTTGGAGACACTGTTTATTATGGAGGAAGTAAAGGTCGCGGTGTGGGCATGTGCAATTGACAAGGCTCCTGGTTCGGATGCATTTACCTTCTCTTTTATAAAAAAATGATTGGGATATACTTCAGGATAATGTTTTCGGGTTTGTTATGCAATTTTATAATTTTGGTGATACTCCACATGGATGTAATTCCTTGTTTATTACAATAATTACTAAAGTTGTGAATGTAGTGGCGATTAAAGATTTCAGCCTATTAGTCTGATCGGTGTGGAATATAAGATTATTGCTAAATTGCTGGCTAATAGGCTTGCAAAGGTGGTGGATGCAGTGGTGAGTGGGGAACAATCAGCATTTGTGAAAAATAGACAGGTTTTAGATAACCCTATTATTGTGAATGAGGTAGTTGATTAGTGTAAAAGAAAAAAAACCACTGATTTTCAAAGTTGATTTTAAGAAAGCTTACGATACAGTTTCTTGGGAGTACTCGATAAAGATTATGAAGTCCATGGGTCTTCCAAATAGATGGGTTCTTTGGATTTATGTGTGTCTAAAGTCTTCTTCTTCTTCGGTTCATGTGAATGGTAGCCCTACAGGTGAGTTCCAAAATTTTAAAGGTCTTAGACAGAGTAACCTTTTGTCACCTTTATTTTTCATTTTAGTCAAGGAGGGTTTGCACATTGCTATTGATGATGCTAAAGGGGTTGGTCTCTTTACTAGAGTTGATGTTGGGCGAGATGATTTGAAGATTTCTCATTTGTTATATGTAGATGGATGTTCTTTTCATTGGAGATTAGACTAAGGACAACATGGTCATTATTATTTAGGTTTCACGTTATTTCTTTTTGATTTTGAGATTGAAGATTAATCTTCAAAAATCAAAATTGTATCGTATTAGTCTACCAAATGGTGATTCTCACAAGTTTTAGTGATTTTGAAGGGATGTGGAGGTAGCAAGGGCTCGAGACCCTGATTGCATGTATCCACAACGTTGGAGTGATGCTATTGAACACTTCTTTACAGATAAGCATACAAAACGATCCATTGAAAACAAAGAATGCCGGAAGAAGCAAGTAGTTAAGAATCGAAGAGGGACGTGCAGCTACGGTAGTGCTTGTTTAAAGAACGTAAGTTACAATAATTTTTATTCAGTTATAACATATTTTTTTAATGTTTATTCAAGTATAACATATTTTGTAATGTTAAACCTAATTAGAATAGACTTGATGCATTTCATCATAGACATGTGAATAAAAAAGGGGAATTTGTTGATCCGTTAGTTGAAGACCAATATGTAAGTTTTTATTACTTAAAAATGTAGATTGTTGTTTTTTTTTTTGTGTTAGTTTTAAAGTATATTGACAATCTTCATGAAATACGAAATGTTTTAGTTGCTAAGGTTGCTTTACAGGCTCAACACATAGCCGACTCTGGTGGTGATCTAGACTCCATTGATTGGATCGCAATATTTGAGAAAGTGTTAGGTGCTCGAAGGGGGGCATGTGAGAGGCATTGGACCTAAGCCTCCTTCTACAGTGGGTACAGGTGCTCCGCTTGAATCGCAGTCACAGTCACAGTCACAAGCACCTCGACCAACACAGGTACTTATTAAATTCTTAAAGAATTTTGTAGCTTCTCTATATTGTTAAGAACTTGATGCATTTATAATAATTTTTGGTAGTTTGGTAGTTTGTTAAATTCTTAAAGACTTAATTGATTTGGTGGTATAATAGTTTGTTAAATTGTTAACTACTTAATTCATTTGGTGGTTTAATAGCTTGATAGTTTGTTAAATAGTTAATTACTTAATGTGTTTGTGACTTAATTATAGGATGTGGATGTGAATGCTCTTCTTCAAAACCCGGCGTTTGTGACGGCAATTGGAGATATTATCCGCTCATTTAAGAACGAAGTCAACAACGAGGAAAATAACGATAAGGAAGACGAAGACGAATGATATTTTTTGTTTTATGTTATGAATGATGTTATTTTGGATTTATCAGATAGTTTTTGGATGATATATTTGATGTTTATTTTGAATTTATTAGATAGTTTATGTAATGTGATATATTTGATGGTTTATGTAAAGTGGTATGTATTGTTTCTATATTTTCTTATCAAATCTCTATTTTATAATATATAAATTAATATTACAAATAAATTGTTTTTTTTCTAAAAAAAATTATCAACGGCACCTTTAGGGACACTAACCAATTGCGACGACTCCTGTCTTCGGGAAGCCTTGCCGGAAAAACTCCGACCGGTCGCCAAAATATCAATATAGACAACACCAATATCGACGACAGGGACGTTTTGGCGATGACGGATATTAGAGACTACTTCAATTGCGACGACAAATGAGTATTAGCTATGAGGTAAAAGCGACGACCCTTTAGCGACGACTAGGTATTAGCGACGAAACGAGGCATCAATTGGGACGTTTTTTGTCGCCGTTAAAGGTAATGTTTTTTGTTGAGGGGTTTGCAAAGTTATCAATGCTATCGATTATCAATATAGAACATTGTCACGTCTTTCAATCTCCTACCCGATTGATGAGTAGTTTGGTTATTGGTCACTATTTTGTTAGTATGATATATTTAAAACTTAATTTGATTTTACAAGGATAAATTTTAGTACAATGATTTTCTTGGGGTGTATATACTTTATTAATGCGTGTAAAATCAAATAGTAAAATAAAGATAAAAATTGTTGTATTTCTCCAAATTTCCATCTACAAACTTTTTTCATGTAACTACGGAAGTATGACTCTAGATGTGCACATTACGGCCTGTCCCAACCTCCATCGATGTAGAACACAGCTATGGCACAAGGTGCATGCAACATGCACACGACATGCCTCTTCGTCGACACACGCTGGAGCATGAGCACATCCCCACAAACTTTGAATATCATGCATTGAAGTTTGAAAATATATGCATCTAAATAAGATACAATATATTGTAAAGATATAGATTCTACTACTAGATATATAACATAGTTAACTAATATAAGTAACCAACATAATATGGAAATAATATTTTATAGAATTGCTTATAAGATCTTGTGATAGCAAATATACTGTACTTATTAAGACAATGAGTTTAAATGTAATTGGTTTATACAATACAATAGACGTGTGATGTGTACACCTGAAACCGAACCAAAAACACCCAAATACAAACCGCAAAAAGAAACGAATAAAAAAACCACAAGGACAGTTTTTGAGCACCTCTATACCACTCTCCTGTTAAAATTCACAGTTACAGTATTAAATATAACAAAATTTGAATAGGCTTGCATTGCATTTGCATCAACTCAGCCCATAACGCATACAAACTGAAATGGGTAACCACTATACTAAACCACCTAGGGCCCAATGGACTGTCGACCCCAATAACATCGTGATTTACATTTTACAAGAACATGGGAATTGAGATACGAATACGATACGCATTGGAGGCAGAAGCCACATAGAAACGGCGATACTCTTCATGAATTCGGCTAATTAATTCATAATACATCCTGCTTAAGTTCCTCATTCTCAGTTTTTTAATCAGGTAAGTTGTTTCTTAATAACATCTCGATTTTGTTTATGACAGTTTGGATGTTAATTATTGATCATATATGAATACTAAACATTAGCTTTTTGTTGTATCTATTCTTGTGAACGAATATTGGTCGAATGCAATTCACTCCAAACTTTGAAGATCCATAAATTTCAATCATGATAATTAATGTTCTTCAGTATTAAGTGTCCGTAAGATTATGGTTGTGGATTGCACACTTATAAACTTGGGATCGATCCATCTCTGTTTTCTAAGATTGTGATCTAGCTTAACTTTATGATTTTGGGTGCGATAAGTATTTAGCAACTGCGAGATGATTACATTTTTTTATCCATTCTAATAGTTTTTATTGGAACTTGTATCATTACTTGTTGCATCTTGTTTTTATAATGTTTGAGGGTGGTGTTTATTATTCGTTTATGTTAATTTGTCGGCTATTTCTAACTCCTTTATATCACGTGGAAATTGCAAGTAGCTAGTTCTTGAATGTTTAATTTTTGTTTTGCAAGTGCATGGATGGCTAATGAAAGGAGTACTATAACTAGTGACAATGGTAGTGTGACATCTTGGTCGGATCTCAACCATGATTTGCTTCTTTTAATTATGATGCAACTTGGAGTCATTGATTTCCTTGCATTTAGTGGAGTTTGTAATCCATGGAGATTAATCGCACTATCGAACAAGAACAAGTTTTATCTTTCTCTACGGATGCTAATGAGATTGAGTGTTGCCTTGAGGACTTTGAAGGAAGAAAAATGAAAACCATTCTTCCCCACTCTACTAATAGGATATGTATTGGAGTAACTAGTGGTTACTTCATCTTGTTCGGTGTGAAAACCAGTGACTTCTGGCTTGTGAATCCGATCACAAGACATGAACTTTATTTCCCTAACGTCTCCTTTAATTACAGTTATGTCTGTAAAATATGCAGGGCTATCCTTTTCTTTTCACCTTCATTATCTAAGTGGGTGTTTGTTTTCTTAGTTGAAGGCTATGGTAGAATATGGTTTTGTATAGCGGGTAAACAAGAATGGACTCATGTCTCCAACATTTCCTACATCCGCGATTTATTTGCTTTCAAGGGGAAGATATATGCCTTACACCATCATTTTGGTGATTATAGTATAAGTGAACTGAGGCTATATCCAACACCCAAATTGACATTACTTGAAAACATTGATTTTCAGAATCCATATTTTCAACGTCCCGTGTTTGTAAGTTCAGGCGAAAATCTCTATGTGATGGATCTATCTTTAGACCGGTACAAGATTAAGGTTTACTATGAACTAGATTTCGACAAAATGAAATGTGTGTGGCGTGAAAAGAGTGGAGAAAAATATGCATGCTTTTTTAGTGGTTTGTGGTATGTTTCTGCTGTTATACTACTAGAGCCGGGGGCTAAACTTCACACACAATACAAGAGATATGCTATTACTACTAGAAGGGAAAAAGACAAGCACTTTTATGCAATCAGGTGGTACTTTTTTCATGAATTTTTCAATGAGTGATGAATTGTTAGCACACTTATATTTGTTTCTATGATGGATGATTGTGCTAAATCATTGTCAAAGACTTTTGATAATTGCGGCGGCTATTTACATGATTAGTCTTTTGGTGGTATGTTTTACCTTTTTGATCTATCATACTTTATAAGTATTTGAACAATAAAAGTGTTCATGAAGATTCTTTTTGTCATGTCTTTGAATTGGCAGATAGATTTTTAACATCATTTGTAGTTATGTACCTTGACATTCCATTTATAGAACACCATATAATATTATAATGACAATTAAAATGAATAATAAGAGATTATAGACAAGGAAGAGCCTATATACATGAATTTGGGATTCTATTGTATATTATGTGCATGCTCAATTATGAACCGGTGTTAAAAAGTTTGTATCTTTATTTTAGTATTTCTTGATTTCAACAGTTCGGTTAAATTATAAAATGATCCGTGTACTTACTGAAAAATTATGAAATATATTTCATTAGTTTATATTTTTGTATTAGTCAGGCTTAAATCGTATTATGGCCAACTAACATCACATCATCACATAAATACATCAATAAGATTAGTGGAGCATGACACTTTGGGAACTCATTGATAATTATGACAGTACTAAAGTGGATTAAGCATAATATCCGACATTATGACATCATATGTTAAATTAGGATGATCTTGATTTTATTTTATTTTAAGTTCTAGATTTAAGTGTTGGGATTTTGGTTTGATCCGATTTTGCTAGAATGGATTCTTGAATATGTAGACTAAAATTAGGGTTCTTGAAAAGAATAAGCGTCCATTTACTTAGCCAAGTCAATTGTTTTTATATGATATGTTAAACCACCCAACTTTCATTTTTGTTCATTTATGTATAATTTGATTTTTCTAACCTGTTACAAGTGAACAAAAAATGCAATTTGGAAACTTATGAATAACTCTTGATTTTTCCGTATAATATTTGTAACTAGAGGGTTTTCCCATGATTTGCATGGGGCAGATGAGTTCTAAAATGTTTTATGTTTAGAGATACAAGAGTTTCTTTTAGAGTATTATATATTTCATTACATGATCGAAACAGAGTACGTGTTACATATTCGTCCATGAAACCCTTGATGATGCTCTTCTTTTTGATGACTGAGGTTTGCACTTCTATGATGGTGAGGAGGGTCCTCGTCGTCTTCAAGTCTGATCTCTCAGCATCGATCAAGACTCAAGACGTAGAGAGGTGTGGAGATCATATGCAAGAGGATCATCAAATCTTGTAGTGTAAATCAAGCCATGGTTGCATCACTTCAAACTATAAATAATTCAAACAATATAAGTTCAATTATGTGAATGACAATTTCATCTAGCTTCGGGACTTCGTTTTTATCTCTATCCAGTAATAAGTTAAAAATAGAATAGCAAATTAGGGTATTGAATAGAAAAATGACCTGGTGAATCCAGTAGGGGGGGTTCTTTTAGGCCTGGCAATCGTGTCGTGTTCGGGTTGGCGTGTCGCGGGTTGGCAGGTTGGCGGGTCAAAATGTGCCAACCCAAACACGACCCATTTAAATATACAGGTCATGGGTTAGCGGGTCACGGGTTGGCGGGTTTGGAACATAAACCCATATATGACCCACCAACCCATTTATTTATACGGTTTCACAAGTTGGCGGGTTCGTGGGTCAGATTTGGGTTCGTGGGTCTAAATTTTAGATATTTAAGTCTTAAACATCCAAATGAAAATTAAAAACATTCGTAGAAACATGTTACAGACTTAACCTTATAGGTTACGACTTATGACCTTAGACCATCCACCACGAGTAATAATGTCAAAACAATCGAATGGTCTATGAATAAATGGTATATATTATATAATACTTATTAAATATTAATACTTGATACATAAATACATTTAAAAATATAATAATTTTTTTATTAAGAATATAAACGGGTTGGCGGGTCAACCCGTTTATTTTTTGAGAAACCCATATATGACCCGTTTAATAAACGGGTTGGCGGGTTGACGGGTTAGCGGGTTGGCGGGTTGAAAAACTCAACCCAAACTCATTTATTTCGTGTCGTGTCGCGTGTCGTGTCGAGAATTGCCGGCCCTAGGTTCTTTGTTAAAAATAACCATCCCGATTGTGTTTTCAATTCAAAGTGTCTTTTATAAGAATCCAAAAAAAAAAAAAATCATATAAAAATATAAAAATAACGAATGACTCTTAAAACTATTTTTTTTGTTGTATTTTGAAGTTTGTATTACCCTGTTGCAATGCGGGTTGGGATTTCTATCGCAAGTACATGTTTGACCAAACGACTTGCACCTACAATTAGTCATTGAATTAACTAATAATAATAATAATAATAATAATAATAATAATAATAATAATAATAATATTTGTTACAAGATTATTATAATAAGTACATCTTTGTCGGTGTTATCGATAGCGGTAGCAAGGTAATAGCGACCACCTACATATATGCTACATAACGATAGCGATAGGTAGTGATGGATATTTCATATTTAATGATTGTCTGTTAAAGCTCAAATAAGTTTCAAAACATGAATGCTACATAACTAATTAACAATGAGCATTCAAATTATAACTTAGAATAACAGAAATTGTAAGTACATAGGTGTATAACAAAGAAAGAAACAAAATAGAGTGTAAAAAATTCTAGAAAAAAAAACCTTTGAAGTTGATATAGAGAAAAGGAGTAGTGCAGTATAGGAAAACATTCGTTTATCACACTACTTGGAATCAAACTAATATATATCTCGGAAAACTTTTATCCTGCTTGTTTTAATAACAATTTATCTAAAAACAAAAGTTCAATTTTACTTAAAAATATAACTTCTAACACTTCAAACCAAATTTTCAGCAACTAATACTTTTAACTGGGAAGCATAAAAAAACACCTAGAACGAAAGTGGTAACATTGGAATTCCGGTATAGGCAATTGAAGGAATTGTAAAATAGGAGTACATGAATGTGGAAACATCTAATCAGTTGAATAGAATGGAAGCATTAATCGAAGCAACAGAATTCAGAAACGGAATCAAAGAGGTTGAGAAGCATAATTTTTTCCGATCGATGGTTTTCTCACCAATCTCCACATCGATGATCCAAACTTCCAATTGGTGATCCCGATCACGAATTGGACTAATTTCAATTGGTAAAAACATGTTCCAACAATCAATTTTGTCCTTTTATTAGAAAAAATTAATTTATACCCGAATAAGAAAAACCTTATCAAACAAGAACATGCAAAAGAGCTAAGTTCAAATTCTTATCATATGTAATTTAGTTCCTGATAGTCCTTCGATAACTGAAAGAAAATATTAAATGTCTCACTAATGATTTCAGTACTCCCAAAGCACCATGAAACCCCTTCCAATCAACAAGCAATATGGTCGTACAGCTTGCTCACGAGTCGAAAAACTAAGACATGATCAAAGTCGGAGGAATCATACCACCCAACCCGAGCATTAACAAAAATATATCAGAACACCATAACATAACATAAACATATTGGCCATAATAACGGGTGTTGGATCACACATCATCCCTTCAGTTCTTTAGAGACAATCATCATTTACATATGTCTAGCAAAATATAAATAAAGTGCACTTTATTCTTCCTTACTTACAATCTATGTTGTGATCACTACTAGAAAAACAGTCTTTTACGACGCGTAATGCGTGTCGTAAAATGTTCAGACGACGCGCAAATGCGTGTCAAGAAAGGCCCGAGATGACACGCTTTTGCGCATCGTATATAGACGACGCGCAGTTACGACACACGATTTACGACACGCAATGCGTATCAAGGAAGACTCTGTCATAAAGGAAGACAACACATATTTGCGTGTCGTAACCTTACGACTCGCATTGCGTATCATTAAAGCCCTGTTAAGAAAGACCATGTCATAAATGAAGATGACACATTTTTGCGTATCGTAATTTTATATATTTAAAAATCATATATATATTTTTTTGTAAATTTACTAATTTTCAAATTACATCACATTTAATGTCTCATAATATAAAATAAAATTTCATACACAAAAAATAAAATAAATTGTACAAATTATAATGTCATACAAATAATCATTCAAATGTTAAACAAAAATAATACATTACTAACATGGGTTATACATTCCTATAAAACTAACAACCCTCGGTGACCTTGATCTAGATCGAGGTCGACTTGCATCGATGGCGACGATTGGAGTTTAGATACACAACATGATTACTGACCTAAGACCTTTTGCAACCGCCACACATTTTAGTGTCTCAAGGGCTTGTATACTTCCTCTTTTCCATCCAATGGCTTTCATTAACAATGGAACCACCTGTAATTTATTAAAAAAAAACAAGGTCAAAACTGAAAACTAAGTATGCCCTTGTTCCTTTTTCCCCTTAACATGTTGAACTTAAACAATTAAACGCCCATTATGTTTTCAAGGGTAAAATGGTAAAAAAAACTCACATGGACAGTGGGATGGCTCATTCTATCCGGTAAATCCTGGAGTAACTTATGATGGCATTCTTGGAGGTGAGACTTCTATAGTTCTATCAAAGCAGCAGAAAGGAAAGACTTTGTGTTTTCTTGTAATTCTGACTGACTCTCTACAAGAATCAAGAATCACAAAAGTGTGAGATGAGGGAAAAATTAATGGACACAAGAAGTTATCTAATATTGAAAAAAAAATAAGAATAATAATTTAAGATGCTAAACTCACCAACAACTACTTTTGTCAAACCAGGAAGATCGACCAGGGTTAAGTTCACAACTGTCATCATCATACGAAATCAAGTGATTTAACTGTTAATAAGTAAAGAACTTAAAGTTAATAATACTATATTTAAGTAAAAATTCAAATATCTCACCATTAGGAGAATAGATATTGTATATATAGGAACTGATGAAATCTGTTTGCTTCGTCCTGTCTCACGATCAGTCTCATTAGAGATTTCCTTCCTCACAGTAGTTGTACAAGAAAAAACAATGAAAATATGTTTATTGATTATACGAATCTTCAAGAATGTATGTCCTAAGAAAGCAGTGACATGAGTTCCTACAGTTTGACCAAACTACCGGGATTTACATATACTTACCAGTGCCTAAAATCGAAAGTAACGCCATATGAGGAAAAATTTGAGCCATATGAAGTTTAGGACCTGTATCGGAAGTAACGCCATACTCCCAACATGACTTGAAGGATTGAGGTTCTGTTTGTTTGGTGTTCCAAAAAAATCATTTATTCTTAATGGGAGTAATTCAAATGGGACTTCTGATGTAGCCTGTTTGAGAAATGAGAATAACATCGATTAGGATGTATAATAAGGGTATTTTTGTCTTTTAATGTTTCACAAGATAACTTCTTACCAAGATCATCAAAGATGAGGAGATGAATATGGACACCGTATATTCAACAAAAGAGTTTTTAGCCATCTCTCTTCGTTTCTCGTGTCATCATACTACAGACAACAAAATACACAATATTTATTATTTAATAACTTCAAATGTGTAAAAGATTTATTAAATGATATATATATATATATATATATATATATATATATATATCTTAATTTATCACCACTCCCTCTTGTTTTGCTGCCTCATAACGATTGCATGCATAAAATCCACCTGTTCTTTCACCATGATCAGACCACGCACCAAGACAAAGCCTGAAAAAAACATATTTCACAAGATTTTTATGAAAAATACATTGTAAAATAAATAAATAAATAAATAAATAAATAATAAACTTACCAGCAAAATTCAAATTTGCAAGGCAGAGTACATGTAATATGCATACAACCTTGGTTCTTTTCAATTGGTCGCTTGCATTTGGGACATGGTTTTGAATTAGCTAATATCCTAAAAAAATTAACCAAGTTAGATCACAAAAAGTATAGGGGTAAATAAGTAAATATAACTAAATACCAATTCATGTTTCTACACAGTGTCACAGTCAACCGTCTGTGAGCCTCCTCAGTACACTGTTAATATGAGTCAAAAGTAATGAATATTTATTTTGTTTTTCATTTAAAAAATAAAAATAATAAAGCTTACATTCCAGCAAAAGCTATATGAGCAACCACAAGTAACATCAAATGTTCCACCACCAACAATGAAGTCCACAGCATAGTCACAACACCATTTTGTCTAAAATGAAAAGAAAAAAGGATAATATATTAGTGAATAAAGGGGGTAATAATAATTAATAATATGTGATGATGTTTAATTATAATAATTTATATTACTATTACCTTTCTATTGTCTTCCACAAAGGATAATATATTAGTGAATAAAGGGGGTAATAACATTACAGTCAACATGAAGTATGTGATATCCTTCACGGATCTATAATCACCTTTTGAAACCGAACTAGCAATCAACGCCTAAAACAAAACAAAAAAAATGGTTAAGTCAACTATCTGTCAAATAGTCAAACATTTTCCTTAAACTATTTGTTAAGTCAACATTTGGTCAATTTATACCTGACCAGATGTTGCCAATGCATCTATAATAAGAGAAACAAACAACCAAACTTGCAAACATATTTGATGAGCAGCCATGGCTATAGGACCTTGTCTAGCAACCATTCATGTTGCTAAGGTTGTTTTTGTAAGTACTGCAAAATAAATAAATAAATGCAATAAAAAAGGTGAAAAATAATAAAACAAACAATTTACTCACCAGATTTCATATATCAATTGAATTTTAGTGCTCCTGGGAAAAGCAATCCCCAAACCTGCACCGAGGGTAACTCAAATAAGCCAGATTCTGGCTTCCAAGATGATGGAACTGGAGTAGTAGATGCCACTTGTTGGATGTTTGGAGCAGAATAAGCATTGTCAACAACAGGAACATGAGACACCAGATTGGGTGCACTTGTACAATATACATTTTCTGTCCCAAGAGCACATGTGACTTCAGTTTGTCTATAATAATTTGTCCATTGTTTTGTTGGAATTAATCCTGATTTGGTTCATGTTTAACTCAGTTTTAATGCATTAAAAAATGAATAAGTGGTTACCATATTATTAGCTAAATATGGTTAACCAGGTAGTAAAGTATTTCAGTTTCAATTCTTAGTTTAAAGCCTTTTTATTTCAACATTCAATGTAGTAGTCTATAAATGTTTGGATCCCTGTTTTACTTTTGACAGAACATTAGAATAAAAACTTCCAAAGGTTCTTCCAAGTGTGTGTACCTCTAATTCCTAATTTATTTTGCATATTTTGAGTGTGTAGCTTGATATTTTGGTGACTGATTTCCAACATGTTTATTATAATCTTGCCTTCTCCAGAGAGAGGATTCAAGCCACTGTGCTTGAAGTCACTGTAAAAGATAAAGAATTTGTGAAGGATAAAAGGAAAAAAGTAATTAATTAAAAAATATTATAGGACCAAAAAAAGAAGACATGAACACGGTAAAAAATAGAAATATTAAGAAATTAAAATGCCAACCTTGTAGTTTAAGGAAAATGTTTGACATGATTATCCCCTGTTGCATCTGGCCATTTCTTTACATCAAGTTCTGTTACTAAACCGCCCTCAAGATTCGTAATAACAACCTAAAAACATTAAAATTTAACATGAATATTATTAGTATTGTAAAGAGTTTGTGGGGAATAATATTAAGATAAATCACATAATCATCACAAATTTACAAAAAGGATAAAAGTTTATTACCAAGATTAAAAATCCTACAACTAATCCAGATGCAACCCGAATTCATATTACACATACCAATACCATAAGTTGACTTGTTTTATATTAATCTCACACAAACAAACAGAGAGACAGACCATACACTATACTTACACTAAACTCTATCAGTTTCAAGGCAAAATATGGAGCTAAATAAACATTCCAGATTTGCCCCTCGAAATCTAAAACCACCATATATAATCAGATTCATACCAAAACCTAAAAGCCTTGGACTCATTTCTTATATCACCCTAACCAACTATATCCTATTAGATAATCAAATAACTCCAAAAATCTTGGAAAAAAAACAAAACCCAACAACTAAAAACATTACTTTATGGTTTGTTTGTATGTTTGTCATAGGATTATAACACTTGAGTAGCTAGCCAACAGCTACAACATCAGCCCTTGGACTTGAGTCAAGAAGTTGATGCGTGTTTGTGTTTGTTTTTTTTGCTGGTTTCATATAATTCTCCTGAATTGTTATCCACTCTTGATATCAGGTTAGTAGTGCTCAGAGACGATACCTCCTTCGGCTTATTCTGTAACATAATAAAGGTATATATATATTCACTCTTACCATTAATTCAACACTTTGAAGCTTCAATTTCTCTGAATTATCAATTAATTCGACCTGTAGCAGATTAAAGAAACTAAATTTGACAATATAACTAGTAAAAAAAATCATTTGATTGCTTAAAGTAAAGTGAAATAAAAAAATAAAATAAACACCTCTTCCTAAGGAGTGAAAAGACAAAGGATTTTTAGGAAAAGGTTTTCTATAGCAATCAATCCCATAAGAAACATCCAACCCTTTTCTGGTTCCAATAAAAATGTAGCTTTACTCGTCCAGGATCTCTTCATTTTTCCTACCTTATCTATATAATCATTTTTCCATATAAGGGCATTCAATAATCATACTTCTTAACTACTACCGGAAATAAGCAAAGGCTTGGAAAGACGTCAGGAGAAGAAGAAAGAATAACAACCATAGCAAGTCTTTTATCCCTAACCCAACTCTTTTGGTGCCTGTAACAATTAAAAAAAAGAACGGACAGAGTGGGAAACTGTTGTACCTGCATCTCTTGTCCCCATAAACTGCCACTTGCTTCTTCTTGATCGTGATTGTGTAGCTTGCTCAACTGCAACTTCCATTTCCTTAATTTGCGCATGTAATCACCACATAGCTAAAACCCCTACACAACAAACCAAACAAAACAAAAACCAACAACAAATACTAATTAGCAAAAACAAAAACAAAAAAAGTCGAAAATACCCTTTAGGTTAACAAGAGAGGTTGTCATTCCAAAAATAGATGGAGAAGAAGAGAACAGTCTTCGTACCTAATTTAGGGAATAAAAGAATCTTTAAAAATTGAATGTAAGAGAAAGAAATCTAGGGAACATACATGCAGAAGAAGGTAACAACTTTTGAACCTGATGCCTCCTCCGTTTTTGTTTTCCGCATTCTGATGCTTCCGATCGTACCTTGAACCTTTGACTTTCGATCCCAAATCTGACTTGTAACCTTCGATTTCTGATCTTCAACCTGTAATTCGAGTCATATAGTTTCGAATCTCATAAAATTCACCTTGCTAACTCCTATTTCTAATGAAAGAGGAGTCTCAAATCTAAGAGAAAAATGAGGATTCGCTGGCTCAAATTAGATTAGGGTAGAGGTGTAGGGTTTACATGGAAACCCTAAAAGATTGATGACATAGGAAAAATCAGAAAGGTATGAACATACCATTCGATGACCAGAACATGGACTGAGAGGAGGGGGCTATTAGGGCTAGAAACTAGCTTCCAATCTCCTTTATCAACATCATATCGATAAAGATCGCAAAAAACATATGTCTGTGTAATATATCAACCTTTTTCAAAGTAAATTCAAGCATACTTTCAGAGAAGGTCACATGAATCCATCTATAAGACATAATGTCCAATTGTTGATATCTTCCATCCCTAAAGTCACCGGAATGGCGTCTTTTTTCTTTGGAACCATCGTCGTTGCCCCATAACTTCGGAGATGGCGTGCCTACTGTTGCCTTGATCGACATCGACGACCGGGAATGACATCTAACGATGGTCGAAGTGTGAGGGAAGAAAAAGGTGGCAGTCAATGTCGGGAGGGGGAAGGAAGGAGCGTCGATAATTAGGGCAAGAGGGAAAGGAGAAAAAAATGAAGGCGGGGTTTTTAATTTTTTACGATTTCATTTCCCCCTGGTTATTAAAGGATGGACGCGCGTTGCATTAAAATTTATAAAGCGACATACTTAGACGACACACATTTTATTATAGGTGCCCTGCGTGTTTTTTTTATTTTTATTTAGACACTAATTTAAGGGCACGCAATAATGCGCGACATAAATCCTTAAATTTTTTGAAGAGATGACACTTTTTTAATGTCACTCTCTTTTGCGTAACATAAACCAATGAGTGTCGTGGTTTGCACGTCGTAAAAGGGTCTTTTTCTTGTAGTGGATTATCTTCCTTACTACATTAGAAACACCCTGACATATGAGCACGCCAAACTCCTCCATGTGTCTTTACATACGCTACAGCAACAATCGTGACTGCACTTACCTCGTAATGAGCATCAATAGTTTTCAACCCTTAGCCGCCAGTAGTGTCTAATCATGCACCACCTTCCTTATCCTCCGTCGGAACTCCATTCCGGACCCTGGAATCATATTCTCAATCTAGATCAGAGATACCCATGTATATCTAAACTGGTTCGAAGACTCGACTTGTGACACTGTCTTCGCCTCGAACATAGAACCAACAAAACTATCATATTCCCAATATCCCCTTACCATAAAAGGGAAAAGATTCACAGCAACCTGAATCTTGACTCCTCGGGGAAAGTACTAGTGCGGAAAACATCTTCCCTCTATTTTGATAAGAGTTTGACCTTTTTTCCTCTCGAACACAAGATGTTGGAATATAACATTGTCATAGACAGCGATAGTTCAAACCATCGGCTGGCCATCCTTAACATAAGTTATGATCCTTATATCGATCATCACGATCAATTCATCCTTGAATTCCATTACCTAAAATGGTACTACCTCGAACAAGGCCTTTAAGACTTTAGAATCAACCAACTCATGCAGGTCTATATCACTAAGAACCAAAACCATCATGGCCACTTAGGCCCAAAATAAAACCATAATAATTCTTATCCTACCTAGCTATAATCAACCAACCCATATGGATGCGTACCATAATCAAATTGTAGCTAGTCTTATATCATACCATCTACCTATCAACCAGTTCTTTAGTAACCTTGCGACCCATCATGATGTGTGTACGTTTCATGTGCTTCCAGTAGTACTGCCATATACTACCTTCCATACCTATTTGTACTCGTTCCAAGAAGCCCAGAGTTCCCAAGTCACCACACACAAGTACTATTAGATGCTCTAGCATACATGTGTTTGCCTAAACGACCACAATAAACTAAACTTCCTAGACTCTCCTTCTAGTATTCTCCCCACCCTCACTTTCATACCACGCAAAGCCTCTACTAATGCTATTAGTCGTCTCATGAATGCAATCCATACATAATCAAGGAAAAGATAGACATTTGAATGGATGTCTCTACCCTAAGGCCTCTATCATGCAAGAACGTGCAATAAAGTCGATACAAGAATTCTAAGGCTATCTAATACTAATTATGAAAAACTATAATTCATTCATCTAACAACTAGTAACATTAACAAGATATTCAAATAGCACATAATAAACAAAATCTAACGCAATAAGGCATCATAAAGATCAAGCAATTCTATCATGTAATTCCTGGAAATATCCTTAGTCTACAAACTAGCATGCATTTCTAACAGTTTACATATATATATATATATATATATATATATATATATATATATATATGTATGTATATATATACAAGGTTCTAAATAACGTAAGGCGTGACTTGGCGGCAATGTCAAGCCTCAAGCTTTTCCGAGCATTGGTGAGTCACGTCGTTTGTAAGACGTGACTTAAGGCGGCAATTTTGCATATAATTCATATTTTTATATGTATTTTCAAGTATTAATTATTTTTATACACATATATGAGTCAAGATCGCGTTTTGGTAAAGCTTGGCGGCACATACAAGCCTTGGAGCCATGGCCAGCCATGGTGAGCTTTTTAGAACCTTGTGTATACATATATATATATATATATATATATATATATATATATATATATTAGAAATCATTTTCATCTATGAGCTTCAACTGACTGAACGTACCACATCTTTTCACTTTTTTGTACAAACTTTTTTTTCAAAAGATTTGAAAAAACTCTTACACCCTTAATTTTAGTTTGGAATCACACGGGTGTTCATCTAAATCCCTCAAATTAGGGCTCTAATACCAACTAGTAATATCTCATATTTCAAACCAAAATTTTCATTTTTAAATAAGATAATAATCATTTTCATAAAATCATAATCAAGATAAAACCACTTTTACATAAAACCTTTATCCAAAATTCAAGATCAAAGTATAAAAAAAAATCATCACGAAAGTCACAAAACATAAAAGTTGTTGATGGGTGGGTACAGTCATGTCTTCACCTCACTATCAGAAGAAGTACCTGAAAATCATTTAATCCACAACTGTAAGCTAAAGCATAAAGACTTCTCTAAAATACAAAAATAGACATACACTATATACAACTAATCGCCTTCAACATATAATTTCTCCACCATTGTCCTTCTACTTCTAGTTGGTTTGTCCTTAGCCTTTACCTTATAGCTGTTCCACCCTTAGCCTTTAACTTATTATTGGTTTGACCTAAGGTATCTTTGCCTTCAGCCAATGGCTGGACCACCCTCAATCCCCACATATAGTATGTTGACATTTACATAAAAAAAACAATCCGACAACAACAGGAAAACGACTAAGTTAGTCTACTTGAATAACAACATACTACATCATATCTACATTTTAACATATAAATGATACATAATATAACATAAACATATAGTATAGAGAGAAAACTTACTCAATGTAACAGCTACAAACTCCAAAATCTCAGAAAGCTAAACAGGTACCACAAACCACCTAGAAACCAAATAGAGGTTCTAACTCAATCTACAACTCAAAATCCTCAGTTTGACCAAAATTCAAACAGTTCAAAAATTCAACGATCAATAGTCATCGGTCAACGGTCAACACTCGTGCCAACACGAAGGACCCGTCGCATCGTGAACCGTTATGTGACAAAATAGTCGAGAACCCTTCTAGGACTGAGTCAAGATCCCTCAAGGTGTCGCTTCGCTATCCTGGTAAAACAACCAAATTTATTTAAGTGCTTAATCCTTAAAGACAAGTGTTCCAAATCTCATATACAAAACTCCACAATGTCTTAACGGATAAGATTTCTAACTTTATCTATTCCAATTGTTTTGGTCAAAAAATGAATAATCAATAATCAACCAAATCTTATGAGAGGCTATGATGTTCAGGGTAGAATGAATATGAAACAATGATCAATGTAACACGAGTGGTTTACAAGGAAAGCTCTTGATCCTTGCTAGTATCTTCAGCATAGAACCTTGGGAGGTGATAATGATCACCTGCCTTGATAGTTTTATTGATTGAAAAGGTTGATTACAGAGATGTATGTATGAAAAGCAACTACAAGTATTGTAGTTCTACTAAGTGTTGTGCGTAGTTTGATGAATAGAGGTGTTTTTTTATAGTCTAAAGCTAATAATAAGAAGTCAGAAAATTCTGGGATCCTCTGAGACCAACTTATAGACGTTATTTGACTTGGTTTCTCGGATCTTTTGCATGGTCATGATGACTACTCGTTGAGAATAAGTCTTTAGCTGACTATTTCTGCATATGTGAGAAAAATAACAAAGAATATAATTGTGATAAATGTAAGGAGAATAAACGACAAAAGTCAGGATCCTAAAGTATTTTAGGGGATCCTGAGGTTTAAGAATCCTGAATGTAATTTTGGGATCCTGACCCTAACAATTGCCTCCAAATTATTCTTGCGAAATATTTTGGAGTTAGTTTGCCAAATTTTAAAGGGATAATTTAGAAAATAAAAAAGAAATAAAGGTGATAAAGGATTTTGAATTTTAAACCCTAACGGATATAATTTGTCCATTCAAAAACCATCATTGACCGGTCAAATTGATCTTTCTCTAGCTTCTGCCATTAGCATAAATAGAGGCAATTGATTAGAGTTATTACTCCATGTGTCTTTTAGCTTTCATCCAAGGGTCTACCGGTCATTTTCAAAGGTATACTTCTCGCTTCTTCTTCTTAGTTTTCTTTTCACTAACCATGGGCAAGAAAATAACCATGTCTCATAAGAATATTCCTCCTCCTCCTGAGGATGACTTTATCGATCAAAAGATCCTATCGTACGATGAGATCTATTCTTTTGATGAGGATGATATCGAGTCATTGAAATTGGCAGGTGCTTTCTTTGATGATACTGTTTTCAAACCTTTCAACCCAAAGTGTCAACCTGATTTTGTTTCCTCCTCTTGGGTCTGCCTCCTCGGATACCCCTTTTCTTTGGGTTTGAAGTACACATTTTCTTGAATCATCTCCAAGTTCTCTGAGGTTACTAAAATCTCCTACATCCAAGCCATGTATATTGTTTGGAGGATCTTGTTCTGGATTGACATGCAGATTGAACCGATCTAAAGACCTAAACATAGGTTTAGCTGAGCTAGCTCATGTGTACGATCTTACTACCTTTAGAAGTACTCTGTTTCTTCTCATACTCAAATCCCACAAGTCCCCTCTTGTTCTGAAAACAAAACACAATGATGGTGCTAGGAAGGAAAAATACTTCTTTGTGAGACGTGATTCGATTCTTGGTGGGATTCCCTTCCGAAGACCTGGGTTAAAAAGGGTAGGAATAATTTATCCGTGTACAAAGGATCTTGGAATTCACATTTCATTATTTTGTTTGTTTGCGTCTTTCAAGTTTGAAGAACTCATCCCTATCGTCTGGATACCGAAGAGAAGATAAAGAAGTTCCTCGTTGTCTCTATAGCTGAAAGGTCTTTCAAATTTGATTGCTCCAGTCTCCAAGAAGGTTCCTCCATCACTGCGCCAATGGCTACTGGTAATAATTCTTATTTTGCTTATAATAGTTTAGAATTAACAAGGATCCTGAACTAGTGAGGATCTTGTGCGATGTTTAAGATCCAAGGTTACTCGCTTCAAAGCCCGATTTGGTTTGTCTGATCTCGAATACTATATGCTTAGCAGCCTGATTGTAGTCAAGAAGAAGAAAACTGCCTTTCCTCTTCCTCTTAAGAAATCTTACATTGATCTTACTGTGAAGACCCCAATCTCTCGGAATATGAAGACCTCATAAGCCACATATTTGAATCAGGAGAATCTTGGAGCTGTGGATGTGCTTCAAAAGTTGATTTCCTTTTCCCAAGATATGAGTATCCATGTGATATTAGTTTTTGACTCATGCTTGTTTTTACTAACACCATTCTTGTTTCGGGTTTCTGCTCATGTTTCCTAATCTGTAGTTGATCTAAGCATCCGTGCTGAGGGGGAAAAGCGAGCCCTGAAGGAGCGGGAGAAGGAGTGGAAGGGGAAGAATGACGATCTCATCAAGAGGGTAGAGCTCTTGAGCTAAGAAAGAAGAAGATCATGTTGCGGAGATGGAGGAGGTGATTGCGGAGGCGAAGTCCAGTGTCGTTATGGTTGTCCAGGAGACCAAGATCAAATTAACTGAGGACGTAGCCAATACAGGATCCCGGGATCTGGCAGGGTGGCATGAAGCTCTAGCCAAGTTGACTGGTAAGCTTGTAAATACCAATCAGGATCCCGAAGTGAAACCGTCAAAGGTGGACGAGGTAGAGAATACCATATGTGATGATAACCAGTTAGTGGTTTAGGCCTGCAAAAATTTGGTTTAAGTAGCTTCTCATTTTAAGGGTTGTAAGGAAATGTTACTATCTTTTTTATTTTCTGTGGGGTTGGTGGGAAACCCCTTAAGGCTATGGTTGTTTTAATATTTCTTTGCATGCTTGATTAAATTGTGTGGTTGTAGCAGTAGGATTTTCGAGGATCCTTATAATCAAGATCCTAAGGAGTTCAGGGTCTATAAGAACTCTCAGGATCCGAATAAATTGAAAATATTTAATAATCCATTTGGGATCCCAAAATAGTCGAGATCCATTTAGGATAAACCTTCGATCATTATATAAGAAAGACAACTTTTGAGAAATAAGGATACATAGAACATGATTATCCTACGGCTTCGTGACCTTTTAGGACTTACTTTAGGAGAAGCACAATGTCACGATTCTTTTTATTCTATAGTATCCTAAGGTTCATTCATGGAAGGATCCTAACTTGTCTAGGAGGATCCTTGATTACTTTTAAATTAGTAAACATTAAGGAGGATTTTTCCTTAGGAATCGATTGGAAATGAATCTAATTTAGAAAATAACTGAGGGAACTTTTTGCAACATTACAATGCTATAAATCCTGCATATTTTCTAAGGAATATCTCATCTTCAAGCAATACGTTGGTAGCATAATTCCTAAAAAAGCCTTAGGGAAAATCCCAAACGCAAATTACTGGGGAGGATCCCAAATCATATGATAACATGAAAAATGTTATACATCTTATTTATTTTCTGGGGAAGATCCCAAGATGAAAATGTTATGAATCTTGTGTGTCTTCTGGGGAGGACCCCAACTTGGGAAAACATGAAAATGTTATAAAAATTGTGTATTTTCTAGGGAGGATCCCAACTTGAGAAAACATGAAAATGTTATAAACCTTGTGTATTTCCTGGGGAGGACCAAATTGAGATAACATGAAAATGTTATAAACCTTAGATATCAACTTTAGATCTTAACTTATGTTCAGAAATAAGAGGGTTGCCAAGTAACTACAGTGTGAAATGATCCCCTTATTTGCATCCCATAGTTAGATAAAGTGTGTCCAAGTGAGGTGTATAAGCCTTAACTCATGTGAAAGACGTAATTAACTCTTTAAACCTTAGAGGGGATTAAGTACCCTTATTCACAGGAGAGACCGTCAGTATCTATTCTTAGGATACTTGTTTTACGAATCACAAAATGTCTATAGTTATGGAACCCTCAGGTGTCAGGGTACTTGTTTGTCAAGATCCTTGAATTTTCGTACGTCAAGATCCTTGTATGTCAGGATCCTTATGTGTAAGGATCCTTGAGTGTTAGGATCCTTGAGTCCCTACACACAGCAAACATTATCTAGGGGTAGGATTTAGTCTAGCTAATGCCCCTCCGATGCTTAAGTTAGTAATGGTACTTGAAGATAGCAAATAAAAATAAAGATAAAAGGTACAGTGTGTTGGAAAATGACTAATCTTACTTGTATACAATAAGCTTTAAGATATATAGCATTCCAGGAACTTGGCAGGACATTTCCATCAAGGGTAGCCAACCAATATGCCCCTTTTCCTGCTTCGGCATCTATGAAATACGGTTCTTCCCATTTAGGTGCTAGTTTACCTGCACTAGGATCCCTGGTGTTTTCGAATGTTTTCCTTAGTTCCAAGTCTCCTATTTGGAATCTTCTGACCTTTATATTTTTGTCGTACGCCTTTTTGATCCTCTGTTGATGAGCAGCGATGCGAACCATGTCAATATCCCTAAGTTCATATATAGTATCAAGATCATGGGCCAGGATCCTGTCATTGTTTTCTTGGTTTTGAAGAAGGTATTATGCTATTGGGATCACCACTTCGGTGGGAATCATTTATTCCATTTCAAACACTAAGGAGAATGGGGTTTGGCCTATAGCTACTTTGGAAGTGGTCCTATCTGCCCATAATATGAAAGGAAGTTCTTCTACCCATCTTCATTTCTTCTCTTCCATCCTTTTCTTTAAGTTGTTGACTATGATTTTGTTGTTTGATTCTGCTTGACCGTTGGCTTGAGGGTTGACAGGAGTGAATATTACCATCTTGATTCCCTAACTTGTGCAAAAGTCTCTTGTCCTTTTGCTTATGAACTGGGATCCATTGTCACATATAATTTCGGCAGGGATCCCGAACCTGGTCAAGATATTACATTTAATGAAGGAAACTACATATTTGTCTCTTACATAGACGAAAGCTTCGACTTCTATCTAATTTAAGAAGTAGTCAGTCATTACTAGCATGAAGACCTTTCCACCAGGAGCTACCTGCAATTTTCCCACTATATCCATCCCCCATTTCATGAATGACGAAGGGGAGATGATAGGATGTAGAGGTTCTGTCAGTTGATGCAGTATATTGCTATGTCTTTGATAAGAGTCACATTTTTTAGCATGAAGGAAGGAATCAGTCTTCATGGTTGGCTAGGAGTATCCTGTCCTCAACACTTTGAAGCATAAGGATCTGCCCCTAGTGTGGTTTCTGCAGTCTCCTTCATGTATATCCTTTGGTACTTCTGCAGATCCATGTTCTTCTAAGCATCTAAGGTACGAACCTGCCATAAATTTTCTCAAAGTTGTAAAAATCGCTCGACGTTAGCTAGTCGGTGGACTGAGGTTAAGGAATTAATCGGCTAGGCGGAGATTAATCGGGGACCATTAATTGCTAATTTGTTAGATTTTAATAAATTAAATATGACTAATATCACATAAAAGTTCGTCAATGCCACTAATATCATAACAAAATAGGTTAATATGATAAATACAACACTAATCATTCATCAAATAGTTTTTATTGAGATACAAATTCTTCAAAGTGTTAAAATTTCACCGGGTTCTACTATTTCAGTCATTGTGTATGCATGGATTAATCGCTAAGCGCTCTCTAATCGGTCGACTAGCGCCTAGGGATTAATCGAAGATTAATCGGGACCTAATCGTAATTTTTACAACACTGGATTTTCTGTATAACTTACCTTTGACTATAAAAAAACCTTGAGACCCTTATTATGAATGCCATGTCGCTTTTTTCTTCTTTAGGTATCATGCCATTATGGAGGTATTCCATAATGGGTTGGATCCAGGATCCTGACGTTGGAGACGGATCCTTGATGTTAGATCTTGATATGGAAGTGTCATACCGGGATCCTTGAGGTGATCCTCAACTTTTTTTTTACTTGACCACCATGTCATCAATGTAGACTTCCATGGTGTCCCCCAATTTCTCTTTAAGACTCTCAGATATTACCACTGATCCAATTTTTATTTTTCTTGAGATTTCTATATTATCTTGTCACTTAAATTATTCCAAAGCATACTTGTTATTATAACTACACTAGTCAGACAAGTACTTCTTCCGAACGTTCGGACACATGTGGAGTTTTGGAGTTTAGTTGAAGATGAAGTCAACCTATGAGCCTAATGAAAAGAAAGCTTTCACTATTTCTCAACAAACAGATGGTCGTAATTCAACGAGATACCACACAGACACTTTCGAGACTCTCTTGACTCCGAATGAAGAGATCGTTGTTCGGGATCCAACTGTTTTCATGTCGATCCATTGACATCACAGATTTCTAGATATTATTTGTTTTATTTCTTTATCTGTTGGCACACTCTTGCCCAAAAATCCTTGTGATTTTCCAAAAGTCTAGTTCTTAATACTAATGGTTTCTTTCACATCCGAGAACAGATTATGGCGAGTTGTTACGAAAGTGCAGAATTGAAGCAACGGTTTTTAAGGGATAAGACTTCAAAATTTGGGCCCGTGTTTTTCAAAGGTCCTGACATCACGCCTTGTCATTTACGCCGCCTGTCACTCACACCTTTTCAGGTGCCTTTTATGGGAAAATGAAACGTCACCAAATGTCTTTCTCTCTCCAATACAGACGTATAAAAGGGAAAAACGTCGATTGATTTCTTTTACCTATTTTAAAGATTTTGAAAACTCTCCGACGCAAAAAACTTGATATTGTTCATCTTCTTCTCAACAACATCCATGACTGTCTCCACAAAAACTCCATATGCTGCTGAACAGACTACATCGTCGATGCTTCTAAACATCAAAGCCAACCAAAATCTCATTCTTGACCTGGATTCATCCAAGTAAGATGTTGTTCTCCAAGCAATGATTGAATGTCTCCGTCACCTCTTTGGTGGCTTATGCCCTAAGAATGGCAGCGCACGTTCCATTGGTCCTTTTGTCTGAGGCTTTTTTGACTGCACGCCATCAACAAAGTGAGGCTCAGATTGCCTTCGAGGTAGGCTCCATCAAAACCTCTATTTCCAAGGCCCGATTCATCCGTCTACTAGGGTTTTGTCAATCAAGGGATTTGGTTGATCCAGAATCAATCTCCTCCTCTGCACTTGTGGACATGTTTTACCATATGGGGTACTTGGGCAACCTAGCCTTTCTTTCCAAGTTCAAGAAGCCCAACCTTCCTCCAATGTGGAATGGTCTTTTTACCCTTTTGTTCAAAAGCTTCTCAGAAAGGGTCACAAGGTCGGATAGTGCTAGTAAGATTTTTTGCACCATCATCTATGGAGTATACTCTGGAATTAACCTGGACTATAGGTCTATTCTTTGGGCTCAACTAGTTCAGAGTACTCTTTCCTCTACAATGCACTAAAAAATTTCTTGTGCTCGATTCTGGTCTATCGTTGTTCAGATGGCTATCAATTGTCACAACATTCTGGTGACAATGGGTTCAGTTATTACTACTATTCTTATCTACCACACCTCAAACATCATTCTGTCCGATCGATCCAAGTCCACCTTCGTCGGCTCTATTCCAAAGACTATGCTAAACTATGTTCCAGCAGGAAACGAATTGATAAACGAGTATCACAAGAAGCCTGCATCTGGTCCTCGACCTCTAACATCTGAGATTCAAAAGGATACGAAGGAAGTGAACAAGTCTAAAAAGGGAGGTAAACGCAAGGTGATGGTTGGTTCCTCTAAGTCCACTCTAACTCCGAAAAATAAAGTCAAATAGGTAGCTCGAAAGCCAAGGTCACCTACTCCTATTGCTGAGGGAGATTCGAATTCTCACACAACTTTAGACGTTCGTAGCATTGAGCAAGTCCAGCACGAACCTGAAGATAAAACTGGGACTTCGCAACCGATGGTCTCACAACCATCTGCTATTGAGACCAATCTGGAGGTAACTTTTTCCATGCCCGCCACTGTTCCTTTAACGAAAGATTTCTTTCAGGGCTTTACTCCTCCATCTTCTCTAAATCACACTCCTACTCAAACCACCACTCCAATTACCATTGCTCCATGTCCGAACATCTTTGTTGGAGTTTCGCAGCCACAAGTCTCTGTTCCACAATCTACTCCATTTTTCACAGATTCTACAGCAACAACCACAACAACCACTACTACACCACCAGTAGCTATCAATGTATCTAATACGTGGGCAGGTGCTTCTGGTTTCACTGTTGGTCCTAATTTCTCTCGCATCTCTCCTCTAAGAACAGATGATCATGATGCGGTTTTCGGTGATGACTGGGATTATTTTCAAGGCTTTCACTACAACCCATTCAATGTCTAACCAGCTAGTAATGACGAAGATGCGCCTATAACAAAGGGGCAATTCAAATCCCTCAATGATAAATTAGATACTCTTATTGAGTCTTCTAAATCCTCCTCAAGTACTGAATACTCCTACAATTTTGTCAAAGTGTTAATCGAAGCATTCACAAAGGAGAATGCAACACGTCTTGATGCATCTACAAAAGTTGTGGCAAATTCTGAGAAGACATTTCATGATGTGACCGAAAAAGTCGATAAACTATTGTCTGATGTCAAACGGTTTATGGAAGACTTTCAAACTTCTTCGGAATTAAACATAACTATTGTGAATGACGCAATTACGACCCTTGGTACAACTCTCCAATCCGAGAAAGATGCTCTTTCCAAGGTTCGCACTGGCATCCAGACTGATAATGCAGAGCTGCAAGATCTCTTCCAAGATTGAAAAACTTCAAGTAGATCATGCTACTGAGAATGCTCTCATGGATAAGCTTGCCATCAAAAGTGAAAGTTGTTTCCGCCCACCTTTCTCATGCCAACAAGGAGATCCAAGAGCTTAAGTCTGAAAAAGCCGTGGTCAAAAGTGTTGTTGCCGATGTTAATCAGTATTTGCGAACTCTCATCGTGACTCGTGATTCAATGCTCACAGTCTCTATTCAACAGCATCTAGTTGTCAAACTCCGACTATTATTCTCAATGCTCAATCGGATAGAAGGTGTTTCGGTATTGGGTACTCTTCCGAAACAAGGGGAGAAGCGAAGAAGGCATCTGGTATGGAAATCAAGAAACCAGCTAGTGGCAATGATGAGCATGAACAAAAGCCGAAACCAAAAGATCCAAATGATAATGAAGCTTTGGGATCGAAAGGAAAAGGAAATTTGGTTGATGATGATGAGGAAGAAGAAGATCAATCAGAAGAAGCGCAACTGAAAAGAAAGAAACATGACCAACAGTTGGATGAAGCTCAGTGTGTCACAAAAGAAGCCGAAGAAGCTGAAAAGAATCTTGTGAAGCCAAGCTACTCTGAAAACTCAAAGGCTTCTATTCCTTACTTGGTGTATGGAAAGGGTTCTGAATAAGGCGATAGACAATCTGAATGTATATTGGTTGGAGCTAGTTACTTCGTTTGAATTAGAAAACACTTTGGATTTACAGCTTGACTATCCAATAACTCCGAAAGCTTTCTTGTTTAGAAGATTTGACAGGGTTGTGAGTGCACCTGATTCGGACAACGATGTTCATTAGGTGCTTATCTCGTTTTACGTCAAACACAGAAAGCCTCAATACCAAACCTAGAGTTCTAAGAAGATTACTGCTGTGAAAGCTTTGGCCCAATTGAAATAGAAACCTTTGTCAATGCTCAGTTCAAGGTTGCTCAAGGGGCTCGTAGTTTTGTGTTTGAATTTACTCTCGCTTATTTCCCCTACCTTAACCCATCTGAATGGATTTCCCTGTTGCATCTATTGCTGAAGTATGAACAGAAATTCGAACCTATTATTGCACATCTAAAAAAAATGTTGGTTTCTTACATCCAAGAAGTTGGTAAGATGAATGTGGAGATCGCGATTGTTCTTTGAAAGAAACCTATAGTACTGCCTAAAGAGCCTCCTAAAGATCTCAACCAGATGAAACCAGGAGGAATTTGGAAGGACAACTGGATCATGGCATTCCAGATACGAGAAAGGGCTAGTGTGAACTTTCAAAGATGTTGCTTCTTCTGCCTGGTAAGCATCTTTACTCCATTTTGTGTCTGGAATATGTTTTGGAATTAGCCGGTGGTTACAAATGGAAAAATGTTGCTGACAATAAGTGTTTTGCTGATATAATTAAGTGGTATATCACTGTTCACAAAAATTTGCTTGGTCTGATGTCGTTGCTCTTCAAAGTTCAAAAGTGCCAACTACATTGAAGAATTTGCCTTCCTTATTTAACAAAAAGGGGGAGATTGTTGGGCTATTTATTAGATTATGTCAAATTTATTGTGTATGCGAGGATTCAGATGGCCATGACGAGTATGAAAGTGTCAACGACGACGATTTGGAGCAACATATATTTTTTTAAATATAGCTTGTGTTATTTTAATCTTGGTTGTTTTCTAGGTTTTTTTTAAATCTTGATTGTTTTTTATGTATTTTCTACGTAACAAAGTATTTTTATTTTAATTATTTTTAAATTTATTAATCATTTTAAGGAATTATATTTATTTTTTGAATTATAATAAAAATAAAATTAAATTATTTTTATTTAAAAAATAAAACAAAAGTGAAAGATAGTGAAAGGTGATAATTTCCTACATTTTGAATAGGAGATATAAGTGATTGAAAAATTGACGTGACATTCAAAAGGTGAGAGGTGAAAATTGGATACCCTCTCTGATCTAAGTGTTTGGATTTAATGTTCGATGTGGCAAAGGTCTAAATGATTGGATTTAATGTTGGATGTGGCGAAGGGGTGTGGATTAAAAGGTATGTTTTTATTTCTTGCTACCCTAATTCTCGCTACCCCATTTTATTTCTCTAAGCTATATTTTTTAATTATAAGGTAAAAGTCAATTCCACTTCAACATCTTTGTCTGCAAAATTGTACAATGAACACCTATGTGGCACGTGAGGTTAAGGGTGAGCATTTGGACCGAACCGGACCGGACCGACTCTTGGATCAGACCGGTTATGGAGAATATTGTGGTCCGTGGACCGAACCGGATGACTCGTGTCCGTGTCCGGGCCCGGGGTCCAGGTTCGGGTTTTCCAATTCTTGGAGTCGTTTGGACCGGTACAACTTTAATTTCATAGAGTACAAGTTGTTAAAATAGGTTTTTAGGTTTGATAAAACTCGTTAAAACGAATATGTTATTGGGTTTGAGACGATACAACTTGTAAAAAAGATTACATTTCCGTTTCATGCATAACTAATCTACATTGATGTTATAATATTATAACTTTCAAAATTAATTTCCCAAATAAAAACAACTAACATAGAAATCAAGTTCAGCAAGATCCCTTTCATATGATTTATCTATCAAAGATACATAAAATTCAGAATTATAGTCTATAATAATAGTTAAAAAGTTGAAATATTTCAGCTTTGATAGCTCAACTTTGAAGGATTGTAACTCATTGAATATATTACCAAAATCAACAAAATTATAATTTAAATTCATCTAGAAACTGTAAACTAAATGTTGAAAAAAACCGCAGGTCAATCTGACTTAAAACGAATGAGTTATGGTTGTTTAAAAATTTTCACAAATTACAAAATTAAAAAAATCTTGCTGCAAAGCTGAAAAATTTCAGCTTTGATAGCTCAACTTTGAAAGACTGTAACTCATTGAATATAACACCAAAACCAACAAAATCATAGTCTAAATTCATCTACAAACTGTAAATTAAACGTTGGTAAAAACCGCGTGTCGATCCGAATTAAAACGAATGAGTTATGGTTGTTTAAAAATTTTCACAGATTACAAAATTTTAAAAATGTTGCTGAAAAGCTGAAAATTTTCACCTTTGATAGTTCAACTTTGAAAGACTGTAACTCATTGAATATAATAACCAAAATTAACAAAATTATAGTCTAAATTCATCTACAAACTGTAAGTTAAATGTTGGAAAAATCCGCGTATCAATCCGACTTAAAACGAATAGTTATGGTTGTTTAAAAAAATTAACAGAATACAATTTTTTTTAAATCGGATCTAATCGGCTCTAAACCCAGTAAAAACCGAACCGGACCAGGAAGAAAACTGGACCGGTTTTGATGGATTCCTAGAACCAAGAACCGGCCCGGGGGTCCAAAAAAACAGTTCGGTCTGGTCCGGTCCACCGGTCCAAATGCTCAACCCTACATGAGGTAACCAGAAAACCTGTTATAAATAGAAAAGGTGCGAAAATTAAACAAAATAGTCTGTTTTAACGAACCTAAAATATCCAAAAGTGTAAAACTGAATATTTTGAGAAAACTTTAAGACTTTTATGACATTAACCCTAAGAAGTATCAAGTTGGGCCAGGCCCCTAGGATGTGAACCCTCCTTTCTCCCATTCACATACTTAGGGGTCTCGGTTAGTGCCAATATGAACTTGAAAAAAAAACTGGGTACCAATTCTGGACAGATTCCAATCTAAATTAACAAAATAGAAGTAAAAAACCTTATCTTTCGACGGCAGATTGACACTCATCAAGTCAGTTTTAGGAAACCTTCCATCATACCACCTGTCCTTATTCATGGCACCGTAGGGCATTATTGACACATTGGAAAATATGAGGAATCGGTTTCTTTGGGGTGGATCAAATGAAAAGAAAGTGATACATTGGATCTCGTGGGACAAGGTTACAACATCCAAGGAATCTGGTGATTTAGGTGTTGGTACAATAAAAGCTTTAAACGTCTCTTTAATAACTAAGTGGTGGTGGAGGTTGAGAACTGAGCCGAATCATTTATGGGCTGCTGTGATAATGAGTGTGCACAATCTAAGGTCGAAACCTGATGAATGTTACTTAGCAAAGTCACTACCGGGGGTATGGAATAACATAGCAGAAATTGAAAATGATCTAAGCAAAAAGGATATCAAAGTCAAGACAGTGTTAGACAAGAGACCGTCCAACAACAGACTTATTTGGAGATGTGGGCTTACCCCGGATGGATCTTTCACTGTGAATGCTCTTAGACTAAGGTGGGACTACCGGCCTCCATTGACCAATATAAACTTCCAATGGATAAAATAAATCCCACTGAAAGTATCCTGCTTCATTTCGAGAGCAAATTTGGGCAGAATTCCAACAGCTACGGAGTTAGTAAAAAGAGGGGTGAATATTGATACTTTAATATGCCAGATGTGTGATGAAAAAGAAGAAAGCGTAGATCATGTTCTTGTAGATTGTTCTTACGCAAAGATGGTCATGGAAGGAATAATGAGGTGGTGTAACGTGAATATAAACATGGAAGATCTTCGAGCGGTGTCGGATGTTTTGAACCTTGCCAACCGATGGGGAACATGCACAAAAAAGCGAAAGATATTCCTGGCAATTTGCTACTCTACACTATGGAGAACATGGATAACAAGGAATGATACTGTTTTAAAAAAAAACGGCTACCACCTGATAAAGTCATCGATTATGTTAAATCTATGACTTTTATTTGGGTGAAGAACAGGGGTATCAAGATGGAGTTGATTTGGGCAAAATGGTCTCAAAGCCCTTTTTTCTATTAATTTGTATGTTTTTTGTCTTGTTTTCTGTTTTGACAATCTGTATTTCCACTGATGTGTGGCTGTAACTCTTTTCTTCTGTTTTCCCACATATATATATATATATATATATATATATATATATATATATATATTTGCCGGTTCCAAAAAAAAAATATACTCAAACATATAAATTTGTGTCGTTGAAATGGACTAATTATTTAATCACCATTAAAACAATTGACCTTGTTTCCATTAATGACGGAGTAATTTAACAAAATTCTTGTATTAATTGAGTATCGCACAAACATTTATAATTTAACAATCCTAAACTTAACAATTTACTTACATTAGATGAAAACAGTAAGTTCTTTTACGGGTACATTAACAGTAAAAATAGAAGAAGTCTTATTCATGGTCTCATGATTAATGGGCGTTGGATGAAGGGGTTGGAGGAGATCAAGGATGAAGTGTTCAGATTTTTTCAAGATAAATTCTCGGATGCTCATGTGTATAGACCCAAGCTTATTAACCCGATGTTTAGAACAATTTCAATGATGGATGCAATTAGAATCGAGTCTTCTTTTAATCTAGAAGAGGTTAAAGCCGCTGTTTGGGATTGTGGAAGTGAAAAAGCTCCTGGACCTAATGGTTTCACCTTCAAGTTCTTGAAAAAGTTCTAGGACACGATCAAAAATGATGTGATGAAGTTTGTGATTCATTTTGAAGAGTTTGGCTCGCTTTCCCGGGGGTGCAACTCTTCATTCATCACTCTTGCCTCTAAAATCAAAGACCCTCTTTCCCTGAATGACTTCCGCCCTATTAGTCTAATTGGTTGTTTGAGCAAGATAACAAGCAAGTTACTCTCCAATCGGATGAAGTCGGTTATTGGGGAACTAATAGGTGACGTCTGCTTATGTGGATGGTCGATGCATACTTGATGGTCCCCTCATGATTAATGAGGTGTGTTCATGGGCAAAGAGAGCTCATAAAAAGATCCTTCTCTTCAAAGCCGACTTTGATAAGGCATTCGACTCGGTGAACTGGCAATATCTTGATTCAATTCTTGAACAAATGGGCTTTGGAAACAAATGGCGGATGTGGATTCGTGGCTGCCTGAATTCGTCCAGGGCGTCGGTAATCATTAACGGATCTCCAACAAGAGAATTCCCTATATCTAGGAGAGTTCGCCAAGGTGATCCACTCTCCCCATATCTGTTCATTATCGCTATGGAAGGATTGAGTGTGGCTCTCAAATCGGCTTGTGATAAGGGGCTCTTTAATGGTGTTCAAATCCCGGGTAATGGGCCTATTCTATCTCACATATTTTACGCGGATGACGCATTGTTCATTGGGGAGTGGTCAAGGACAAACCTCAAGAATCTTGCATGTATTTTAAGGTGTTTTCATATCTCTTCGGGACTCAAAGTAAATTTTCATAAGTCGAAGGTATTTGGTATTGGTGTTAACCCGTCTGAAACAGTGAATTGGGCTAACCTACTTGGGTGTGTATCGGGGGATCTTCCATTTGATTATCTCGGAGTTCCGGTCGGCGCCAATATGAATCTAATAAAATATTGGAAGCCTATAATCAAGAAATTTCATTCTAAACTCTCCTTTTGGAAGGCTAAAACCTTATCGTTTGGTGGTAGGCTTACCTTAATAAATTCGGTCCTTGGCAATCTCCCTACCTACTATTTATCCTTATTCAGAGCTCCATTGGATGTATTAGAAGAATTAGAAAAGATAATGCGTACATTTCTGTGGGGCGGTTGTGATGAAAGAAAGAAAATTCACTAGGTAAGTTGGGAAAAAGTGCTTGCAGCCAAAGAAGACGGGGGGGGGGGGGGGGGGTGGGAGTTGGCTCCATACAAGCCTTAGACATTGGTCTACTTATGAAATGGTGGTGGAGGCTGAATAACGAAACTCATTCTCTGTGGGCTAGGGTAATATATGGTATACATAACTTATCGAATAAACCATTCGAGTATTTATCCAGACAAAGGTACAGTGGAGTTTGCAACAATATTGTTGGCACCAAAAAGGTTTTGTGTGATCATGGACTGGAGATCCATGATATTTTCAATGTCAAAATTGCGCCAGGGAACAAAACTCTATTTTGGTATGATAATTGGTTAGGCTCTGGTAGCATAAAAACAAAATACCCTGCCTTATTCGAATTGGAAACAAAGAAAAGGTGCACTGTATCTGACAGAATTGGTGGCTTGAATCAAACTTGGACGTGGAAGTCTAGACCTACTAATTGGGGGCTTGAATCTGATGTAAATGCTCTCATTAGTGAAGTTTCTGACATTTGATTAGATTTGGGAATGGATCATTGGAGATGTAAACTCTCGTCGGATGGCATGTTTTGTCACACCCCAAAACCGATAACGGCGGAATACGTTTCGGGGTGGATGACGTAGTGTACGGTATCATCACAATTGCATAGTAGTTAAAACAAGAAACATACAACCATTGCATTATATAGTGAATTTAATTACAAGTGTGTTTTGTAATGTTTAACAATCACCCAAAAGTAAATCAAAAATAAGAGATGGGTCTTGTGTGCTCCACCTTCTCCAAAAATGCCGCGTCTGTACCTGTCTATCTTTGACCTGAAGATACAAGTTATTTTGAAAACGAATATCAGCATACAGCTGGTGAGTTCATAAGAGTTTAGTGTGAGTTTTTGTATACAAAGCATTAGTACGGAAAATGTGTCATTTATATTCTTAAGTAATAGAAACTTAGAAAATCCCATATTTTCTAGAAAATACATTGTAAGTGACAATCTATGAAAAGTATGCATTCTTCATTTCTTTGAAACGGTTTATTGTAAAAGTATATTGGCAAAACTCCATACAGTAAATGTGATAGAATAGGTTAAGCCTGTAATCAGTGATAGAGGTGTGAGCTTCCTTTAGTGGTAGATACTTACTTACTTCGGGATGTAGTTTAGCATTTAGTGTGGTATTTTAGTGTAGTTTTAGTGTATTCCTTGTATATACTAATAGTGAGGATAATAGAGGATCCCATGACCTTCCCAGTCATGCACAGTATAGTGAAGTAGTGGCATCTCTGGGCCTGCACGGCGCGGACTGAAATTAACAGTCGGGATGTAATAGCGTCTGCCCCGTATAGATCTATACATGTAGTGTCGTCTTCCTATCGGGAAACTCCGGGCGTAGTGGGTAGCGAATAGAGTATCTCGTAGTGGGTTAGTGTATTATTGTTTGTTTAGTGTTTTCTCTTTTTGTTATAGTGCAGTAATCTTTTAGTATTGATCATAGTGTTTTCTCTTACTAGTGTATTGTCTGGTAATAGTGAGTATTATAGTGTAGAGAGTAGTGACTTTAGCAAGTAGTAGCAGTAGCAACATTAACTATACCTATTATAGTTAACTTAGTGTGGATGGTTCTTGACATGTTAGTGACTTTAGTATTTAGTGAAAGAAGAAATATTCGTATCCCATACTAATATACAAGTTATATAACTAAGAAATCAACGACAGTCAGACAGATAACTACTACCCTAAGCCCACAATCAAACAAGAACAGGAAATAAGGCGAGATATCGGTCCTAAGTCCTCCAAGTCTTACTTATATAAATATATCAGAGTGGTTACATCTTATAAGTAAATTGATTTAATAAAAGTATTTTCCAAAAGAACATTTAAAATCTGGCTTGCTGTCCAAAAATAGTTTGAAAATGTAAAAACTTGTTTATAAGGCATAGTGATGAATCACATGTGATTTGAACTAAGGATAGTGAATCACATGTGATTAATCTTCGTAACGGGAAACATCATTTTGTAAAACTTTCCATAAACATACATAAGTAACTTGTATCTCCCCCCCCCCTAAAACATTTAAAACATTTGAAAGGTTCATTAAGGGGTATGAACTCACCTGAAATCGCGTAAATCGGGTGAATCGGGTAAATCGGGTAAAAGTGTCAGTTGAGCGTTGGTACCCAATAACGACTTGAGCACCTCTTAGGACCCTAATGTCATATGAAATATGTATTTTACAAGAAGTTAATCATCTCATGCCTTTCATTATAGTATTTGGACATTCAAGCATCGTTTTCGGGGTTTTAGGGCCTAGAAGGGGTTCCCGGGGGTGGTACAAGGCCAAGAATGATTTACGGGAGGGTCCATGAGCTCACTCCCTTGGAGTTTACGGCCTAAAGGCCACTCCTTGGGAGTTTACGGCCGTAAGCCCCCTAGGCTTGGCCGTAAACTCATGTGGTCCTCCTAATTGTATGTTTAAGGCCTTATTTCACTTCCTTACTTTAATGGTATGTGTCTTGGACCAAAATGGAGGGATTAAACTCCTATTTTTGTGACATTTTGGGGAGTTTACGGCCAAGACTTGTTCTTGGGCCGTAAACTCCATTAAATCCTTCAAGATGTATGTTTAAATGGTACAACATGTTCTCATTCACCTTAGATAAATCCTAGAAGGCCTTAAAATGAGTTTTGGAACAATTTTGGCATGAAAATTGGGGAGTTTACGGCCCAAGAATATCCTTGGCCGTAAACTCTTCATTTGGCCTTAAAATGTGAAGTTTAATGGTACAACACACATCCAAAGGCCTTAGCTAAATTCCTTACATGCATTAGAGGAGTTTTGGGACTTGTTTGACACAAAAACTTGGGTGTTTACGGCCCAAGCTTAGCCTTGGCCGTAAACTCCTCTTTTTGTGTTCAAATGATGTTGTTTGATGCATTTAAACCTTCCTTAGTGTCAAGTCTAAATTACCAAACACCTTATATGAGTTTTTGAGGCTTAAAACAAGGATTTGTGGGGTTTTTGGGGTGTTTACGGCCTAAGCACAAGCTTGGGCCGTAAACTCCTTTTTAAGCTTCAATTTCTTGTGTTTTAGTGTCCAAACTCTCCTAGGTATATGCCTTAATTAGTCCATAAGCTTAAAGGATGGAAAAACAAGGTCTTTGGCATGATTTTGGGGGTTTACGGCCTAAGGGGCTTCTTAGGCTGTAAACTCCCTTTTTGTTCTTTTTTTTCTATGATTTTGGACTCTAAATGCAGTAAAGTATGTCTAGATTAAGATAGGGAATGAGTACTTACGTTTGGAAGTCGGAAATTACCGGAATTGGGGTCGATTTCGGGTCTAGAGAGAGAAAGTAGTGAGAGAGAGTGAATGTGTGGTAAAAGAGTGTTCAAATGTTGTGCACACTCATTTCATATGTCTCGGGTATCGCACCCGATACACGGCTACCCGATGCTTAAAGTTAACATGGTTAAAACTTTTTACCCGGGTGAAGTGGTTGAGAAAGTAATACAACTCTATTAGGTTAAACGGGGTTAACACATACGAGTTATATTCTTATGATAATATCAAGACATGCATATAACTAGATATTCGGTTATTGACGATTCCAAATATTACATAAGATAACGTATAGTGACACATTCCATTAGTGAAAATGGGATTTGTAACGGAAATAGATTTGGGGTTGTCACATCATCCCCCCGTTAGGGGAATTTCGTCCCGAAATTTAGAATACAAACAGATACGTTATTACAATACTACTAAGCAAAGAGATGAGGATATTTGAGTTTCATTTGATCCTCGCGCTCCCAAGTGAATTCCGGCCCTCGCTTGGCGTTCCACCGAACCTTCACAATTGGGATGCGGCTTTGTTTCGTCCGTTTTACTTCACGATCCAAAACCTCCGCAGGCTCTTCCACGACGTTGAGGCTCTCATTGATCTCGATCTCGTCGAGGGGGATCACGAGAGTCTCGTCAGACAGACATTTCTTCAAGTTTGAGACGTGGAAGGTAGGATGTATGTTACTTAGCTCGCGGGGTAAGTTTAGTTTGTAAGCTACAGGGCCAATTCTGGCAAGAATCTCAAAAGGCCCTATGTACCTTGGGTTTAACTTTCCACGCTTCCTGAAGCGTATCGTGCCTTTCCAGGGCGAGACTTTCAGAAGGACTCGGTCTCCCACCTGGAATTCCAAGGGTTTCCTTCGTTTGTCGGCGTAGCTTTTCTGTCGATCCCTAGCGGCTTTTAGTCGTTCACGTATCTGTACAATCTTCTCGGTCGTCTCTCGAATGATCTCCGGACCAGTGAGGGCGCTGTCAGGAACTCGTCCTCTAGCTAACTGAGTGTCTCCCACCTCAGCCCAGCACAAAGGGATCTGCACTTCCGGCCGTAGAGGGCTTCAAATGGAGCTGCCTTGATGCTCGTATGATAACTATTGTTGTAGGAAAACTCCACAAGAGGCAAGTGTGTATCCCACGATTTCCCAAAGTCGATCACACAAGCTCGCAGCATGTCTTCTAAGGTTTGGATCGTCCTCTCACTTTGTCCGTCAGTCTGCGGATGGTAGGCTGTACTCATGTCCAGCCTCGTCCCTAGTGTCTTTTGCAATGATTGCCAAAATCTAGAGGTGAACCTACTATCTCTGTCTGATATAATAGATATAGGGACGCCATGCAGTCGCACTATTTCGTTTATATATGTTTTAGTGAGCTTCTCCATCTTGTCCGTCTCCTTGATGGGTAGAAAGTGTGCAGACTTGGTCAACCTGTCAACGATGACCCAAATGGTATCTAATCCACCTGCTGTCTTGGGCAGCTTGGTGATAAAGTCCATTGTGATTCGCTCCCACTTCCATTATGGTACCTCCGGTTGTTGGAGGAGTCCTGATGGCTTTTGATATTCGACTTTGACCTTCGCGCAAGTAAGGCACTTACTTACAAAGGTAGCGATTTCCGCTTTCATGTTCGGCCACCAGTATAGCTTTTTGAGATCCAGATACATCTTATCTGAACCCGGGTGGACGGAGTAACGAGTGTTGTGTGCTTCCCTCATAACCAAATCTCTGAAACCTCCATGGCGTGGAGTCCAGATTCGGTCCATGAAGTAATAGGCTCCGTCACCCTTAACCTCCAGATTTTTATCCATTCCGTGCAGGGATTCTCCCGTCACGTTTCCAGGCTTTAAGGCTTCCAGCTGAGCCTCTTTGATCTGCGTGGATATATGTGAATGTATAGTCATTGTCAACGACTTGGTCCTTCGTCCGGAATATTCCTTTCTGCTCAGGGCGTCAGCTACTACGTTGGCTTTCCCCGGATGATATCTAATTTCACAGTCGTAATCGTTAAGTAACTCGACCCATCGACGCTGTCTCATGTTGAGTTCTTTTTGGTTTAGTATATGTTGGAGGCTTTTATGATCAGTGTACACCACGCTCTTCGTCCCATACAAGTAGTGTCTCCAGATTTTTAGTGCGAAGACGACCGCTCCTAACTCGAGGTCGTGAGTAGTGTAGTTCACTTCATGGTTCTTTAGCTGTCTCGAGGCATAGGCGATAACCTTGCCTCGTTGCATCAAGACACAACCGAGCCCCTGATTGGATGCATCACAGTATACGACGAAATCTTCTATCCCTTCGGGAAGGGATAATACTGGTGCGGTGCATAGGGCTCGCTTCAGGGTCTGAAATGCCTTCTCCTGCTTCTCTTCCCAGTCGAATGATACACCCTTCTGTGTTAGCATGGTGAGAGGTTTCGCAATCCGAGAGAAATTTTGAATGAATCGGCGGTAGTATCCAGCGAGGCCTAGAAATTGACGAATTTCCGTAGACGTCTTTGGTGCTGACCAGTTCTCAATAGCTTTGATTTTGGAGGGGTCCACGTGGATTCCGTCTTCACTGACCACGTGCCCTAAGAATTCAACTCTTCGGATCCAAAACTCGCACTTAGAGAACTTCGCATACAACTTCTCGGATCGCAGGGTTTCCAGGACTAATCGTAAATGATTTCCGTGCTCTTCCTCGCTCCGAGAGTAGACGAGTATGTCATCAATAAAGACGATGACGAACTGATCTAGATATGGACGACATACCCTATTCATCAAGTCCATGAATACTGCAGGGGCGTTAGTCAGTCCAAAGGGCATCACTACGAACTCAAAATGCCCGTAGCGGGTTCGGAAGGCTGTCTTTGGAACATCTTCCTCAAGCACCCGTAACTGATGATACCCCAATCTAAGATCAATCTTGGAGAAGTAACTTGCTCCTTGGAGTTGGTCGAATAGATCGTCGATACGAGGGAGAGGATAGCGATTTTTGATCATGAGTTTATTGAGTTCCCTATAATCGATGCACATCCGAAACGACCCATCCTTTTTCTTCACGAACAAGACCGGAGCTCCCCAAGGTGAGAAACTAGGTCTTATAAAGCCCTTGCTGAGCAGTTCGTTGAGTTGACCGGAGAGTTCTTGCATCTCGACGGGCGCTAGCCGGTAGGGCGACTTAGCTACGGGAGTAGCTCCTGGGATTAGGTCGATTCTGAATTCAACCTGTCGTTTGGGAGGTAGACCTGGAAGATCCTCCGGGAAGACATCAGGAAAATCGCATACTACAGGAATGTCTTTTGGATCTTTTGATTTCTGGTTAGTGTCGACAACGTGAGCAAGAAAGGCGCGACATTCCTTGCACAAGTATTTCTGAGCCTGAATACTAGAGATGATACGAAGGTTTGTACTTGGCTTATCACCGTATATCAATAGGGTCTCTCGATTCGGAAAGTTCAGGCGAATGGCTTTCTCGGAGCATAGGATATCGGCATAGTGAAGGCTTAACCAATCCATACCAACAATGACATCGAAATTTTTTATTGAGACTGGTATAAGATCGATTAAAAAGGGGTGATCATCTAACGTGATAGTACAACCTATATAGATTTCATTAGAGCTTTCTGTCTTCCCATTAGCCATTTCTACAACGAATGTTTCTTTTAGTGATTGAGGGGTTTGTTTGAGTAAGTGTTTAAAGTTTTGATTTATGAAGCTTCTTTCTGCACCACTATCGAATAAGACACAGGCATAAGAGTTGTTGAGAAGAAACGTACCCGTGACCACCGTGGGATCAGCTACCGCTTCATTGTGACCGATAGCAAGTAACCTCCCAGTTCCCCCAGCATTTGCAGCCTTCGGACAGTTCTTCTTAAAATGGCCCGCTTCACCGCAGCCATAACAAGTTGGGGTCACTCCCGTACCAGGAACCTGTGTGATAGGTTTGGGAGGGGCCTTGCAAAATCGGACAGTATGGCCCTTTCGTCCGCAGTTGGAACACTGCAATTCACGGCAAGGACCGTTGTGGTGAAAAGGGCACTTGGGACACTTAGGCAAGTTTCCACTGTAAGCCTTTGGCGGGGCTGGAGCAACTGGTGTGGCTGGGGTGGTGGCAGCATGGACCGCCACAATTTGCTGGTCCTTGGAGGCGGTTTGAGTCTTCTTGCCTTTCTTCTTATCCCATCGTTTCCTTTTTCTATCAGATGATCCGGATGGTGCAGTGGTTGTTGTGGTTGTTGTTGCTGGAGTGGAGGAGATTTCGTGGTTGATCAGACTTTGGGCCAATTCCTTGGCGCTGTCGAAAGTGGTAGGGCGTGAAGCCGGAACATTTCCTCGATACGGGGGCACTAAACCCCAGATGTACCGTTCAATTTTCTTGCTTTCGGACGGGATCATATTGGGACACATAGCCGCCAAGTCGCAAAACCTGGCAGTGTAAGTTGCTATGTCAGTCCCCTTCATTTTGAGGTTCCAGAGTTCTTCCTCAAGCTTCTGAATTTCGCCCCTAGGGCAATACTCTCCTCTCATGAGATCCTTTAGAGTGTCCCAGCCCATGGCATTGGCTGTGACCAAGGAGAGTGCGTTAACATGGCCGTTCCACCATGACAAGGCCCTGTTAGTGAGGGTAGCAGTAGCGAATTTGATTTTGCTCTCTTCGGGACAAGAGCACATCTCGAATACAGCTTCGGTTCTTTCGAACCATTGGGACAATGCCAGAATTCCTCCGGTACCATCGAAGAAAGCAGGTTTACAATTCATGAAGTCCTTATAAGTGCATCCCTGCACTCTCTGATGGACTTCACCGAACCTGGAGTTACCACCGCTCGCATCTCCCGAGTTCATTTGGGCCATGGCTGCTATTACAGTCGCAGTCACAGCCGTTTGGAACAACACCGGATCGAACTGCGGAGGAGGAGGTGGTGGAGGAGGGGTTTGAGTTGCGGGTCTTCCTCTGCTGGGACGTTTTCGGGGAGGCATCCTTCACTGGAAGATCATAGAAATGATAGCAATAGTAAGAGCCTATTGCGAATATGAATAGAGTGTTTCGTGGATTAAATCAACATAATCCAAGATCAGGATGAGAGTTATAGCAATAGAGAAATCAACTGCCAATATACTGGTATTAATGATGCAACACAAGTTCATGAAAATTGACCTAGCAGTAGGTCTTACATCATACCATAGAGAAAATGTTGGCGGTTTAGAGGTTCAACTAGAGTACTTTTAAACTAGGAATGTTTACAGACAAGAGACCTACGGAACATAGAGATAAAAGGCTAGTCCTTTAAACAAAAGAGTGAGGTAACTAGATGTCTTCTACTGGCGACGGTTGTTTGTTGGGCGAATCCTCAGATCCGCTAGTTGACGCATAACTTCTTGAAGGTGTCGATCATGAGTCCTTTGGCGTGCTCGAAGTTCCCTAACTTCAGCTCGGGATGCAGCCAGCTGATGTTGCAGAGCCTCGTTGGTCCTCCTTGTCCTGTCCACGGCTTCTTCGAGTTGGCGGATGCGAACAGTGTTGAGGTTTGAGTTGGCATCCACTTCTACAACTCGACCAATAGCAGCTTGACCTTGCTCAACATTTCTGGCAATCCTTCGGATCATGATGGGCAGAACCCGATCCGCCGATCCTCCTTCGCTTATGTTGTAGAAGCTTCGGTCTCCATTGTAAGGCAAGGGCTGACCCTGCTCCTCGCTCCATCGATGCAAGGATACTGCCCACATAGGAGTGGGGCCCTGAAATGCCGGTCGGGGGTTAGGGTTCGGGGCTTCAGGAGGTTGGTTGTTGACTTCTGGCTCGGAGCTCGAGCTATCCGAGAAGCCTTCAGCATGATGATCATCCAAAGGAATAGGGTGATCGTCGTCTGACTCCTCTTCGAGCCATCCTCCATTGCCCTGGTTCGGAAAGTACGGATCGCCGGGTAGGTGGAAGCCAGCCATGATATCTACGCGAGAAAGGGGGAAAAGAGGATTAATAGACGTACTATTCTAAGATACTTATAGGAGGAATCATTACTAGTTGACCCAATACTTGCCTGGTGCATACCGATTACATGTAACCGAAGCAAGATAGTCCTTCGAATAAACCACCCTAACTTCAGACCCCCAATCAAACAAGAACAGGGAATGAAGCAAAGGCTGCAGATTCTGAGTCTATAGCGTCTTAATCACATGTAATCGTGGTGTATCCACTTAGCAACTATTGTCCTACTAGTAACGACCCTTTTTGTTAACACCTACGAATAGTCTAGAGATACAGAATACTCCTATAGTATTCTTATGGTAGCGTTATTGTGGTATTGTTGGTAAGTTTTAGACTTGTTGCAACATCACAACCAAACTTAGGCACATGCTAGTCACCCTCAGGAAAACGTAGTTGATCAGGCTACATCATCCTGAATGTGACTATATGCCTCTAAACCCAATTGTGCTGCCCAACAATCTTAATACTTTCGTTTTGTTCTAGGACAATACTGACTCCTGTGTTTTATAGTGATGTGTATATATATATATACTTAGTTAGATCTTTTAGATACTTAACAGTATATATTCTTGGTCAGAGTGTTTTAGTCCCGAAGTGTTTATAGTTCGTATATCTTTTATAGGTTGATATACTTGATTCACTATAAACAATGCTCTGATACCAATCTGTCACACCCCAAAACCGATAACGGCGGAATACGTTTCGGGGTGGATGACGTAGTGTACGGTATCATCACAATTGCATAGTAGTAAAAACAAGAAACATACAACCATTGCATTATATAGTGAATTTAATTACAAGTGTGTTTTGTAATGTTTAACAATCACCCAAAAGTAAATCAAAAATAAGAGATGGGTCTTGTGTGCTCCACCTTCTCCAAAAATGTCGCGTCTGTACCTGTCTATCTTTGACCTGAAGATACAAGTTATTTTGAAAACGAATATCAGCATAAAGCTGGTGAGTTCATAAGAGTTTAGTGTGAGTTTTTGTATACAAAGCATTAGTGCGGAAAATGTGTCATTTATATTCTTAAGTAATAGAAACTTAGAAAATCCCATATTTTCTAGAAAATACATTGTAAGTGACAATCTATGAAAAGTATGCATTCTTCATTTCTTTGAAACAGTTTATTGTAAAAGTATATTGGCAAAACTCCATACAGTAAATGTGATAGAATAGGTTAAGCCTGTAATCAGTGATAGAGGTGTGAGCTTCCTTTAGTGGTAGATACTTACTTACTTTGGGATGTAGTTTAGCATTTAGTGTGGTATTTTAGTGTAGTTTTAGTGTATTCCTTGTATATACTAATAGTGAGGATAATAGAGGATCCCATGACCTTCCCAGTCATGCACAGTATAGTGAAGTAGTGGCATCCCTGGGCCTGCACGGCGCGGACTGAAATTAACAGTCGAGATGTAATAGCGTCTGCCCCGTATAGATCTATACATGTAGTGTCGTCTTCCTATCGGAAAACTCCGGGCGTAGTGGGTAGCGAATAGAGTATCTCGTAGTGGGTTAGTGTATTATTGTTTGTTTAGTGTTTTCTCTTTTTGTTATAGTGCAGTAATCTTTTAGTATTGATCATAGTGTTTTCTCTTACTAGTGTATTGTCTGGTAATAGTGAGTATTATAGTGTAGAGAGTAGTGACTTTAGCAAGTAGTAGCAGTAGCAACATTAACTATACCTATTATAGTTAACTTAGTGTGGATGGTTCTTGACATGTTAGTGACTTTAGTATTTAGTGAAAGAAGAAATATTTGTATCCCATACTAATATACAAGTTATATAACTAAGAAATCAACGACAGTCGGACAGATAACTACTACCCTAAGCCCACAATCAAACAAGAACAGGAAATAAGGCGAGATATCGGTCCTAAGTCCTCCAAGTCTTACTTATATAAATATATCAGAGTGGTTACATCTTATAAGTAAATTGATTTAATAAAAGTATTTTCCAAAAGAACATTTAAAATCTGGCTTGCTGTCCAAAAATAGTTTGAAAATGTAAAAACTTGTTTATAAGGCATAGTGATGAATCACATGTGATTTGAACTAAGGATAGTGAATCACATGTGATTAATCTTCGTAACGGGAAACATCATTTTGTAAAACTTTCCATAAACATACATAAGTAACTTGTATCTCCCCCCCCCCCCTAAAACATTTAAAACATTTGAAAGGTTCATTAAGGGGTATGAACTCACCTGAAATCACGTAAATCGGGTAAATCGGGTAAAAGTGTCAGTTGAGCGTTTGGTACCCAATAACGACTTGAGCACCTCTTAGGACCCTAATGTCATATGAAATATGTATTTTACAAGAAGTTAATCATCTCATGCCTTTCATTATAGTATTTGGACATTCAAGCATCGTTTTCGGGGTTTTAGGGCCTAGAAGGGGTTCCCGGGGGTGGTACAAGGCCAAGAATGATTTACGGGAGGGTCCATGAGCTCACTCCCTTGGAGTTTACGGCCTAAAGGCCACTCCTTGGGAGTTTACGGCCGTAAGCCCCCTAGGCTTGGCCGTAAACTCATGTGGTCCTCCTAATTGTATGTTTAAGGCCTTATTTCACTTCCTTACTTTAATGGTATGTGTCTTGGACCAAAATGGAGGGATTAAACTCCTATTTTTGTGACATTTTGGGGAGTTTACGGCCAAGACTTGTTCTTGGGCCGTAAACTCCATTAAATCCTTCAAGATGTATGTTTAAATGGTACAACATGTTCTCATTCACCTTAGATAAATCCTAGAAGGCCTTAAAATGAGTTTTGGAACAATTTTGGCATGAAAATTGGGGAGTTTACAGCCCAAGAATATCCTTGGCCGTAAACTCTTCATTTGGCCTTAAAATGTGAAGTTTAATGGTACAACACACATCCAAAGGCCTTAGCTAAATTCCTTACATGCATTAGAGGAGTTTTGGGACTTGTTTGACACAAAAACTTGGGTGTTTACGGCCCAAGCTTAGCCTTGGCCGTAAACTCCTCTTTTTGTGTTCAAATGATGTTGTTTGATGCATTTAAACCTTCCTTAATGTCAAGTCTAAATTACCAAACACCTTATATGAGTTTTTGAGGCTTAAAACAAGGATTTGTGGGGTTTTTGGGGTGTTTACGGCCTAAGCACAAGCTTGGGCCGTAAACTCCTTTTTAAGCTTCAATTTCTTGTGTTTTAGTGTCCAAACTCTCCTAGGTATATGCCTTAATTAGTCCATAAGCTTAAAGGATGGAAAAACAAGGTCTTTGGCATGATTTTGGGGGTTTACGGCCTAAGGGGCTTCTTAGGCCGTAAACTCCCTTTTTGTTCTTTGTTTTCTATGATTTTGGATTCTAGATGCAGTAAAGTATGTCTAGATTAAGATAGGGAATGAGTACTTACGTTTGGAAGTCGGAAATTAGCAGAATTGGGGTCGATTTCGGGTTTAGAGAGAGAAAGTAGTGAGAGAGAGTGAATGTGTGGTAAAAGAGTGTTCAAATGTTGTGCACACTCATTTCATATGTCTCGGGTATCGCACCCGATACACGGCTACCCGATGCTTAAAGTTAACAGGGTTAAAACTTTTTACCCGGGTGAAGTGGTTGAGAAAGTAATACAACTCTATTAGGTTAAACGGGGTTAACACATACGAGTTATATTCTTATGATAATATCAAGACATGCATATAACTAGATATTCGGTTATTGACGATTCCAAATATTACATAAGATAACGTATAGTGACACATTCCATTAGTGAAAATGGGATTTGTAACGGAAATAGATTTGGGGTTGTCACATGTTTTCCGTTTGTTCTATTAGGCAGCTTATCGATAAGCTGCAAGTTAGTATCCCTGTTACTCCTGTGATTGTTTGGAGTAAAGCGGTACCGATTAAGGTGTTATGTTTTATATGGAGAGTTGCGCAAAGTCGAATCCCATCAGTTGTAGCCTTGGAGCGGAGGGGTATTATGGTCAACTCAACATTATGTAGTTCATGCATTGGAAGGCTAGAATGTGCGGACCACGTGCTGATTGATTGTTTGTTCGCTACCCAGATAAGGAACTGCATTTGGAGTTGGTGTGGTGTATCGAGTGAACAAGCCTCATTAAAAACCATCAGCGATCTGATACATTTCGCTAGCACCTGGGACAGTCAAGTGAAAAGGAAAAGGTTTGTTGTCATTTGTTATGGCTTGCTTTGGAACTTATGGAGATTTAGGAATAAAAAATTATTTTAAATGGAGGGTACTTCAGTTCATAATGGAATAGAATGCATTAAGTCTATGGTCTTTTATTGGTTAAAGCATAGGGGTAATAATGGTATTTGTAGTTGGGAGGAGTGGTTGATCTCTCCATTTTCTGGATTGTAATTTTTGTACTCACTTGTATCCTTTTTTTTTTTTTTTTTTTTTTCTAATTCATTGCTAGGGGAGGGTATTCTATTTTAATATATTTGTCGTTTCAAAAAAAAAAAAAAATTACAATAGAATTTATCCACTACCAAAGAAGCAAAAATACTCATTTAGGAACCAAAAAAAATACAAACTTCACATTTATGATTTCATTTAATGCTCTGGTTCACCTCTTCTCGTTAAAAACGATATTCAAATAATACTAAATTAGATTAAAAAGTATATACATATGAAACAAAAATCTATCGGTCAATGGGATTAATGGCAATGAATTATAAGCAACGAAATTTCCAATTAAAAGTAACAAAACTAACTTATTATTATTTTTTCTTTTATATTTCGGATATCGGATCATCTCAAAATATCCAAAAATGATCAAAATCACTATCTGAATCGGAATCCAAATCCGAAAACACAAATATCTCTACTTGGGATATCTAAAATTTTAGATAATTTTAGTTTGAATTTTTGGATTTAGATATTTCTGAAAACCTCTGTTTTCGAGAACCAACTTAACAAACTGAAATATTTAAGAGAGGAAGCCAAAATAATCAATGTGATATCTTTAACCATAGAAACTCAACAATTTTAAAAGTGGAACAATACTATAACCTTTTCGAAGTTTCATATGGATCTTCAAACCATAATATAAAATTGGACCAAAAACTTGCTAACTTTTAAAAGTTGTACCAAAACTGTAACCTTTTACTAAATATAGGGACTAAATCTGTAAATTAAAAATATCAAAGTTTCATATAGGGCCCAGGCTAGAGATTATGCTTTGTCAAAGTCAAAATTTGATAAGAAGGTTGCAGTTTGACTTTTAAAAAGTCAGTATTTTTCAAATGGGGTTAATGGAATCCCTTTTCTTCGTAAAGAGGGGTATTTGCCCAAAATTAAGAAGCACGATTTGTCGAGGAAGAAATCCGGTGGCCTGAGAACTCACCATGCATGCAACTCGATGAAGCCAAAACTTCCGATACAAAACCAATCATATTAAATCAAACAGAATGGAAGCTTCTATTACTTTCCGAAGACAATCGGAAACTTCCATTTCCATTGATGCGCTGAGAAATTCTCATCATTTGAAAACGTCACATGGTGACGCTTACGAGAATCTATCCAGGTTTGTTTCATCGAATCATTCCTGTATATTGAATATTCATTGATTCACCAATCACCTCCTCTTCAATTTTTTAATTTGTTAGCAACACATCAAATTAACCACCGAAGTGATAGTTGTTAATTGAGGGAAAACGCTGATGTAATTTGACCAGAATTTACAAGTATGATTCACGTTTCTTCTAGTTTAAGAGATGAAATTTCAGACGTATCAATGCCGTGTTTTGACCAACTTCTATGGCTACTAGATAGCTACAAAATTGAATTCTGTTTCAGGGTTTTATTGTAAACGAAGTAATTCAAATGTTTATGTAACGTCACACGAAATAAATGAAAATCGGTGTAAGCTTCCACGAATCACCATTTTAGTTTTCATCGCCGTCAATCCCGCGTTGTTTCTCGGTATATAATGCTACCAATTTACCAAGTCATATTTATTATCTGATTCAGTATTCACTATAAATAAGGGTTTTCAGTTCAGATTTGAGGGGATTTCGTTCAAATCATTCACAATTTGATTTCAAGAAACTGTTTTCTGAAGAGCAATACATCTGAACTTTACAGATTAATCAATGGGAGGCAAGAATTCAAGGGAAGAAGCAGCGAGATATAGACATTCGTCATCGTTCCAATCAACTTCATCTTTTTCTAATTATCCTCCTCAACCATCATATTCTCTTCCGCCTCAAGGAGATCAAAATTACCCTTTTCAGGATCCGAATCCACAACAATATACTTCTCTTCCAATCTATACACCACAGAAGAAGCTCGACAAAAAATATTCACGAATTGCTGATAGTTACAACTCTTTGGAACAGGTAATTAACAATCTAACATCACCTTTTGTTCTTTCTGTTGATATCTTTTCTTGTTAAATTGTTAGGATGAACAATTTAGTTTATATTTTCAGGTGACAGAGGCTCTATCACATGCGGGACTTGAGTCTTCTAATCTCATTGTTGGCATTGATTTCACCAAAAGCAATGAGTGGACAGGTAGTTACTTTGTAATATTCTTGATTTCATGTTCATGTTGCTTTTCGAATTCCATCAATGGAAGTGATTAAGTGAATTAAACTTTAAACATGCTAACATTGGATCATGTAAATAGGTTCAAGATCTTACAACAGAAAAAGCTTGCATCACATTGGAGATGATTTAAATCCATATGAACATGCCATATCCATCATTGGAAAAACTTTAGCTGCTTTTGATGAGGATAACTTGATTCCTTGTTATGGATTTGGAGATGGTATAGTTTATAATAGCTAATATAGCTCTTTATTCTTTATAATTGTGTTGAAAAATTTAAATATTTAGAGTGATCTTAATTTTTTTTCAGCAACAACACATGATCAAGATGTTTTCAGCTTTTATCCTGAAGATAGTTTTTGTAATGGATTTGAAGATGTGTTAAGTAGATATAGAGAAATTGTCCCTCATCTTAAGCTTTCAGGTTCTAAATCTAATTTGGTTCTTTTGAGATTAATGTTTATTTTTTTTTTTTCATAAAATTAAACTTTTTTTCTTTTTGTCATGTAGGTCCCACATCTTTTGCCCCTGTCATTGAACAAGCTATGACAATTGTTGAACAAAGTGGTGGCCAATACCATGTCTTATTAATCATTGCTGATGGGCAGGTTGGTAATTTCGGTCAATATTAATCATAATTTCTAGGATATGAAGGGCATTCATGTCTTTTTCATTGACAAAAGATTGAGAGTGGGTCCATGTCCCACCTTTTTATGCATGGGACAAAAAAAGTACAATTTTTGTCTCATATGCCAAATGCAGTATAACCTGTTCTTTCTGTGTCATAATTTGTGTCTGATGAATTGTTCTTTAAATTACATCAAAGTGGTAATTTTTATAAAACTTATTTATATTTATAGGTAACAAGAAGTGTGGATACTGAGCGAGGTCATTTGAGTCCACAAGAACAAAAAACTGTAGACGCCATAGTCGAAGCAAGGTGATTTTCTAATTTTCTACAACTTTTATCAATTAAAAAAAAATATTAAAATACAAGATTTTTGTATGCTTATATTCTAAACTACAATTTCTTTTTTAACAGCAAGCTTCCACTCTCTATTGTATTAGTCGGGGTGGGAGATGGGCCGTGGGACATGATGAAGGAATTTGACGATAATATCCCTGACCGTGACTTTGATAATTTCCAAGTAACCATAAATTCTACCTTGAATATAATTTCCATGTTGTCATCCCTTATTATATTATACATTTTCTAATGTTATTATTATTATTTTTTTTAAATTAGTTTGTGAATTTCACGGATATCATGTCGAAAAACACGCCTCAAATCCGAAAAGAGACAGAATTTGCTCTTTCAGCATTGATGGAAATCCCTTCTCAGTATAAAGCGACAATTGAATTAAATTTACTTGGGTATGCTCTCTTCCTTCCTTATGACACAAATCAGAACAAGGACAGAACAGAACAGAATAGACTGTATTGCGATTGACATGCATTGGGATTAAGACAGACTAAGGATGTGTTTGGTGCACCACAGCTAGATTATTTTTCGAGCTTTTTTAAATTGTCATATTTGGCAAACTAAAAAGTAGTTGATAAGCTAGCTGTTTAAAAAGCTACTTTGAGTAGCTTTTTTTAAATTTTCCGAATATACCCTTAATTAATTTTTTAAAAAAATGTCCTTCTATATCATTTTATATCTTTCAGCTTGCTTATCAACTAGTTTTTACCGAACGTCATTTTTTGTTAGCTAGCTTATAAGCTAACAACTAGATTTTCAGTTACGTTATTTTTGGCGTACTAGCTGAAAAGTTAGCTGAAAAACTATCTGATAACTGAAAAGCTAGCTGTTAAATTAAAAGCTAACTGATAAAAAATATTGTTTGGTAAAACTAACTGAAAAGTTAGCTGAAAAATATAAAATGACTTACAAGGACATTTAAAAGAATACGTTTCTATATTTAATTAAGGGGTATATTTGGAAAATATTAAAAAAGCTCCTAAGAAGCTAGTTTATAAGCTAGCTTATAAGCTACTTTTTGGCTTGTCAAACATGACAACTTAAAAAAAACTCAAAAAATAAGCTAGCTTATCAGCTAGCTGTGGCGCGCCAAACATGACTTTAATCAGCTAGCAGCTAGCTTTTCAGCTAGTTTGCCAAACATAGCCTAAGACCGATGTCAATGATACGAATTTAAATTTTTGCCCCACCTACCGTGCAAAAAGACGTAAATGCCCTTTTAATCCTCATCATCGAAAATAAGCCTGTCTTATTTTGATTTTTGTTTTCGGATTTGCAGTAGTCGCAAAGATATAGGAATGTCGCGTCGGAGGATTGCCCTTCCGCCACCTATTCGTTCACCATCAACTTACAACATCTCAAAACCATTTAATTCAAATAGTTTTCAAAAGGGGTCAATGTCACAATCATCTTATTATGGTCAAACTAGTCAACATCACGTATTGGAATCAATTTCAAAATCTACATATGACAACCAGGTAAATATTTTTGTTTTTGCAACATTTTTCTATAATCACATGGTATTTAATATTTATAGCAAGTGATTTTGATTTTGGGATTATTTATTTATTATAGGTATGCCCGATTTGCCTTGCTAACCCAAAGGACATGGCCTTCGGGTGTGGACATCAGGTATATTAATTTTATTTCATTTTTATTTTACTTCAAATGAATATTGATTTTGTGGGAATTTTATATTAATTTTATGATTATTTTGATTTGACAGACATGTCACGAGTGTGGGGAAACGCTTCAGTTGTGCCCGATTTGTAGGACATCAATCCAAACTAGAATAAAGCTCTATTAACTACAAGTCACCATTCTTTGATGTTTATTTATTTATTTTATTATTTTTTTCGTTTTTGGTGAGTCATTTTAGGGTTATTTGGTGAAAGGAAAAAATGGTGTAAATGAAGTGATATTTTTTTTTGTTTGTACATGTTCAATGATTTGTTAATTTCATTTTTATAGGTTGTGTAAGATAAATGAGAGATTATTGGACTGTTGTCGAGTGATCAATTTTCTTTTATGATTTGACAAAGTTGTTGGAATATATGGTAAAACTTAAGGTACATAAGTTTAAATATAATTTTAATCTTATGTTACAAGGGTTGTATAGAAAATGTTAATATTGTTGTTTTTATGCATATATCATATATTTGATAATGGTATTATTTTTATAAGGTATCAAGTTAGAAAAAAAATGCTATATAATTTTTTTTTTAATTTTTAATATTTAATAAAATAGATTAATTGGTCAAAAAAATAAAAGAATTTAAAATATGAAATATGATTAAGGGGATAAATAATAGTTCTGTTAAATAGAGGGCATAAAGATGCAAAGTTATTTGTTAAAATGCGCATAATAAGTGTGGCACAAAACCTTATATATATTTCCAAACATAAAAGGAGAATCAAACATCTCTTCTCTCTTCCTAATATAAAAGACTCTCTAAGGTGCCACATGTCATGCTTTCTACACCTTAATTTGCCACGTGACATTATTGTATGCATCGGGTTTTCATTTTCCCGCTCATTCAAAAAGCCATTGACAAAATCCAATATAATCCATTTCAATTTGAATCTTTCCTGTGTCGTATCCGAAAAATCAGTCACCTAATTGGTATTCTCTCAAATCCTCAATCTTAATAAAACCCTAATACAAAAGAATGATTATAAATAATTCTTGATCGTTCAAATTCATATTTTAAATCCAAAAAAGACCCAAAATGTTAGCCTAAAATTTCGTCAATCGGTATCCCCAGATTATAGGATTTTGTTTGGTATGATTTCACCTTCTTATAGGATTGCAACTCCACCTCCATCTTTTTATTTATTTTTTCGGTTTCTTGATTTGTTGCGCCTCCACCCACAACCATTTGTGCTGCTAATGGAAGTTGTTTAACCCTAATGTTGATTCTCAACTGGTGATAGCAACGACACTCCAACCAAGGGTCGGAAGAGAGATGTGACATGAGTACGAAGTTCGAAATTGGGTTATGCAATTTCATCCATGAATGGTACGGATGATATACCTATTTATTTATTTTGTGAAAACTTTTAACTTGATTTTATTAAAACGATTTATTTAGGTTTGGAAGTAACTATTGTCTGGATTTGATTGTTCTTCTGTTTCTATTCTATCTACTTCAATGTACATGAATTTGATTTTAAATCTTTGAGGAAACGTAGAAGGTATTTGTTGTTAAGAAAAATGAGGATGTTAATTTGGTATTCTCTGTAGATTTTAGGTTTCACACACATCATAAGTACATGAACAACCATTCAAATTAGGTTTTGACAATTTTTATTTACTCCAATTTAATGGTACGAAATTATCCTTCCTTTTGTTTTCTATTGTGATTCTTTGAATGTGATTTTTACTTTAAGGGATTCACTATACTTTTGAATATGTTAGAAATATGTCATTTTGAGCGAATGAACAACGCAAGGATTGATGGTGATGAAGGACCATCAGGAATCAATTAATGGGCGTTTACAAAGATGTCATTTTGAAAATGCGTTCCAAATGTGAGCCCCCACCTAAAAAAGACATTGGTTTTGTTTACATGATGATTAATTTCTGATATGTGATTGGAGAAGTGTGTTTGTTCTCTACTTATTTGTTCATTCTGATTTCATTGAAATGAAATTATATGAGGATTATAATTATCAGTTTAGGTTGTTCGTCAAGAGTTGTTTATGATTATAATTTTCAAAACATTTGGGACTAAACAATATGGTTTGGATAAGTAGGTAAATTGTTGAAAGCTTTGATTGTTTTTATTGTGCTGTGGGGCTTTACTTTGCCCTAACTCAATGAACTCATAAAATAACAATTCGTCAATTTTTAAGTCTAAACATGTTTCTAATATGTTTTCAAGTTCATTGATACGCTCATATAATTTCTTTCATCTTTTTTTATATATATTGAGTGATTTCATTTTTTACAAATTCTTAGAATGTGATTATTTTTCTTTAGGTTTTTGGATCCATATGTGATTAAGATGAACCCATCTGGTAGATTTTATGGTTTAATGCCCATAGTGTTTTTCTTTTTTATATTTAAACCTCATAGCTTGTGGTGATGATTTAGGACCAGAGTGTAACCGTGGGGACAAGAAAGATAAAAAAAATATTAAGATGTAAGCCTATATTTGGGTATTTCTTGAAAATTGCCACCCAAAAATAACATTATACTTTTAAGGTATAATGCTATAATTGGGTGGGTATATGTTGAAATCCACCATCCAAAAATAGCAATTTACTTTTAAACTACAATGCTTTAAAAAATAAAAATAAAAATAAATGTGAAATGGTTTTGATGCCACCCAAAAATAGCATTTTATTACTAAACATCCTCTTTCATTTATTTTATCATTCCTTTTAAGTGTGTTAGTTACGGTTTTGCCCTTGTGTGTTGCACGCTTATGTTGAGGGTGGTTATGGTTGATCTTCACAGTTAATGCTTAATAGTTCATGGGATGTGCATTTGTTGGTTTGCTCTTACTTTCTTCTAGCTGTTGGTGAGTTTTTTTAGCTTGGTGGACGGTTTTTCATTTATTGCATCATACTTTTCTGTTGTAACATTTTTATAACAAGAACTTTTATTTTTTATTTTTTAATTTTTTTTACTCAAAAGGGAAAGAATGACAATGTACTTTTGTTATTGTCTTATTATTCTCATATTATAGCATCATATTTTTCTGTTTTAAGAGTTTCATAATTGAAAAGTTGTTCTGACTTTTTTTTGTCTTGGTTGAAGTATAATTTATATGTTTTAAGGGTTATACATGCATTGAGTTTGGTAAATGGATATCTTTTGGGTTATGGACCTCACAATAGAGGTTATAGTATCAAATATTGAAAGTCATACGACATTATGTTTTAACAGTTTTATAACAGGAAGGGTTTCATTTAAACAAAGTTGTATTTTTTTTAATAATGGCCAAAAAGTTTTATCTCTTCAATTTTTTCATTTATAGAAATTATTTTTTGTTTTAATGGTTTTATAGCATCATAATTTAACTTTTTAAAAGGCCAAAAAGGTAATGTATTGTTGTTATTATTTTATTATTATTATCAATAAAAGTATGTTGTTAAAACCATCTACTTTATTTATATGGATTATAATAATTGAACATAAAGACAAATATGACAAATTCTAATTATTGTGAAAAAAGTTAAATAGAAAAAGCAATTTAAATAGGATGGAAATTTGGGATGTTAATGATTTAAACAATAAACACAAAACAAAACCACCAGCTAGCTATTAATATGTTAATCAATAAAGAAAAAAAAGATTAGTAAACTATTAGGTTTACTATCAAATGTAAATTCAAGGTATCAATTATATATGGTTTTTTTTAATATGTCTTTTTACTGTGTAATATAAATCCATCATATTGTGACATAAGAATGATTAAAAACTATTTACTTGTCATCATATTTATATAATTTCATATATTTGCAGATAAATGGTTGCACATAGCTATATATAAAATTAGATTCGTGTAGTGATGCTTTAATTTAATACAGTTTTAGCATTTTTAAATTAAATAAAGACCATATTACCCCTGCTGTTAATTTACTTATACTTTTCGTATTTTGGTATTTCTACTTATTTCTTATTAACGTCATATATCAATTTTTAATAATTGTTTAAGCAATTCCAATTTCAGTTTTTCCTATTGGAGGCATATGTTTTATAGAATTATTTCCTATTATAGCCCCATACTTTATATAATGATTTCTTAACTGTAACAATGTCTTAAAATGAAAAAAATATATATCTTTGTAACACATACATACGAAACTATGATGTTATAAAATGCAAATAGATGTATGTAAGTTGCTGTATACTACAATTGTAGTACTTCAACCGGTAAAAAAATACTCACATGTGTATATGGTATTTGTTTCACAAAATAAAATTGATAACAGCATTTAACATAAAATCGGCTTCAAATTTCTTTGTTTGACAACAGTTTACAAATTTTATTTTAAATGCATATTATTTTTTCATTTTTGTTATAAGGACAAATTTGTTTTTTTCAATTTAATGTAGAAAATTAAATACAACTTAACACGATCTGTTTTACTACTATAACACTGACACATGTTATTATATTAATAATTAAGTTATAGTTTAATTAAAATTATTTTTAAAATTTTCATCCGTGGAGTCCACGGGTTATAACCTAGTATTGTGATATTTGTCTATCAATTCACGGATATGTTTTTCTCACCAAAGCTTACATGTAACTTAGTGTGTCATTTTATATAATATTACCATATTCCTTATGAAACGATTATCAATGTTATCATAAGACCCACAATTTTGACTTGAAGATTGTACCAGGCATCAGTGAGAATTTTTTTATTAACACTGTAGAGTAAAACTCCTCATTGTACTATTGTACTACGGAAAACAAACAAGAAAACATAAAGATCAATAATAATAATAAGCCTAAGGCATGTGTTTTACATATTTTTCTTAAAACAAATTCAACATGAACGAGGCATTTGTGTTCGAAAATGGGCAAAACCCATTTTTCTAAAATGACGAACTTGTGTTTTTTTTTTGTTATCAGACATTATATACTCGTGACAGGTAGTTGTTATTTGCAAGGATTAATATTGCAACGCCTGTAAATTGAGGTAAAAATGTTAATCATATTGGGTAGTGATTTGTACACAATACTTTTTAGCTATACACAACAATTTATGTTTTAAATGATTATACTGGACAACTATATAAAACATAATTTGTTGTGTATGGCTAAAAATTGTTGTGTACGGATCATCACCCATATTGAAAGTTAAAATATAATGTTTTATCTGTTAAAACAATTAATGTTGCTATATTATAGGAAATTCATTAAACTAACAAAATATAAGTGAGCGTTTTAATGCACGTCACTACTTTTTTTTTCAAAGTTGGAAATATGACCACTAAATCTGGAATTTGGTCATTCCAGAGTTGTTAAGTCCATTCGGGAGTTGAAGGAGGCTCATTAAGGATGTATCTGAAACGTGTTACCATACATTTCAGACTGACATAGTCAATTCCGGAAACAAATCATGTCAAAAAAATCAAAGCAATAAGTGATAAAAGCAAAATGAGGAGGATGATTGAGGATTTCCATTTTTTCTATGTTTATTTATTTTTGTGTCTCTCAAAAGGTAGTAGAATGGCTGTATTTATACATAGATCCATCGGTGCTCAAAATTACACAATCACAATGGACAATCACATTAAACACAAAGTTTAAGCACTAAACACAAAAATGGTAATCAACATCCCCATCTAATGTTGTGTTTTGTAAGATTTTATAGCCAAAACCAAAAAAACCTTTAATTTCCTATTTATATACCCATTCAACCCTTCAATTTTGGTAACTAACTAATCATTCATCTATTGTACATTTTGGACGTGTAATATATTAAACTGAAGGCATCGCGGAGAAGAACACAAATATGTAGACATATTTCCATTTCAATTTCGTACATGTCGAAATTTGTGTTTGAAAATAGGCAAAATCTATTTTTCAAAAATGATGAACCTATTTTTTCAATCACACCCATGACATGTAATTGTTATTCGCTAGAATTTATATTGTTACACTCATTGATAACTCGAGGATAAAAGTTTTAATAATTAGATGGGAAATTTATGATAAAATAGTTATCATTCCCATCGAATTTAAGTAACGCAAGGAGGGGCCACTATCAATTGTGTCTCAAAGAGAATGAGGTCTAGCACCCCATCGTGAAAGAGCATCATGAAAGAGCAATAGAACAAGGTGGGAATAAGATATAAGGTAGGACAACCAAAGGCAATTCAATGGCATTATGGGAGAATCCTTAGACTTTATGCGTAGGCAGGTCCAACGGCATCCAATTAAAGTTATTTATAGTAGATAAAATGGTATTTCAATGTTATGTTTTTTATATGGTTTTTTAATAGTAGATAAAATGGTATTTCAATGTTATGTTTTTTATATGGTTTTTTAATGCGCTTTTTGATTTCATGTTATTTTAAAAAAAATTAATGTAATTTTTATTTTAATTTTAGGTTCTTTAAAATGTAATTTTTATTTTTTTAATTAGTATTAATGGTTTCTATTAAAAAGTTTATATTTATTTAATAAAATAAAAAAGATTTATATATAAAACCATCATCACATCCTATCACATTATAAAAATTTATGAGAAAAAAATATCTTATGAAGTCTACCTGTCACACATTTTTAATTAGTATTAATGGTTTTTATTAAAAAAAAACTTGTAGCTAAAACCTTTTTCATAAGTATAAATTGCACCAAACTCTTTTTGGCTTATTTTATCTTGGGAAAATGACTTAGGAGGGTAACTATCTCTTATCCGTATTTACATATTGGCAACTTCTTCTTTTTTGTACATAATAAAGCAACTAACTTGTTTTAACTGTTTAAATTACACCAATATTACCGGCTAATACCTAACTCAAAGGGAAAATGACTTAGGAGGGTAACTACCTCTTATCCGTGTTCACATATTAGCAACTTCTTATTTTTTGAACATAAGAAAGCAACTAACTTATTTTTAATTGTGTAACATCCCAGAAATCATGACCAAAAATTTTGTTTTTAATTTAATACTAAAACCATAATTGTCAAACCATTAATTTAATACTTCAGCATCGGGCCCCGCACAACATCAGGCCCCACCTGGCATCCAGCCCCACTCGGTATACATATTTGTCTCTCTTAGGCCCCGCCCGCTAAACACATACAATCATATAACATGCTAACACATAAAGAAACATACTCTACTGTATCTCTGTCCTAAGAAACATACTCTGCTAATAATGAGATACGGAACATCGTCCGTACTCAGCTAGTGATGAGATACGGGACCTCGACCATACTCACCTCCCTACCAGGCATATACAAGTATCACACAGACAACAAGTATAATCTAACATGTAAACATTCCTCGGGCACCCGCCCGACATCGGACCTTGGTTTGGAATAACATACTAGCATACAATGCATAGGGCTAACCCCCCAAGTCTTCCTACTCATAGACTACATGGGTTGGCATTGCGGCCTTAGATCCATTCACACAGTGAGGAGATTCACCTTGCACTGCTGAAGCCCTAGTTGGACTAGCTGAGTACGGACGAAGTTCTGTATCTCATTATTAGCAGAGTATGTTTTTTAGGACAGAGATACAGTAGAGTATGTTTCTTTATGTGTTATCATGTTATATGATTGTATGTGTTTAGCGGGCGGGGCCCAGAGACAGGCGGGGCCTAAGAGAGACAGATCTGTATATCGAGCGGGGCTCGATGTCAGGTGGGGCCCGATGCCGGAGTATTAAATTAATGGTTTGACAATTATGGTTTTAGTATTAAATTAAAAACGAAATTTTTGGTCATGATTTTTGGGATGTTACATAGTTAAAACAAGTTAGTTGCTTTCTTATGTACAAAAAATAAGAAATTGCCAATATGTGAACATGGATAAGAGATAGTTACTCTCCTAAGTTATTTTCTCTTTGAGTTACCGGTTAAAACAAATATTAGCCGGTAATATTGATGTAATTATTGCCAATATATAAACCCGGATAAAAAGTAGTTAGCCTTTCATTTTCCTTTTTATCTTTTTTGCTTCTAGATAGTTGTCCACTTGTCCTACGGCTTTCATACTGGAGTTGTATGAGGACTCCATGCATAAAACTCAATGAAACGAACACTTCCAAAGTAATCCAACACTTATCAAATCAAAAGAAGAGTTCGAATGTTCTATTACTCTTCCAACACAATCAAAATCTTCCATTGATGATGTCCTAACAAATTCTTCAACATCATTTGTAAAACAGCACATGGTGATGCTTCAGAGAATCCACAGTATCCATCCACTCAACCTTTCTACGAATCATTCATGTAGATTCACTGATTCACCTCAGCTTCTCTTCTAAAACTGTTAATAACAGATTAACTCCAACTCTTAAATGCTGATAATGATGATGATTACGTTTCTTGTAGGTGTAAGAGATAACTCTTCAGACGTACCAATCCCGGGTTTTCACCGATTTCTACGGCAACCAGATAGGTACAAACTTAATTTCCGTTTCAGGTTTATCTGTAAAACAACAAATTCAAACGTTTTCGTAATCTCGAACACCTCTGAAGCTTTCTCGATCTCCTTATTAGGTTTTATTGTACTCATTATCTGATTCAGTCTTTCACTATAAATAAGGGTTTACAATTCGGTATTGAGGGGTTTTTTTTCCTTCCAACAATTCACAATTTGCATTCTTAATATCTGAACGATTAATCAATGGGAGGAAAGAATTCGAGGGAAAAAAGAGCGAGATGTGAGCATTCGTCATCGTTTTCAGGTAATCAGTACAGCGGTTATCTTTCGCAACCATATTTCGCTCTTCCGCCACCTGCTACTGCTCCTCCGGCATCTCCTCCTCGACCACATAAGAAGAAGAAGCTTGACAAAAGATATTCAAAAATCGACGATAGTTACACCTCTTTGGAACAGGTAAACATCGATCACCTACGATTTCTCTCATACTTAACAAACAATTCTTCATATCATTCTTAGAATTAGGGATTTTACTTTTACTTCATCAACAGGTGACAGAGGCTCTTACACTTGCAGGACTCGAGTCTTCTAACCTCATTGTCGGCATTGATTTCACCAAGAGCAATGAATGGACAGGTAATTAAAGCTTCTTGAATTCCATCAATGGAAGTGAATTAAACTTTAAACATGCTAACATCGGATCATGTAAATAGGTTCAAAATCCTTCTATGGAAAAAGCCTACATCATACTGTAGATCATAGTCTAAATCCCTATGAACATGCCATATCCATCATCGGGAAGACATTAGCAGCTTTTGATGAAGATAACTTGATTCCATGTTATGGATTTGGAGATGGTATATATAGTATATATACTTCTTTCACGATTTCATCTAGTCTTCATTCTTTATAAATATGTTAATTTTTTTTTTGCTCTCAATTATCAGCAACAACACATGATCAAGATGTTTTCAGCTTTTATCCTGAAGATGGTTTCTGTAATGGATTTGAAGATGTTTTGAGTAGATACAGAGAAATTATCCCTCATCTCAAGCTTTCAGGTTCTTAATCTGATTTGATCCTTTGTCATCTTCGATTCTTCTTTGTTGATAAAATTACACTTTTTTTTTTTAATCTGTAGGCCCCACATCTTTTGCCCCTGTCATTGAACAGGCTATGACAATTGTTGAACAAAGTGGGGGCCAATACCATGTCCTATTAATCATTGCTGATGGGCAGGTTGGTAATTTCGGTCAATATTAATCATACTTTCTAATAAAATTTTGATTTTGATTAAAATCATAAAATAAGCACTTATTTTAATACTATTATTTAAATTATAGGTAACAAGAAGTGTGGATACTGAGAGTGGTCAATTGAGTCTACAAGAACAGAAAACTGTAGATGCCATAGTCAAAGCAAGGTGATTTATCTTCATCCATTAAAAAAAAATTGTGTTTTGACATTTATACCCTCGTTATAATAATACATTGTTGTTTTTGACAGCAAGCTTCCACTCTCTATTGTATTAGTTGGGGTAGGAGACGGGCCGTGGGACATGATGAAGGAATTTGACGATAATATCCCTGACCGTGACTTTGATAATTTCCAGGTGAAAATTAAAGCTACTTTCAATATAATTCCATGGTGTCATCCCTCTTTATATTATACATTTCTAATTTTTTTTTTTTTTTTTTTTTTTTTTTTGAATATTAGTTTCTGAATTTCACGGAGATCATGTCAAAAGACACGAGTTCAATTCGAAAAGAAACGGATTTTGCTCTTTCCGCATTGATGGAAATCCCTTCTCAATATAAAGCAACAATCGAACTAAATTTACTTGGGTAACCTTCCTTCCTTATCACACAGATCAGGACAAAGGACAAGACAGAACAGGTTATACTGTGTTTGACATACATTGGGATTAAGACAGACTAAATTTACTATGGTAGGTGACATTCCATCTGACCGTTAGGCTATGTTTGGCGTACTAGCTGATAAAAGATGATGTTTGGTAAAAAGTAGCTGGAAGATATAAATTTACATAAAAGGGTATTTAGAAAAATTTTATTTTTATAATTAATTAAGGGTATATTTGGAAATTATTAAAAAAGCTCATGAAAAAAGCTAGTCTAAGTAGCTTTTTAAAAAATTAAGCTTATAAATGAGTTTTTACGCTACACAACCTAAAAAATCTTTAAATATAAGTTAGCTTATCAACTAGCTGTTGTACGCCAAACACAGCGTTAGTTACACAGTATTTGACAAGAAAAGAGCTTTTGGCATGTACTCGACTGAGAATGAGACTGAGATTCATGTCAACAGGACAAAACTCAAAAGTAGTAATGTTTGTCCGACATAAAAAGATGGACTTGTTCTTAATCTTTTATATGCGTAAAAGATGTAAATGCCCTTAGTCATCTTTTGAACGTGATTTTTTTTTTTTTTTTGAATTTGCAGTAGTCGCATAGGAATGTCATCGTGGAGGGCGGCCCTTCCTCCACCAATCCCTCAGGCATCCTCCTCCTCATACAACACCTCAAAAGCATTGGAGTTGGTTCCTTTTTCTCGTGTATATGGTCAAACTAGTCAACTTCTAATATCAGAATCCATTTCAAGATCTACAAATCATAAAAACGTCAGTTTTTACACAATTATAATTATTATGAAACGCAAGGCCATTTCCTCGTATTATTATCTGATTCTAATTCTGATTATGCAGTTATGTCCCATTTGCCTTACTAACACCAACGACATGGCCTTGGGGTGTGGACATCAGGTATATTTTTGCCTTCGGTTTTAAATTTACTTTAAATGTATTTTTTGAATTTGTGAACATTTCCATTTGTAATATTTTTATTAATTTTATGATATTTAATCTTTACAGACATGTCATGAGTGCGGGGAAACTCTTCAATTGTGCCCGATTTGCCGGAACTTGATCGAAACTAGAATAAAACTCCATTAAAAACTAGTTTATTTTAATTTAGCTTCTTTCATTTCATGAATCTTTGCCACCAACAAGGTGTTTTTTGTTCTTTTGGTGAGCCATTTTAATTAGGCTTATTTTATTTGGTGATCTTATTACCAAAACTCGACGTGATTTGATGTAAATGAAGATTTATTTATTTATTTACTTTTTTTTTTGCTTACGATAAAATGAATATATATTTATCTTACTTATTTACTTGGTTGTAAGTACAGATCGTGTTTTGAAATTTACTAAAATTACCATTATCGTCATTTGTATGATCTATAAAATTCAAGTTATTTGGCAAAACTAGCTGCTAGTTGGAACTTGTAGGTTTTATTTGTTATATGAGCATTAAAAAGACTCGATAGTTTACTTTAAAATGGTATAAGTTTTTATATTTGTGGTTTTTTGTTTAAACCAAAGCTACAAGTTTGTATTTCTAAACGTAGTATTTTGTTTAAATTTGAGTTTTTGTTAAAAGCTAAAAACTATAAACTCCTAAAAATTCATGTCCAAACACGATCCAAAATAAAAGATTTTATGTTATGCTATTTGGAATACCCTCAACGGAGGGTTTTGTGGTCCAAGGTGTCAAGATCCACAAGCACAAATACCACCTAGGTTGTTCATGGTGGGTCGTGATGGCTACGAAGAAGAACAACGACGAATAGGAGGGTGAGAGGTGTTTGACTCGGTTGACTAGCCGTTTAATGGCAAGTTTTTTTTTTAATTTTCAATTATTACCTATAAATACCACTTCATACAACCATATTTTTCACACAGTTCTTCTCTTCTTCTATTTACATACACACATTTGTATTGTTTTATAATCCAAAAACCATGGATTCCAACCAAAATATCCCACCAAACTCTCGTGACTACAAGTCCGATAACACTTTTGCGTTAGATACATCTCCTCGTCAATACTCGAATATGTAATCACTTCGAACCGGTTTTATTATTTGCTCCAAGGTGCTTTCCTTATCCAATAAACTCAACTTTTTCAATAATCTTATCAACCTCCCACCCTATCAACATCCATTTCCACAACAAACCAATCCGTTTTCGTATATCCACAACCTTTCCAACAACCACAACCTTAACAACCCCAACCACTAGATTCACCTGATTTTGTAGCTGAAACACAACATTCACCACCACCCCTATCCAAAAAAAAAGGAAAAAATAACTTGCGGTTACCACTCAAACATCTACTTGTTTTTGGGCAAATGTTTATATGGTTTAATGGGAAGTGAAAGCCGAAATCCCGACCAAATTAATTCGAAGTGGCACGATTTAAGGCTAAAATGTAACAAATTTGTCGGAATCCACGACAATTTAAACAACCTAACACCAAAGCGGGTCAATCGATTACGATGTGTTTAAGGCAGCCATGGATCAATATGAAAAAAAAAACCGGCACCCCGCAAAGCTTTTCCATATCTCAAACCTTGGCTAAAGTTAAATGATGTTTAAAAATGGTAAGAATTGTACACTTTGAAGTTTCCAATAAATGTCGATGGAAGTTTACAACAATCGAACGACCGAACACACATCGATATTCATGATGAGCCGGTGGATCTTGAAGACGAACAACCACTTCGTCGACTGATAGACATTCTTCCATATTATGTTTTTTCTTTTTTCTTTTTTTTTTTTAAAAAAACTCTCTCTCTCTCTCTCTCTCTATTAGTCTTTTTTAATGAACAAAAACTAATGTTATAAAATCTATGTTTTTTTATTGTATTTTTTATTTAGTTTTAATTAAAAATGATGTGAAGTGATATTTTAGTGGTAGATATAGCAAATGTTTAGTGGTTATATGTGGCGATAAGATGACATCGACCATATTAATGGTTAATTAACCTTATTAACCTTATTATATTTATTGATCTGTAAGATCCAATTGTTGCATTTTAAAGGAAAGTCCAAAAGAAGCTTAACAGTGCGATACAAATATTAGAATATTGGTTAGTTAGTTTTTAATTTTTAGTTATTTAATTATTGTGTCTTTTCTCAGTAGGGTTTTGAATCCTAAACCTATTAGGTTTGAAGGATTGGTGTTAAGGTTATCACATCGTCATATCAGTTTTTTGGCATCCACCACAATGACATATCATTTTCGTCACGTAACATACATGGCATGCCATTTTAAGGGGATGAGTCAAGATTGATTTATATATATATATATATATATATATATATATATATATATATATATATATATATATATTAAACTACATTTAAATTTATATAATTTAAACTATATTTAACAAAACAAAAAATTCATTAAAATAAAATAGAAAGTTACTATTATTTTAAATATTACTTAACTAGACTTAATATTAAACTGAAAACTAGACTTAAAATTTGACTGAAAACATGACTTAAAACAAGACATAAAAAGATAAATCATAATATTTTTCCAAATTATATTTTTTCATAATTTTTAAATTTTGAATTTCATAAATCTTAAAGGCTAATGTGTTTTTTTTTTTTTTTTTTTTTTTTTTTTTTTTTTTTTTAAATTTAATGATTGGGTTTGTATTAGTGTAAAAAATGGTTGAAAAAATTGAATTGGTAGGTTAAATGTTTAAATTTGAAAAAAAATAACCATTACTTTCTTCTTTCACTTCGACATTCAAATGACATTTAATGTGTGTTTGCTCGACATGCCACCTTCTGGGGAAGTTGTACGCTGATAATGCTGATGTCATGATGGCTCTACTTCGTCGAGTCTTAGGCCACGGGATATACATCATGTGGTGAATGTAACCATGTTATATAGTATAATGTTAATCCTAGTCATCAACACTATCATACCATGTAACGTCCTAAAAATAGTGATAAAATTTTCATTTTTAAAATCATCAAAACCATAGATCAGGTGTCTTAAAACCATCATAATACAAATGTATCAAACACATTAGAGTAAAATGATCATTGGTGCGAAAATCATAAGAGATGATGTGCGATCACGCCGTGTTATTCCTTTTCGAACTGGAAGTACCTGAAAATGTTAAACCACAAAGTCGTAAGCACAAAGCTTAGTGAGTTCCCCAAAATACCACATACCAAACATACATTGCTATAGACTACTCTTATGGTCTTGCATACAATGGTCATGGTCTACCCCCATGGTCTTTCATACCATTGCTATGGGCTGCCCCCATGGTCTTCCCTTGTAGTGCCTTGGATACCCGAAGATCTTACACACAAGTGTCATGGGCTAACCCATGGTATTTCATATAAATACCATGGACTACCCCCGGGGTCTTGCATGCAACTATCAGAAAGATAATTAGCATCCTACATAACACAATCCACTAGGTTGGCATTGGTGCATTCAATCTACAAATATAGTGAGAAGACTCACCTCCGAGATGATAATTAATTGTTACTACTTTCACTGCCAAAAATACAAATACTATACACCACGCATACAGTCACACAAGGTAAACCCTTATCTCACCTTCTAAAACTAGGAGTTTGACTAAACGTCAACTCAAGTCAAAAAGTCAACGTTCAAAGTTGACCTCAGTGGACTAGCACGTCGTGGCCAACCATGACCATGTTGTGGCCCACAAATGACAAAACAAACAATGATTCCACAGTCGCCACGCCATGGCAACCTAAGGCTATGTGGTAGGTACTTGGTTCTATAAAACCCTTTCTTGATGTATCAATCAAAATCACAAGAGTTGGTGCGGAATCCCAATCAAGTGATTAATGTTAAACAAATATTATCAATTAAGAACACAGTTCACAAATCTTCAATGCATACTATATTCAAGAATAGTCTAATATATAAGATTCTTAATTTTCTCTTGGTTCTCTCTTTCTCTCTAAATCTTGATCACAGTTCCTTAGGATGACCAACTGACTAGCTCTATCATTTATGGATGATAATAAATTATATACTAAAGCTAATACAAAGCCTTAACAAGCCCAAGCCCAACCGAAATCCTATAAGCCCACCGAAATCACAAGGTGATTTCTGTCCAAACACCACCGAGAATATAGAGAATTCGGTCCTGGACCGAGAACACTAAAAGACAACAAAAGTAAACTATAAACCATTAATTATGTCCTAACAATATCCCCCTTGGTTTATAGCTTTCTTTTCTTTTCAATCTTCTCTTTGCTCATGACCTTCAGCGTTTATCTTCGATTTCTTCACAACTTCAAGACGAAAATATGAATCTCTACATGAATGACTTCATCTTGAATAGTTGGACTACCTTTAAAATTTGACTTTAAACGCACATAGGATAAAGAGGCTTCTTGTATATGTTCTTTAAAATCAACACTTTCAGCTTTAAAAAACTTTAGAGATAATTACAGAGGGATCGATTCTTTTGGATCAACTCAGCAAGTTCATAGATAACATCAAATTGATTGGGGAGGCTCCAATGTAATTTGTCACATAACTTCAAAAACAACTTCACCTTGCTTCTGGGGTTGAAAGGTTGTGTGTTGAAAAATAATTTTCACTTCTTTTTCCTTTGAATGAATTTTCTTTGATGATCACAGATGCGTCTTGAAAAGTAAGCATGACTAAAAAGTCCCTGTAGATCACATAATCATAAAGACCCTTGTCACCACAGTTGTTCAAGGACTCAACCTTGGCTCAGATGGAGACTACTCGCAGTATCTGTGTGAACACGGAGGAACGCACTGCGATTTGTTGAGTGTCAGAGAACTACTCGTGGTTATTTTTGATGTTAGCCCCTGTATATCCTTGATCAAAGATCTCAATATAGTTTTTCAAGTCAACAAGTTAACTTGGACCTTGGCGAGACGTTCAATGGTTTCTGAATCTCAACTAAGTATACCATTCTAGTGCCAATGAGAGTTAATTAGGAATAACTTACAAAACCATCATATGACAAAATATCTGAGGACATATTTCCACAGTTTAGCATGACACGAGGTGAAGGCCTTTTGGTGGGACATTCAGCGATAATCGTGCCTTGTGAGGTGCATCGCCCTAGTGCCAATAACCATTAATTCCTTACCTACAGAGAACGTATCCGAGAATACATTTGAGTCTCTATAGTTTTGCATGACACAAAGAATGTCAAGACCCTGGGCAGGATGTTTAGCGATATATATTCCCTGGTTGGGTGAATCGCCCTGGTGTCATGACAGTTCTTAGGTAAAGATAACTGACAAGACCAATTTGACAATCTGTACAGTTTTAGACTTTCAATTCCTTAGATATGACAATTCTTAAAAATATGTTACCTAACTAACAGTTTGTACAGTTTCATGCCTTTAATACCGTGAATACTGATGGTTTTTGAGCATTACATCAATCCTATGGTGCACATGCAACCCTAAAGCTTTGGATCTAGGTTTTTCTCTAATTGTACATGCAATAATCATCCAAAGCTATAAACCCTAATCTAGCATGCATAAATCAAAATTATATCTAAAACAAAGTTAGAATCTTACCTTTCGATTGTAGCTAGCTTGATCTTCAACCTTTGAGAACTTAGCATCTCAAATGTGATGCCTCTAATAGATCACAAACACCACAAGCAATGGAAGAATATTAGAGAGAGGCTAGGGATCACAAAAATTCAGCTGGTACTCTCCTTAGGGTTCAAGTGCCGAATTCTAGAGTCCCATGTGGTCTTTATATAGTTGAGCAACCAGGGTTTTAGTCAAAACCCTAATCTAGTTGCTTAGTCCTTAAGCAGCCCATAGGATCCTTCCAGAAGGCCCCTTAGACGAATTCTATGTGGACTCTCACATAGATTTCGTCCACTCCTCCCTTATGGATCCTAAGCCCAACTTTGTAACTATCTTATAATTACAGTACCAGTCCCCTTAATTTAATTAATCTCGTTTGACCACAAAATTAATTCTAAATTAATTCTTGACCAATATTATTTTTAATATATTATTCCTATAATATATTAATAAATCATAATTAACCTCTTTCTCCATAATTCATCCAGTCAAGTTGCTATGGTGAAGACAACCCAAAAGGATCATGCTACTATCGGGTCAAGTACATACCAAATATAGTTATGAGCTTAGACACCTAATCCAATAAATACGACAGTTCTTTAGAGAGAAACTGCCTAACTGACAATTTGTACGGTTTCATGCATTCAATTCCTTGTGAAAGTAGTGTGAAGTGTAACTCGACAATTCCTTTCAAGATCTTTTCTTGCACAGAAAATTTTAACATAGTCTCCTTGAGTTTCATCTTCTTTTGAATTCGCTTTTTAAGACAAATGAAATTTTGAGATAAAAAATAAAAATAAAAATAAACTTAGCACACAATAAAAATAACTAAGAATAAAAATAAAATTAAAATACACTCAAATAGTAAAAATATTTTTGATTTTTTTTATTTTTCTGAAAAAGAAATAAAAACATAAATAAAATAAAATATTTTTGGATTATTTGGATTTTATGATTTTTGTTGGGTTATAATTTTCCCCCTAAATTTGTGCACAGAGGAGAAATATGAACAAATTTAAATAAAACAAAAATAAAATACAAAATGTACAAAACAAAAAAAAATTTAGTCTTCAAAACGAATCATTTTAAGAAAAACCTAGGTGTATCAAGAAAATTCAAACTGTAATTCAGCAATTGAAGTTGCATCCAGATGACCTGAGACAGCAAGCAGAAGCAGCAACGTATTCAGTCTCAACTGTGTTTCAATTCCAGAATGAAGTTAACATATTCAAAATCAACATGCCATTAAATACGATCCCCATTTGTGTGATATTTTCTTTCTCCCTTCCTGCGAAGGACACATGCTATCCATTAAAGTTTTGAATGTCATGCAGTTGAGAGTGTCTCCTATCATGTACTTGGAACAACCACTATCAACATATCGAAGCCCAATGATATTCCTCCATAGCTGCTCTGGCATAGAGTGCGGGATTAATTGGTTTTAGGAACTCAGTCCATTTTGAAACCGGGTTTACCATTACTATCTATAGAAGATACTCTTTCCCATGACATATCATGTTTATCAGATAAGGAACATAAAGATGTTACAGGACTTTTGGACGATTTTGAAATGTGACCTTTGGGAACCCATTGGTAATTAGGTTTAAGCTTTTTAAGGTTTAACCAAATGGGTGCTTCAACACTTGATGAAATGGAACTACCTTTTGATTCAGACTTGAATCGCAAGTGGAAGCTAGAGGGCAATCCATGTGATGAATTCGACCTTACCGATTACGGTTTGACTGAACCATATCTCGAATTAGGTTTCTTGTCTGACATGCCCTTTTTGTCCTTGAAAGTTTGATTCTTGGACATTTTAGCATTCTAATAACCATTGCGTGAACATGACCTCGAAGGATTTCTTTTGGAAGATCTCCCCCTTGGCACGTTCTGCCAACCTTGTTTATAGTAGGGAACATATGAACGATGTGGGCAATTTCTAGCAATGTGACTGGGAGTCCCACAATTAGAAAAGTTTGTCTTTTCAAATAAATAAGATTGTGACTTGGTCCTTGTCCAAATGAAGTTTGTTTCAAAGACCTTCCACAAGCACAAGCACATTTATTAGATTGTTTAACAAACTTTTGAGGCTTGAACTTTTCAATAGTGGGATTATTATTATCACAAGTTTTTGAAGCAGATTCATCAGAACTAGAATTATTTTTGTTCTGCTCGAACCCATCTTGCATAGTTACTTTATATGCACATGAAGTAGAAGCATTAGAATCATCACATTAATACTCTCAATTGGGCCAAATTGTTCAATCTTGATTGGAGCAGTTACAGGGGCTAACTGAAAATACCAATGGTCAACTCTGTATTAACTGAGAACCTTGAAGGTCAACCTTTTGTCCAAAGAAAATCCTTGACCGATAAAAAAGCTTCTAGACCGAAAAGAAGGCCTTAGTCAAAATCTTGATGATGCGAAAATCTAATCGTGAATGCGAGGCCGAAGTGCAAATCGAAGATGCTTAACCGAAGACGTGGATCGAGAACTTGAATACCGAGAAGTAGAGCTGACCGAAGGCTTGCACCGAATACGCAGAACGAAGACTGAAGTCGTACCGAGAACCTGTTTGACCTAACCGAGAATGAGGGACCGCCACCGAGAATTATGAGGCAAAGACCAAGTACGAAGGTGTGTCCGAGGACCGGCCGAGAACTTGCAAACCCTAACCAAAGTCGATTGTTGGTCGTCGAGAACTTGCAAGCCCTAACCGAAGTCTTGAGCTTGCCGCCGAGAACTCCGAATCTTTGACCGAAGACTCCTAAAAATTGAAAAAAACACGAAATTAGTAAATTTTTTAAGCCAAACTCGATCAAACTCTCTAAAATAGTGAAGAACACGAAGAACAATGGCAATAATTTCGTCAAAAAGAATTCAAAAACTCTAAGAAACGGTTAATATTTGGTCAATTTGATTGATACCAAACCTTAGCTCTGATACCAATTGTAAACCCGTTCTTGATGTATCAATCGAAATCACAAGAGTTGGTGTGGAATCCCAATCAAGTGATTAATGCTAAACAAATATTATCAATTAAGAACACAGTTCACGAATCTTCAATGCATACTATATTTAAGAATAGTCTAATACATAAGATTCTTAATTTGCTCTTGGTTCTCTCTTTCTCTCTAAATCTCAATCACAGTTCCTTAGGATGACCAAATGACTAACTCTATCATTTACAGCTGATAATACATTATATGCTGAACCTAATACAAAGCCTTAACAAGCCCAAGCCCAACCGAAATCCTATAAGCCCACCGAAATCACAAGGTGATTTTGGTCCAAACACCACCGAGAATATGGAGAATTCAATCCTGGACACGGGCGTTACAATTCTCTCCCCCTTAGGATGATTCCGTCTCCGGAATCACACAACGACAAACAACTATGGGTAGCGACTCACTATGTCACTCTCCGTTTCCCAGGTGGGATTTGGCCCATTTATAAGTTTCCAACGTACAGGCACTAAATCGACTATCTTACGTTACAACTTCTTAGTCTTACGGTTAACGATTGCCTTAGGTTCTCCAATTAACCTCTTGTTCTCGTCCAACCTTAATTCAGAAATGGGAATTATGTCGGGCACACCTCCCGTGAACTTTTTCAAAAAACACACATGAAAGGTGTTATGAATACTCTCTAGTTCTTCCGGTAATTCTAGCTTGTAAGCTTGATTCCAGATTCTCTGAAGAACTTTAAATGGTCCAATAAACCTTGGACTCAACTTTCCCCTTCTCCCAAATCTTATAAGTCCCTTCCACGATGAGACTTTAAGTGAAATCGAATCTCCAACTTCGAATGATATCGGTTGTCTTTTCTTGTCAGCATAGCTCTTTTGAGCAGCTAACATCTTTTTCCCTAATCACTTACAACTTTTCAGTAATCTAATGGACTATTTCAAGTCTCATAAACTGCTTTTCCTCAGCTTCCAGCCAACATGATGGCATCCGACACTTTTTCCCATGCAAATCGTGATAAGGTACCATCTTGACACTTGAGTGGAAACTATTATTATAGGTGAATTCTACTAAAGGTAAGTGTTCATCCCCATTACCTTGAATTCTAGGGTACATGCTCTCAGCATATCCTCCAACGTTTAAATTGTCCATTCGCTCTGACCATTGGTTTGCAGATGGTAAGCTGTATTCAAACACAACTTGGTACCCAATTCCTCTTATAGACTCCTCCAAAACCTTGAGGTAAAACGGCTGTCACGATCGGATACAATCATTAACGAAACACCGTGAAGCCTCAAACTTTCCTTCACATAAGAATTTGCAAGTTTATCCATAGACCATTTCTCATTGGCTGCTATGAAATGCGCACTGTTAGTGAAGCGATCAACGATCACCCAAATCATGTCGTGACCGTTCCTTGTTCTGGGAAGTTTAGTCATAGAATCCATAGTGATATCTTCCCATTTACCCGTGGGTATAGGTAAGGGTTCTAAACTCCCATATGTTTTTTTGATGTTGTGCCTTAACCCTGGCACAAGTTACACACTTAGCCACATACTTTAGCAACTTCGAGCTTCATCGTCGGCTACGAGTAATAGGGTTTTAGATCCCTATACATTTTCCTACTGCCGGGATGAATCGATTACATGGTCTTGTGAGCTTCCTCCATCAGAAGACCTCTTATTCCTCCCATCCTAGGTACCCAAATCCTATCTTTGAATACCTCCAGTCCTTGACCGTTTGTATCAAACACAAACGTTTTACTCAAACGTTCCTCCTTTCGGTCATTTTTTTCTAAAGCTTCCTCTTGAGCTTTCTTTATACTTTTCACAATTGTCAAGAAAACTTTAATTCTTAACGCTCTTGGCCCTTTTCTTTTCAACCTTCCGACTGAGAGTATCAGCAACAACATTTGCTTTACCAGGGTGGTAAAGTATCTCACAGTCGTAGTCCTTGAGTAATACTAGCCAGCGTCATTGCCTGATGTTCAATTCCTTCTGATCAAAGAGATATTGGTGACTCTTATGATCAGTGAAAAGTTTACACTTTGTGCCATAAAGATAATGCCTCCATATCTTTAGGGCGAATACTACCGCTGCCAACTCCAAATCGTGAGTGGGGTAGTTCTTTTCATGCTTTTTCAATTGCCTCGATGCATACGCTATCCCTTATCCCTTTGGGTCAGAACACATCCTAACCCAACTCCAGAGGCATCACTATAAAATGTGAAGTCATAAACTCCTTTAGGTAAAGAAAGAATCGGTGCTTCACACAAATTCTTCTTTAACTTCTCAAAGCTTTCTATGCTTCTCATTCCAAGTATAGACAGCTCCTTTGTGGGTCAAAGCTGTCAATGGAGTCTCGATCGAAGAAAAGCCTTGGATAATTCAGTAATAATATCCAGCTAATCCTAAAAAGCTTCAGAACTCCATAGGACTTTCAATTGTAACCTTCGAGTTACAAAATAAATCCTTATTGAGGACTCCTCCTTCTTCTTGGAATAAGTATTTTCCTTAATTTATTGTAACAGACCGATGGGTCATGTTCTAATGATCTCTCCTTGTATACTCCACTACTTAGACTCAGATCTCCTAGGGACAAATTTCAGAACAAATTATACCTTCCTTCATGTTCTAATGTGATACAATCACAGTTCAACATGTATCATTTCTAACTACCAACTTCTTTAACAATGAGTGTGATACTTCTATTGATCGCTTTGATCATCTTTCATTTCAATCTTCTGGATTAAGTCAAATGTTACATCGAACTTGGTTCTCTGAACCACATAATAAACTCATCATAGTTGGACTCAATTTGATATGACCTCTAAGGTCGGAATAACAATCATCTTCTTAGTCATTACCGAAACGATGGTAACGACAGACTAGAACAAGACATAATCAAATAATAGCTTCTTGGTAACCTTGTGACTTTCCCTGATCCAAGTGCGAGTCCTGTGCTTCCAGTAGTATAGATCTCTACTACTATTAACACCTACTCATACTCGTCCCAAGTACTGTCTCGCAGTCCCCAAGTCCTAAAATCACAAAACAATTTAACACATACAAATGTGTCCAATTAATCATAAAATTCTCCTAGACTCTACTAGGACTTCTTTCACGCGTATCTTCAATGATCAACTCTACTTCAACTTGGTTGGTGATGGAAATTCCAGATGATTGGGAAAACTTTAAAAAAAATTAGACCAACCATTCTATTCATCAGACGACAAAACCAGGGTTTATTTTATTTCCTTGAAACGATTACACAAAGGTTCAAGTTTACCATATACTATGCCTCTCATAGGCTAAACTACTTGTTACTATTCACATTACTACTTTGTAACTTGATCTTCGGGTATCAAGTCTTGACTTCTACTTCCTAGTGTTATTAATCGCTTCTTCAAGGATATCCTGAAATTCCTTTGGCGTTGATGGTGCACTTGGCCTTGTTACTTCCTTGTTCTTCTGACAATTCTTAGAAATATGGCCTTCTTCTTTACATCCATAGCACACCTCCTTGGGAATCGTACACTTATTGGCGTAATGCCCTATTTCTCCACACTTAAAGCACTTCACCTTCCCGTCACAATTCCCAGAGTGTTTATTTTTGCACTTCCCGCACCATTTTCCTTTATCTCTTCTTTTGCCAAAATTTGAGGATATGTTGCTCTTGTTGGGCCTTGAAGACCCCTCAAATTTCCTCTTCTTGCTAACTTCAACTTTGTTGGCGGTTGTGTCATTGATCATTTCTTCAATAGACTTAGCAACCCTAATAGTTGCCTCAAGAACAGATGTCTGACCTATTGGCACTATAAGTTCATCCTTAATTTGTTGAAGTAAACATTTTGTTTCTTCCATTTGTTCACCTAACATCGTACGTACCATTGCCTGCACTCCAGTCATCGTGATTGGCTCAGGCTGTGGATTATCACTTCCGAACCCACTTTGAGTACTCTCCATTTCGATCTATACACCAATCGTAGGTGAATTTAGATCTTCATTTTCGTTAGATGTTAAGTCTTCGAAACGTTTATATGTTAGTTTCAATATCGTAGTCATACATTTAGAATCTTACACACATAAGTTTTCCAGATCCGGTCGGCAACAGACCATAAATCCGAACAAATAATAGCATCATTATAGCTATAACACAAAACACTTAGCACATAAAAGCATTTTAGGCATCCTTCCTAAAATAAACTAGTGCTCGTGTCTAAATTATGGTAGACACTCATCTCACAATCATCACATAGCATTCTAAGTTTAAGTCTAGAAATCGTAGGATATTTCTTAGTTCGCTTAAACTAATGCTCTGATACCAACTGTGACATCCCCTAATTTCTCGGCCAGAAAAGACCGATTTAATTTATGCTTTTTAAAATCAAATCAGAGAAATCTTTATAAAAGATGTTGCGGAATTGGTCCCCAAAACAAAATATGATAAAAGTTTGTCAAAACCTTTATTTAAGAAATATATCATTTCCTTTTTATATCAAAACCTCGGGATGTCATGTTCCGATACAGATCAAAAGCATAAACAAGACATTATAAGCCTTACGACAGTTATTTGTAAGTACTGGCCTATAATCCAAAATTCACTCATCATCATCATCCGACTATGCTCGGGGTCCTCTACCTATAATATAAACAGTTGAGTGGGTCAGGCTTGGAAGCCCAGTGAGCATATAGGGTTTTCAACCCACAATACATAAATTTATTATGTTTAAACATCAATCAATCAACCGAATTACCCCAAACCCCATTATTTTATTTATTTCTTAAGGGTTTACCCTAAGAATCAACTATCACTCCTTCCTAAGGATTCATCCTAAGGAATAGACACAAAGTCACCTCGTGACCGGGGTTTATACAACGGGCACTAATTCCATAGCTGCCAAAGTTTACTCAACATGTGCTAAGTCCATAGCTCTCGTTTATCGACTGTATTATTTACAGGTGTTCTCTCCTGCAATACATGTCAATGGGTTTTAGAGTACAACAAATGAACATATAGTTCATTACACCTACAGGTTGTGGGCCTGCTAGTGTTCCATAGACTGTCTAGAATAGTCCATGGTTGTCATCCATACTCTGCTGAATGAAGGGGGCCAACACTTTGGGTAAGTGATTCTCTCAAATTTCACCACTCACCCTCAACTCATGATCAATATTATTGATCATCTCCTTTTTCCAACTCACCTTTCATCATACCCACTATTTCATCTACCCATGTTTTACCCAAAAAATTTCGTAGATAAAAATACATATATAGTTTAAATTATTTAAAAACATGTATAAATCATTCCTTCAGCACCATCTCAAATAAACAAACAATATATATTCACACAACACATATTTTATGTAAAATACTTCATATCTATGTGTAAGGTGAAAGTAACTACACACTCACTTGATTTAATGAAAACCGGGCAGCAATTCGTTTCGTAAAATGATCGTTTCTAATAAAACCGGGAGTTTTATTGAGAAACTGGGCTTTGAAAAAGTCGGGCTTCGAAACCGAAAAGATAAATTTTCCGGGCTTCTCGGGCACTTCGTGGAGTATTCCGGGCTTTACAATCTATACCGGGGCTTTACGGGATGTTAAGATGAAGAAAATATGGGTTTAGGGGTTAAATATGGCAATTTCTTAAAAATATCCGAGAAGGCTCGCAACCTTCTATTTATAGGGAAGAGCTTCTGATCGGACGGCTGAGAAGGAGCCACGCCTCGCAGATCCGAGGGTTCGCAGGGAAGGCTCGCACGAGGGCTGCGCGTGCGAAGGGCTGCTGGCTTCTTGTGATTGGTCCGAGGCGTGTGTCCGATGCGCAGGTGGTCAGCATGTGCGAGGGTCTCGGTGGCACTCGCTGATTGGACCGCGGAGTCGTCTTACACGTGCGAGGCTCGGAACACGTGGCAGGCATTGCGAGGCTCGGACTAGGCTGCACACGCGTCGCTCCTCGGATGTGCCATGGCTTCGGATGAATCAGCAGCTCGGTGACTCAGCAGGTTGGTGACTCAGCAGCCTGGTGACTCAACAGGACACATGTCACTTTTTCAGCGAGGATGACGTGGCAACTCGTGACTATGCGGATTTTCTCGATTTTCGCGCCAAAACTTCTAAAATCCATAACATTCGCATACGAGCTCTATTTTTGACTTTCTTTATATGCACGCGTAGCTAAAATTACGCTCTACAACTTCCATTTAGACTTCGTCGGCTAATTTTGACTTTAAATTTTATATTATTATTTTTAACAGACCGGGACAGGAAATCCGTTAAAAATTCATAACTTCTTCATCCGACGTCCGTTTTCGTCAGACTTTTTACCGTTGTGCTCCTAATGACGAGACCTTCAATTCTCGTTTAGGTTGTGTCGGCTAAAAATCGCTTGATCTAAAATTCGAGTTTTTAGCTGTCTACTACTAAGCTGAAACTTTGAAAAATCATAAATTCCTCATACGAAGTCAGATTTGGGCGTTCTTTTTTATCAAACTTCTCGATTTAACGAATACTATGACTTTCATTTAGATTACTAAGGCTAAAAAGTAGTTTAGCGAAAACTCGCTTTTTACGACACTCGGCACCGTGTCGGTTTTGTCGCGAAACTTCGACAGGTCATAACTTCTTCGTTATAACTCGGATTTCGACATTCTTTATATCCCCGAGATCCTTGTTTCAACCACTACAACTTTATGTACAGATATGGGGCTTATCTCACACTTTAATTTTGACGCTTATTTTTATTTTTAATTAATTAAACCCTAATAATTAAGCATAAAACACATAATTCACATAAAATTCACATAATTCCTTTTCATTTCTTCTAAATGAGTTACAAAGGTTAACCTAGACCATTATGTCAATATTAATGCCTAGCCTAGAAACACGGGCGTTACACAAATAACACTAGAGTAGGTACATAATTCACAAGGAAAGTACCTACGCATAACATAATATAAGCACAATATCACAAAATACAAAAGAATACATGAAAGAGTACATACCGGCCACGACATCGGGTGCTACGCGAACTTCCTCCGTAGTCAACTGGAAGGCTCTCCCGCGTGCCTTCGGTGCCTTGACCTTCGCAGGCCGAACATCCACAGCTCTCATCGCAACAGGGGCTGATCCCGGAGATGCTCCCTGTGCTGACCCCCGCAACTGTGGACACTCTGCCTTCCGGTGTCCAGTCTGGTTGCAATGAAAACAGACTGAAAAACCCTGCTCTGCATATCCCATCATGGCTCTTGTTGCACTTGCCACAAGTGCGGCCCTTCTGGTTCCCAGATCTCGAATCAGCAGGTTTGGCCCGCTTGGCTGCCGGCTGAGACTGAGCCGGCCGTCGATCCTTTCCCTGAGACTCAGCCTCCTCCCTGGCTTGGGTCTCCAACTCTATTTCCCTCTTCCAGGCATTTGCCTGAAGCTCAGCAAATGTCCGGTACGATGAGTTCGCCACGAACTCTCGTATATCCCTCCTCAACACGCTCAAATACTGGCTCATACGTGCCTGCTCAGAGAACACGTGCTCTGGGCAGAACATCTCCCTCTCATGGAACTTCAGAGTAATCGCTGTAACCGACTCAGTATCCTGCTTGAGGGTCAGAAACTCCTGTGCCAATCGCTCCCTCTCCACCGAGGGAACGTACTCATCTCGGAACATAGCAGTGAACCTCTCCCAGGTTAGTGCAGCAAGCTCAGCAGGCGTGTAGTGCGTTGTCATAAACTTCCACCAGTCCTTCGCTCCCAAGTGAAGCTGGTTTAGTGCAAACCGAACTCTCAAATGCTCAGGGGATGAGCAGGTAAAGAAACACCCCTCAATGTCTGATATCCATCTCATCGCTGCAATCGGGTCCTGGGTCCCATTAAACTCTGGTGGTTTCGTGTTGCTGAATTCCCGGAACAGCAACGCATCACCACCCTACGGTCTCGTCGCATCTATATTTGCAGTGGCCGCAGCAACAGCAGCCTCAGAAAGAGTAGCGTATCTCTCATCAAATGTCTCAATCAGAGTGGTCTTGATAGACCCGAACATCTATGGTATCTCCGCCCTGATGGCCGCAGCCACCTCCTCCTGAATGATCCTACGGATTTCAGCCTCGCTCGTGCTATTGCTCTCTGGTGTGTGGCGTGTACCAACCATGGTCTCCTTCTGAAATACAACATAAGAATATTAGAGACCCCTTCGAGTATAATCACACTCGATAACTCCACCCTACTTGTTCCTTAGTGCCCTAAGGATTCTTACTTGGACTGCACACCAACCCAGTATCTTTAGTAGTACGGGCCTAATACTACCGTCCATACCGCATCGGCATTCATCCCAAGTCCTCCTCCTTGAGCCCCAAATCCCAAGTACTCTACTCTCTCTATCATGTGCTACTCACTAGCAAATCTCTCATAAGCACCTTGCTGCTAGCTAAATCACTCTTAAGCATCTCTAGCAGCAAAACCCCTAGACTAAGGCATCATATATCAGGCCACTCTAGTCCTAATAAGAATACCTGGTCTACTCTAGCATGCATATCGTAACTCATCATATAGCATAATATAACATATCTGATAATCACTTATTATGAGGGTATTTTGGGAAATCACCGTTCGGGCGCTGGCTGATCGTACACACGGCTCTGCTCTGTTTGTCTCAAGACTCTTTTTTTTACTCTTTTTCAAAAATATTATTTTTATTATTAAAAATTTTCCTCAAATCCCCAGTTTGAGTTCAGATACGCCCGAAGATGTATCCGAATCCCTCAAATCAAGGCTCTGATACCAACTTGTAACACCGTAAAAATTTGAACAATTTTTCACTTTTGAAACCATAAAATATCATTTGTAATCATAAATAAAAACATTGTGTCAACATTGTATAAGTACAAAACCCAAGATCAAAATACATAAACTCTGGTGTGTGTGTGTACGAATCATGCCGACGCCTTTCTGCGATCCTCACCGGTACCTGAAACACATAACACATAACACTATAAGCATAAATGCTTAGTGAGTTCCCTAAAATACCACTCTAACACATAATAGCCACTCGAGGCTGCAACTCTGTTGACCCTCAGGTCAATGTGTCTCAGTGGGGCCCTCCAGCCCCAACTCTCTATGGGCCCTCTGGCCCTAACTCTGTGGACCTGAAGGTCCTAACTCTGTAACTCTGAATCATGCATAGTACATATCACAATAAATCACAACACATAAATAACATGCAATTACACTGGCATATAACTCTAAAATACTCTATCACATAACTCTGTTACCACACTAGGTAAAGTATAGTGAGAAGACTCACCTCGGGTATCTCGGTAAATCTCTGACTCGGTAAACGCTGGTCTAGCCCCCGCCTAATCATATAGAATAAATACCCTAATTATTATAACTCTCAAGGCTAGACTATGTCCTCTTATGACACTCTCAGAAGGGTAAAAGACCATTTTACCCCTCATAACTTAAAAGGCCCCACAATAGACCATACCCTAAAAGTCAACCCAAAGTCAACTTTCCGGGTTACGCTGCGCGTACCAGATGTGTACGCTGGGCGTACCCGGCTGCATCTCAGAAACGGGGAACGCCACCCAGTACGCGGCGCGTATTGGGATTACGCCCGGCGTACTCCCCAGCTTTATCCCTTTAGCTCTTGAGGTCTTAAACAGTTAAGACTCACATCCAATTTCTAGATCTGACCACATCTAAGCCTCTTAATCCATAAAGTTGATGACTTTATGCCTTTGCATGGCTGAACAAGCCACCATCTCCCATAATATTCCATCCTCTAACCCTAGAAGGCTTATTACTCAAGAATGACCTCAAACTAACACTAAAGATGGAAACTTTATGGCTCTATATCACTAATATCACTGAATGGGGACAGATCTCAGACCATGGAGCACTTTACACTCATAAAGTCTCCACCTTTGGGGTTTTTAGCCATAGAAATGGCACATGCAACAACAATTCAAAAGAAGAGGAAAGTTTTGAACTTTATACCTCTAAGTGTAGCCCCTTGCTCTGTAGATCTCAGATCCAAAATGGCACCTCAAGCTTTAGCTTCCAAGAACTCCTTTCCTTCTTCTTCACTAAGCCACCAAAGCACAATTAGCTCCAATAACACTCACACACACTAAGGATGGTGGGAAGCTCTCTTTTAGGGTTTCACTCACTGATATGGAGGCTGAGAAATGAGCCTTAGCACCCATTAAATAGTGCACAAGACGAATTAGGGTTTTGCACCTGGGCCGGGTACGCCCGGCGTAACTCTGGGTACGCCCAGCGTACTCACTTGCTAAGTTTTCTCCACACAAGGGCTAATCATCACTAGTTGACAAAGAATAAGGGTAAAAGAAAAACACCTGAATCTCGGGGTGTTACACCCGACCTCCCCCCAACAAACTAGGGTCCAACACTTCCTCCCATAAAGCATCTCGAAGAGAGGTCGATCGATAGTGGCATGATAACTATTGTTGTAGGAGAACTCAACCAATAGAAGCGAAGTATCCCATTTTCGGCCAAAATCTAGCACGTATGTTCTAAGCATATTCTCAAGTGTCTGAATAGTCCACTCGCTCTGCCCATTGGTCTCGGGGTGGTATGATGTGCTGAAATGCAGCTAAGTACCCAACTTCTCATGAAGTTTCTTACAAAATCTGTAGGTGTAGCGAACGTCTCGATCAGAAACCACGAAAACTGGCACCACGTGCCGAACCACCACTTATCCGTTGTAGATGTCAACTAACTTCTCAGTGGATATACTCTCAGTGATAGGGATGAAATTAGCACTCTTGGTCAATCTATCAACAATGACACAAGTAGAATCAACCCCATGTGTCGTCCTTGGTAACTTCGTGATAAAAGCCATGGTGATCTCTGTTGGATGCCATTTTTTGCATCTTATAGGGTAGTTTTTATTATCATTTTAGCATCATATTTTGTACATTTGCATGTCATTTATTTAAGTAATGTTCAGTTCATGTATTTCGTTAGAATCCCTGTATTGCTCATGTTTTTATGTCAATTTCAGATAGTTCAAGTGGAGCAGTGCTTTGGAAGCAGTTGGATGCATGTTTGGAGATTAAAATGGAGCTTGGGACTTATGGAGTACGTTGCAGAATGATTGGAAGATGATTTGGTCAAGAAACATTCTTTCGAATTGATCACATGAAGATAGAATCTGCAATCTAAAGTTAAAGGATGTTGCTTGCAACTTTGACACCCTGTTAGTATTTTGACCATATCTCTTGAACCATAACTCTAATTAACATGATTCAAAATGATCTGGAAAGTAAACGAAATTTCAAAAGTCATAGAAAAAACATGCGATTGCAACTATGGTCCATGAGATCGCATGGAGCCTTTATGCGATCGCAGGTTTGGTCGCAACTTGTCTTTGAGGTTTTTTTATGCCAAAAATTCATCTGGGAGTGAAAACCCACTACATACGATCGTAGGTTGCGTCCATGCGATCGCAGGTTGACCAAAATCTCTCGAAATGGTATTGTACTTCATTTAAAATGCCCGAGACACATTTTCTTCAATACATGTGATCGCATGCACGTCGTTTTTGCTGCTGGACGTATAAATAGACCCTAATAGCATTCCAGTAACCTAAGTTGGCGATTCCAGAGGTACCAGACAAAGAAAATACAATTTTGGAGGTGTTTCTTCTCCGATTTCTGAAGATCTGAAGACTGTGGATCATCTCCTTCAAGTGGATTAGTTGTTTGATGTCTCTTTTCATTTTTTTTTATCAGATTTTAGTCATGTCTGGCTAAAACCTCAGTTTTCAGTTCTGCACAGATGAGTACTTTTCATGTGATTGATCATTAGATCTGGTTTTTGATGTGTTTCTATCTAGATTCTTCAGTTTTGTTCTTAATGAATGTTTGATTTTGATTCTTGTTAGTCTAATCACCTAACTAGGGCTTTATCATTCCAATTAATCAGTTATAGAATACGTAATTGTTCTTGTCAACTGGTAATAAGTAACAAGTAATAAATCAGTTTGATGATTGGGATTTGACTTTATTATAAATTGTAAAAATCATATCTTTATGGTTCCGAGCTTGTGGGAAATATTGGGTATTGCTGGGAATTTTACAAAGATCTTAATGCAACTTTTCTGATCTTAATTAAGAGCTTATTTGATTAGACAGTAAAAAGTTAAGGTTAATTGAAGAGCTTCTTTTAGTTAACTAATTTAGGTAAAAGAGATTATACTAGAGCTTGTTAGTTTTTCTCAGTACCAGCTTAGATAGAACGTATCTCAAATAATCAGATCTGGGTTAGTTGCATGATTAGGAAAGTCACAGCAGAGCTGAAACCGCTTTTATTACTGATTTTCGTTTAATTTAATATCACTGCATTTTTAGTTTTTAGTTTAATAAAAAAACCCATTTTATAATTTCTGTCTTGACTAGATTGTGCCTGATATAATAAGGCATTGACCATTAGGCTGTGTCCTTGAGGATTCGACCCTGCTTCCCTGTGCTATATTTTTAGTGCAACCAACAGTGATAATTTATTTGCTTAATACATGTGCGACAAGGTGTTAACAATTTCCTCCCATTTCCACATGGGAATGGGTAACGACTGCATCTTACCATGGAGTATCTGATGTTTGGCCTTGACTTTCCAGCAAGTCAAGCACCGTTCCACAAACCATGCTACCTCCCTCTTCATATAGGGCCTCAAGTATCTTTACATTTTTGTGGCTCCTAGATGGATTGAAAACTTCGACTTATGGGCCTCCTCCAATAATTTATGTCTAACTCCACCAACAACCGGAACCCAAACCCTACCACACTAAGTCAATAACCCACGAATATCCCTAAAAAATAACATAATATGACCACTGATCCTATCTTCCTTCCAAATTTCCCTCTTCAACCCTTCTACTTGTGCCTTCTTGATCAACTCTAATAGTGGTGATACAATAAACATCCTCCGACACACATCTCTAATAGGTGCACTTGTTGTCTTGCGGCTTAAGGTATCGTCCACAACATTGGCATTCCTTGGGTGATACAAAATCTCACAGTCATAATCGTTCACCGCATCTAACCATCTGCGCTGCCTCATATTTAGGTTTGGCTGATCCATCAGATACCTTAAACTCTTATGGTCAGTATGGATAGGGTACTTGACCCCATACAGGTAATGCCTCAAAATCTTGAGAGTAAAAACTGATGGAAAACTTAGGTTACAAAACCTTGCACTAAGCAGAAACACATTTAACAATCAAATGATTCGGGAACATGCAAACTAAGAAGGTTGTATGTCTTTCATGTAAAGGAAACATACTATGAACTATCATCCTACAAAACTTTTGTATATGAAACCTAATTCATAAGGATGAAAACCTACCTTGATGATTGTTGTAGCGAACAATCTGGAATTCCTTCTTCAAAGCTTTTAGTAGCAAGCACCACAAATGTGATGCCTTAGATGGTTCACACCCAACACAAGCAAGAAGGATATTTAAGAGAGATGGGAAAGAGGATCCTAATTTTGGCCTAATTCTTCTAAGGTATGAGTAGCCGAAAATTATAGCCCTAGGGGCCTTTATATAGTGTAGTCAGGAAACCATAGATAAGCCCAAACCCAATATAATAATATTATCTTGAATCAGGTAATCATCCAATTTCCTAATTATCCATAAAGGATAATTCTAGAAACCCTAAAGGCTCCTTAAAATAGTCCATAGTCTCAAGGAGGCTTCTAGAATGCCTCTCGTTCAACTACTGAACAATTGCACTTTCAATTAATTTTTTTAATCACCAAATTAATTCCATTTAATTTTTGATTAAATATTAATTAAATATTAATATATCTAATTAATATATTATTTCCATAATATATCAACAAATTATTTATTTCAATTTATTAATCAAATAATAAATTATTTTCCCTCTCCAAAAATATCTTGTCCATTGCTAGGTTTGAGGGAAACACAATAGGACTATGCTACTATCAATTCAAGTTTATACCAATTAGAGTTATCGGCTTAGACACCTAATCCAACAGTCTCCCGCTTGGATAAGTCTAATAACTATAATTGCTAGTATAACCTCTAAACTAAGCAACATATTGTAGCTTCCAAAAGCTATCGTCGAACTCTGACCCAGTCAGTTACATTTGCTAAGATAAGTGATCATATAATCCTCCGTTCTAAAAGATATCATTCACACATGAGACATGGAATATAATCAATCTCATTGTCCTATACTTTGTTTCCCAATTTCTGATTTGTAATGACATAGAACTTCTAATCGATCACATCAATTTAGTCCTGGTTGGGCCCGAAACTATAAGTTAGCACCAAATCACCGAGGGGCCCAAAGATATCACTTTTCCTATTATGGAAAAAGGAAGGAATAAAATTTGACTTAAATTCTTGCACCATTTACTCATCAACTCATGAACAACAACACATTTTATAACATCGGGTTACTGATGCATTTTCGTATCATCAACGCACAACTGATTTGTAAACTACAACTCATATATCTCCATTTCAAGATTATAAGATATTATCGTCTCAGAATTACTAGTGATAAATTCCATCAAGTAAGTCTCTGAGTGTGGGTTAATCTAATACTTAAATCTTCATTTCAATGTAGTGAAGAACATCGCAACAATACCATTGCTATGTCTAAAACTCTTTAGACAATCTACAATCTAATTCATGACAATATTAACTCACTACTTACTTCTAGAAGTATGAATGATTGCAGAATATGAATAATCGAATTATTCGAGAAGTAAAACATGCAAAATCAAACACAATAATAAACAATTGACAAAAGGTAGTAAAGAAAATCATAAACAATTCTCTATTATTTAATCACCAAAAGTCAATTACATTTACTTTGTTACAAGTTTCAACTGACTATCTAACTACTAAAACTAATATCATCTTTTAGAGCAATGCTCTTAACATGCTGAACGTGTTTGACCCTACTGAGACCCTTTGTGAGGGGATCTATAGGATTCTCTTCTAATGATACCCTCTTCATGATGAGGTGACCTTCTTTTACCATATATATGATGAAATAGTATTTTTTTTTCGATATGTCTTGATCTACCATGATCTCTTGGTTCCTTAGTTAAGGAAACTGATCCTTCATTGTCATAAAAAATTTACATTGGCTCCTTGATGGATAGAACAACTCCAAGGTATTCGGTGAAGTTCTTTAACCAAATTGGCTCCTTTGATTCTTCGTTCACCGCTATGTACTCTGATTCACAAGTAGAATCAGCCACCGTCTCTTGTTTGGAACTTTTCCAGGTTACCAATCCTTTATTTAAGGTAAACACCCAGCCATACTGACAACGGAAGTTGTCTCTGTCTATTTGAAAGATGGAATCACTATACATAGTTACTCTCAACGTATCACTGCCACCAAGCACAAGGACCCAGTCTTTAGTTCTTCACAGATACTTGAGAATATTCTTAATTGCTATCCAATGAGCTCTTCTTGGATTTCCCTGATAACGACTGACCATGCTCAAAGCAAAAGTCACATCATGGTGAGTACATGTTATAGCATACATTATATATCCAACGGCAGAAGCATATGGAACTCTACTAATTTCAGCTATCTCTTTATTAGTACTCGGGATCTGAGTCTTACTCAGTTTGGTATTGCTCTGTATAGGCAGTTCTCCTTTCTTGAAATTTTCCATACTAAAATGTTTTAGTACATTTTCCAAGTATGTACTTTGACTAAGTCCAATTAGTCTTTTACTCGTGTCTCTCAAAATCCTTACCCCTAGAATATAAGCAGCCTCTCCCAGATCCTTCATAGCAAAACACTTTCCAAGCTAAGACTTTACCTCTTGGAAAGTTGGAATGTTGTTTCCAATAAGAAGTATGTCATCAACATACAATACCAGGAAGGTTACTATACTCTCACTAGCTTTGACATATACACAAGATTCATCTTCACTTTTAGAGAAGCCAAACTCCTTGACCTTCTCATCAAAGCAAAGATTCCATCTGCGAGAAGCTTGTTTCAATCCATAGGTTGATTTCTCAAGCTTACACACTCTATTTGAATACTTTGCATCCACAAAACCCGCTGGTTGACTCATGTAAACATCCTCAGCCAACTTCCTATTAAGGAAAGCTGTTTTGACATCCATCTGCCAAATTTCATAGTCATGAAATGCAACTATGGTGAGCATTATCCTAATAGAGTTAATCTTAGCTAGTGGTGAGATGGTATCATTATAGTTAACCCCTGGGGTTTAAGTAAAGCCCTTTGCAACCAATCGAGCCCTGAAAGTGTGTACCTTTCCATCCATGTCGGTCTTCTTCTTGAAGATCCATTTGCACCCAACTGTCTTATGACCTGGTACATTATCAACCAAATTCCAAACTTGGTTGTCATACATGGACTTGATCTCACTATATATTTCCTCATGCCGTTTGGCAGCCTCTGGGCCTTCCATTGCTTCCTTGTAGTTAGCCGGTTCATCTAAATTTACTAGTGTAGAGTCACTAATAAACGTGTCACCATCCGTAGTAATATGAAAACCATTAAACTTAGGTGACACTCTACTAGAACGTCTAAGAGGTTCCTTTGGTTAAAACCTAGCGTCTTCAGTGGTTCCTTCATTGTTTGATTCCTGAATCTCTTCAAGATCAATTATACTCCCAATGTCCTATTTGAATATAAGCTCTCTCTCGCGAAAGACTCATCTTCGTGCTACAAGGATCACATTCTCACTTGGTCTGTAGAACAAATATCCAAAGGATATATGTGGATAGTCGATGAAAATACATCTCTCACTTAGTGGTTCAACCTTGTTGTGAGTCTTTCATTTAACGAAAGCTTCACCACCCCAAAATTTGATATGTGCTAACGAGGGAATCTAACCTATCCACATCTCGTGAGGTATTTTGGTAACCTTCTTAGTTGGGACAAGATTAAGATTATGGGCGGCAGTCTCTAAGGCATACCCCCAGAATGAAATTGGAAGATAAGCTCGACTCATCATGGAACAAACCATGTCCAACAAGGTTCGACTCACCGCCTCTATCAGATCTAAGTATCTTTATCTTCCAACCCAATTGATTCTTGACTTCTTGTCTAAAATCTTTGAACTTTTCAAAGGTTTCTGACTTGTTCTTGATTAAATAGATATAACCATATCTACTATAATCATGAGTAAAAGTTATTGGGTTTTGAGCATTCTAACACTCCTAAGTGTACATGCAACCCTAAATACCTTGGATATATGTTTTCTCTATTATACATGCAAATATGAACTTTCCAAGGTATTCATCCTAACTAGCATAATAACATTGATTCATAAGAATATATCAAGTTAGAATTACATACCTCTTTGATGTAGAATGTCTTCATGAAGATTGAGTGCCTAGTGCCCCAAGTGTGACACCTCAAATGGTTCACACAACATCAAGTGCATTTGGAATAACTTAGAGAGAAAATAGAACACTTCAAAATCGGCTTGCCCTCACTTGTTTCACTAGTGGCCGATTTCTTCAATCATAAGATCATTATATAGTTAGTCACAATTAGGGTAAACCCTAATTGTCATGGCTTTCCATTTCCTTGGATCCATGGGTTCAAATACACCATGGAGCATCCTGTGGGTTTTATCCCAACTTGATAATCCATGGAGAATTAGCCCACTATATAAGTATGGATGATTTACACAATCAACCCATATATTTAATTAGTCTTCTTTTGATCACTTAATTAATTCTAGATTAATTCTTGATCAATACTAATTAAATAATTTTATTAATATATTGGAACTTATAATATATTAATAAACCTTAAGTGTTATTTCTCTCATTTTAGTCTATCCAAATGCATGATGCCGTGCAACCCAAATGGACCATGCCGGGTCAGGTCAAGTCTTACCAATTATAATTATGGACTTAGACATTAATCCAACAGTCTCCCACTTGGATAAGTCTAAAACTATTATTGCAAGTATGAATTCAAGAACCGACCGACAATCATAGCTCTCAAACGCTTCTGTCAAACTCTGACCTTGCCGATGATCTCTGACCTTTGTCAATGACTTGTCCATTAGATAAGGGATCATATATTACTCCATTCAAGACATCATATGGAATGAGACATGGATTATAATCATTCTCTCTGTCCATTTGTTGTTTCCCTATTTCCTATTTATAATGACTAACTAATTGAACAAATCAAATCAGTCCAGACCCGACCGAGCACTTACATTCGTCATCACCAAATCATCAAGGGGCCTACATATATCGCTTTTATCCCAAAGGTAAAAGGAATGGATAAACTTCGACTCATATGCTTGTACTGACTAGTTGTTGAATCATACACAAAGGCACGTTTTATAACATCGAGTTACCAATGCATTTGCGTGCAATCAATGTATAACCAACCCGTAGTCAACAACTCCTATGTCTAGGTTTGAAGAATATAAGATGTTATCGTCTCATGATTCACTCGTGATAAAATCCACGAAGTGATTCAAATGAGTGTGGGTTGAATCCAATACTCAGAACTTATGAGCACTCATGAATGTTGTAGCAACCATTTATATGTCAAATGCACCTTAGACAAATCTTACAAGCCAGGACAGTCTTGATTCATATATACTTCCAACATATGACCGACTATGGATGGTTTGAATAAATTAATTATTTGGGAAGAATGATCTAATTATTTTGGAAGTCAAAACATGCAAAGTGAAACACAAGAATAATACTAATCCTATATGGCCCCAACACTTTGAGAGTAAATAAAAAACACCTTTTATCTAAGCACCATATTGATTACTCATTATTCAATGTTTTGATTTTATCAACTTAATACTTGAATTGAAACAATAGTCATGCCATGCACCAAGCATGAATATGTTCGTCCAAACAATAGCTCTGCCATACTCCAAGTATGTACACTATGTTTACATATGGTCTTCTCTTTGTGAAATAGATCAATTGGCAATATTTCAATGATGTTTATTTCACAATTCCAATCCTTCTTGTAAATGTAAGAATACCAAACTCTTGTCATTTACTATAATCTGTTAGATTCTAAACTTATATGCAATGATCCCCTTGTAATGACTACGCACAAAGTCACAAAGATTTGGCAACAGAAATTACAGAGTATTCAAATTGAAAGCAATTCCATGGAAATGAAGTCTCAGATTCAAAGTACATTCCTTTGAACATCCTTCTTTGCATTAAGTTCTTTAATCTTACACAGATTCTGAGAATAACTTCCACCTATAGAAACAAATCCATATTACCATTTTGACCATCAATTTTGAACAAGAGTTGCCTCTTTTCAAAATATGTCAATATAGTCCTTACTCTATACTTTCAATTGTCCACGAGTAACCAATCTTTGGTAAACCTCAATTTGTCATCGACAATTGCTTAATCATTTTAGTCATATCCAGTTCTAATCCCTTTTCCCCTCTTAATGCCCTAAGCATTAGGAAAACTTAGAATGGATAAATATTATAGCACATACAATCGATCCTATATCCGAAGCATATGGGACACGATTCATGCTATAATATTTTTATTTTCCATGTTCTCACAATTCAAACTATGAAGAGGTATGCCGTAATCATAATCGGATTTTGAGAACGCAACATATATAACATTTCCTTATGTTGAACCATTCCAACATAACATTCATATATATATATATATATATATATATATATATATATATATATATATATATATCCTTGACTAAAGTTGATTAAAATCTCAATCTAAGCTTGTAGAATTCGAATGAAGTATAAAATTCTCTCCTTTAATTATAGCAAAACAACTATTCAAACTCAAATTGAAACTTTTGTTTTCTATAATTAACATTTGTAACCTGCAACACTTAACATAATAATCATGCTTCCACTAACATTATGATTATTAGCATAACACTTATGCTCCCACTAGCTCTGACATGTATCCAGAAATCAGCTGGACTTCTAGAAATCAATACTTTATTGACTTTCTTACCAAAGTTCAGATTTCTGATACGAGATGCTTTGATAATAATTTATCAAAATCATACACCTTTCCTTAGATATTTCACATGTTTGTCTAGACCTTTTTCCATTCTCACTAATTAGTGTGCTAGTTAACCACACATGCTCCACTAACGACATGAGAATGCAAATATCACAACTGCGATCTACTTAAATCTACTTAGTGAAAGAGTTTCCTCACCATCATTTTCATGAATCGGAGAGAAACCTTATGACGCTTAGATTTTATGATGTATGTGTTCCTATCCATGTGAATTTTTCATAACCATAATCACAAGACAAGGATAGTGACACATCCAAACTCATATGGTCCGAACTTGGCCAATCTCATTTTCTTGCCACCCGTCAGCACAAGGGCCTACCATTGCTTCCAGGTTGTTATGCAAACAATTTAGAACTCATAGAACTCACAAGCACAACCAACTTTAATTGGAATGGAACAGAAACAAGATTAAGTCAACACGATAGGTTATAAACCTTAAGTCGTGGGCTAGTGATTAATAATACTCTTGATCAGTTCTCGAAACTATCTCAAGACTCCCACTGTCCTCTTGACATATAATATTCTCTTTGTCAAGAACCAAACCTTGACAAAACAAATATTTAAGATTTAGTGCAGATTCTTATCAAGAAAAACATTTCTCACAATTGGTCTTAGTTGGTCTTTGTCTTATCCAAAACATCACAACTTACCAATTTCAAATGTACAAGAGTAAGAAAACATTTTACTCTACAATTGACAAGTGTTTTAAACCTTTCTTAAGATTATGCCACTCAAGTTACAATCTTAGAGTATGAATCTAAGACTTGTTTTGGAACGAAGTATGATTTATCTTTTGATTTAACCATTTCAACAATTCATGATTCCTCTCCTTAGCCAAACAAATGAACTAACATGTCCTTAGAGGATCAATTGTGATATGGTTTCATAATCACTAAGATAATCATAAAAAAAGATACACAAGTACTCTCCCATCTCTTCAGATTGGAGAAACGTTTATCTTTCTGCCTTATTTGATTCTTCTTATTCATTCTGCCATACAATGAAACTTTTCCAATGTTTCAGAATTACACTGAAACTTATAAGCTTAATCATATTTACTAAAATTTAGTAAATCATAACAAATAATCTTATCAACCTTTGTGGTGGACCTGACTAGTGCACAACCTAATTTACCCGATCCTTTAGTCCTTCGCTTGACTCATGCGAATGTGAACAAGGAATTAGTCTCAATTTACCAAAGATGGCAATTCTCATTCATCACACAATACAACTTACATGATTCCAAGTTTCTATCCAAATGAACCTTGGGTGATGAGAATCTTTTCTTATTTGATAAATTATGACACTACCACAAACGAAAGGATCAAATTCATTGTCCAATATTGCTTATCAATGGAAACATATAAACAACAATTTTTCACAAATGCCTTTGTAAGGATACTTAAAATAAATAACATCAAAACTTTTTCTTTTATTTTAACACTTATGGAAAAACTTATCTTTATAATGCAAATTCATATGAAAACTTTGTTGTTATCTATTCCTAAGCAATATCTCATAACTCTTATGTAGTGGCTCAAAATTCTGGTCATCGAACCATGTGATCAGAATCAACACACCTTTTCTTTAAGCTTCCTTTTATTCTTCAAAAATATCAAAATGTAATTACATTACATCATGTATTAAGAATCTACAAACAGGATCTTAATAGAGTTAGATAATGGGCTTTACCTAAAGTAGAGTCAAACATTTGACTTTACTATCCTTATGGACTTTTAGGTAAATTCAGCAACTTCGCAACTAATTCCCCTTCCTTTGGCAAAAGAAACATATGGACTCTTTGGAAATGGTATATGGGACTATCTCAGACTTATCCTTTCTCTTTACCATTGGGTCAAACGACTTGACCATAGCCGATCCCTTTCCATTGGGAGGAGAAAGTTTTTCTAGACTTCTAGTGTTACCAATGTCAATGTTCAACTGGGTTTGGGAAGTAGATCTTCCAATCCAATTCACTTTATTAATGCCCCAAATCATTGATGATTTAGCATTATCAAGCAAATAGATAAGGTCACTAAGGGTCATGTCATGATCTGTCATCAGTGAGTGACTGAAGGACCAAGTCAACAGCCAGCTACCCCGAGACTTCGACACCCGACTCTCCCGGCTTGTCAATATGTAACTTAATCTCCAAGATATAAGCACATATAGACTTTGATTGCCAATAGGGATTAAGTGACTTAGAACTTATCAAGTCTTGAAACTTGTGGGATAGGGGGAATTATGAAGGAGGTGGAGGAAGTGAAGCATGATTTTCCAGTCCCATTAATGCACAACAAAGGGATTAATCTTTCACCTTGATTGCCATTTGGGATATCATCTTCATTAGGAAAGCTTGTTCCTAAGGATTTGGAAAGACCATAGATGTCTTAACAAGACATCTATAATGGGAGAAATTCAAGGTTAGTTGATTTAAAGTCCTTAACATAACACCCAATATGAAATATTAAGGCTAGAACCCAACAAACTATTTTATAACTTGGAAGAGGGATGCTGTAATCCAAGCTATAAAATATTTGAAGGTAGGCAAATGACGATTTACCAATTTCCACCATGAAAAATGAAATATAATTAAGTTTTAATTGGATTTGAAACTCCTAGATCTTTTGAGATACATTGAACTTTCAATGGCATGTTTGAATCTCGATTGTGCCCTCTCAAGTTTGTGATTGGGATGCCGAGGATCACAAACAAGGTGTGAATAACCATGCAAATTGACTTGGTACCCTTAATTTTATCACCTAATCGATGTGCCGGTTAACAACACACGCTCCACCGATCTATGATAAAACTTAAGTCACCCTTTGCCATACATTGTCAGTACCATGTTAGTGTGCCGGTTAACCACACACGCTCCACTAACGACTTAACAAAGGTGCAAAGTGTAATTTCATGGGTTAGCACCATTTCACATTTTTCTAAGTAACTAAGATTGGGAATTTATAAGTGTTTAGTTACTTAGTATTTATCATTATACTTTTAATGAAGGGAGAATTATAGTCATTTCCTACCCGTTCGGCTAACGACCCTCCACCTGTCAAGGAAGCGGTGGGTGAGAGTGGACACCCATTAAAATGTCATTCTATAGGCAGTAACCTTATACCCCCCTTATAGATCGGCTTCGTGAATGAGGCCTACTAATGGTAAGATTGACTTTATCTTATACATATCTATATAATTAAAATTATAATAATAGTATAAGGGTGTATTTTAAACATTTAAAATACTTGGTGGTTTAACCTATTAATTAAACTATACTCTTAATTTAATTAAACTTAAACCATGTCTTTATGAAATCATTAACACTTTTAATTAAGCACTTTAATTAATTTAATGAAGTCCATAAAGTTTGAATTTTAACTTTTAAAATTCTAAGGGTTCAATTTGGAATTAAAGTATACATGAAAAATAACTTTACAAATTCCAAAACTTGAGGGCAAGTTTTGAAACTATTCAAGACTTTTCATTTCATAACTTAAGAGTTTAATGTATACTAAAGTGAAGACTCTTCATTTTCATGTAACTCCTTATCTTTTAATAACAAATTTAAGGAAGTGACTTTTCAACATCCATAACTTGAGGACAAGTTATGGAGTCATAAAACTATTTAATGAAAAAGACTCTTCATTTTTATGTAACCTATGACACCTTTTATGAGTTTTAAGATTCATAAATATGACGTTTCATATGACTTGAAGAAAAGTTACAAAAACATACTTTATGAACTAACTCTAGATTAATTTGGATTGAAAACAACTAAAACACAATTTTTTTTTCATTAATCTAAACTAACTCATAATTCAAGGAAACACAAAAAAAAACTTTTGGCAATCCATAACTTGAGGAAAAGTTATGGAGTCCATAAAATTTCATCAAGATCATGAATTATACTAACATACAATTTGCACATAATTCCTATGATCTAACAAAAACTCATAAGCATGAACATTCATAATCAAAATTTTTCAAGAATTACATAAACACATATAAAACTTGAAACTTTGATTATAGCATTGAAATTGGTTTAGCATAATCATGACCACTTAAATATAGGTTTTTATAAGTCCAAAACAATCAAAGGTAATGATTCTAGACCAATTCCAACACCAAAACTCGAAGATATGCTGTTTGGGGGTCCAACTCGTCGAGCTCATGAACAAAATCAGCGAGTTGGATGAGTTTTTCCTTGGACTCGTCGAGTCCCTTTATGGACTCGTCGAGTCCCCTGTCCAGACAGCACAAAACTTCGTTTTTTCCTGCCAATTTTGCAAGTATAAGTGAAAACAAGCCTAGGCTCTGATACCACTACTGGGTTTTGAGCATTCTAACACTTTTAAGTGTACATGCAACCCTAAATACCTTGGATCTATGTTTTCTCTATGATGAGATAAAAATCTCTTAGATCGTTTAGATCTTACACAGGTTAATCAAAACAATGCAAACAAAGTAATAAACAAGAGAAGGAATCAACAATATGCTTAATGATTCAAATGATTCACGCCTCAGAAGAGCTCGACAAAGAACTTCCGCTATAGAGGCTTTTAGGGTTACAATCGATAAACACAATAAACGTTTTGAATGATCGACTCCAAAACTTACATACCAAGATGCATGCAAGCATCTATAAATACTTAAACCCTAACAATTAAATCACAGATGGGCAGGCCCAATCCGGATACAAAAATGGGCTAAGGACCGAGCCCAAGACACAACACACAATGGACCCAACAATCTCCCCCTTTGCGTCAATTGGGGCGAGACTCTACTTCGGCTTACTAGATCCAGCAGCATCAACTTTCTTCGTAACGTTGAACAGGCAGGGAATGATGGCAAGAAGAGTTTTCCTGAAGTGAATATACCATTGGATCATGTCATTGAAGTATTTCTTGTCATTTTTAGAATTTTGCCTGCATCGATGGATGATCCCCAGAACATGCTCCAGACAGGAAGTTGTGTAAAGATGTTTGTCAGCCAAAGCGAACATACACTTCTGGCCTTCTCCTCTGGTGAACATGACTGAGTTTCGCTTCGAGTCAATCCTCCCCATCTGCATTTTGTTCAAATCGCTTGCAGAACCGACTGGGCCGATGGTAGGCTTCTTTCTAAGGACACACTACTAGAAAAACAGCCTTTTACGACGCACAATGCGTGTTGTAAAACGCTCAGACGACGCGCAAATGCGTGTCAAGGAAGGTCATGTCATAAAGAGAGACGACACACGACGACGCGCATTTACGACGCGCATTTATGACACGCATTTACGACGCACAGTTATGACACGCAATGCGTATCAAGGAAGGCCCTGTCATAAAGGAAGACGAAACGCATTTACGTGTCGTAACCTTAAGACGCGCGTGTTTATGACACGCAATGTGTATCAAGGAAGCCCTTGTCATAAATGAAGATGACACGCATTTGCATGTCATCAATTTCAGTAACCATTTTCGATATGCATTTACGACGCGTCTTTACAGTACTCTTTTACGCATAATACAAAAAAAATGTAAAAAAATATCTACCAAAACAATCAATTTCATCCAATAACATCATGTCAAAAGATTGTAATACATAGATATTAAGGAGATCTAATTGTACATTGTTATTAAGAGGTTTTCCCTAACTATATAACCTAATACTACATTGCTATTAAGGGACACCTTCTGCAATGTAATGCTATACAAACTAAGAAGACGTACACAAAGATGATAAACATCAAATTCCAACTAAGTAGAGTTGCATCTTGCCTTTCATAATTCTTTAAGACTAATGAATTCCTGCTCCGATAATTCTTGTGTCCTAATCAAATAAAAGTCACAAAAATTAATATGCTAATGTAATTATTAGAAGAATCAAACATGGAATGTTAGTTGTAAAAGACGAAATTACCCTTTTCTCCATCCAAAGAATGTGGGACCGCACTTGAGATATGATATTTCATCCATGTGGTGTTCCGGGTTCCATTAAAATATAAAGTATTTATCAAGTTTAATATTCAACCATTAAATGTATGCTTGAAGCCTTCTAATAAGAAGACAAAAGGGATCAACAGGATAAAAGAAAAGATGGCCCACTAGTTTGATTTTTTAGATTTTAGGTCCACTAGTTTGATTTTTTACATGTGATGTAAAAAAAACATATGGAAATTCATTTCATCCATACAGGTCAACCAAATATGATCATGAAATGTAATGAGTCATTCCATTCCTTTGTTAAAGAAAAGGCATATTGGAATTACTGAGTGTGATAAATGTACTGACCTCAACAGAGATGATAAAATTAAGAAACATAAAATGATCCTTCAAGAAAAGTAGATGTGCAGCCATTTGAGTCAATTTTGCCTCTAAGCCAACACTGTCAATGAAAAAAAATTAGTTTTTAAAATGATCCTTTATTAACTCCAAAATTTGATGCCAATTTCCCAAGCTTTATTTAAATAAAGAAACATAAAATATAAATTATATTGAATTGCCTCGCAAAGTATATAATCATAGCCAAAGCTGGCAGTGACATCTCTTGACATGTAATTGTACATTAAATCAGATGCCATGAAACCTACATACAACAAAGGAGACAAAAGTAATGTAATAAGCGAAACATTAAAACCAAACATTAGTCACCTTGCATAAAAATTTCAAAGCCGTTACCAATAAAATGACATAATTTAATAAAAATGGAAAACTTGTAAAACATACAAGACTAATAATTTACCTTGTAGTCAAAATTGATCATTCCATGAGACATGTGTGGCTCACTTGTAAGCTGAGAAGAAAAACAAAATGAATTACCAATAACATTCATTCAGCCAAAAAACGCTTGATGTGTATTATATGTAAATAATAAACTAATAATTACTAATCTACCCTTCTACCAGAGCATTGGTCTTCATGGTAAGATTCTCAGACAAGTCACATTTCACTCTGGCGTTTACTTGTTCATCAGTCAAAACTCTTCCAATAAGCATTAACTACAACACACCAAAAAAAATACTCAATTTCAAGTTATGAAGAAAAACAGACCCCAAAAAAAAACTCCATCATCAAATCGATTCCTTTAGATTACCATTTCAAGAAAATACTTGATGCATTGATCAGCTTCCTTTATATTACTCACAAAGGGAGCAACTCATCAGATAAAAAATTCCCCATTTTGTCTTAAGACGGTATTGCCTCGTTAGTGGAGTACTGCATCAACAAACGTTTATGCTATCATAAATTTATTTTCCAACATCTAACGTTATTTCTCAAATGATGCTAACATACATAAAATATTTGGAAAACTTTCCACCGATTTTTATGATTGCTTCGGGATTAAATCCATGTGTAAATTTTAAATGTGTAATCGAGAGCATAACTAATTGGGTCTAGACGACGTAGATATAAATAAAAATATAACAATTTTTAAGACACTATTAAAGAATTATATATTATATATAATATACGATAATGAATATTCAAGTTGAGATACAAGTCATTAATCATAAACCATAAGGTCACCAAATCAAACTAGTTCTTGTTCGCGATCACCATGTTTATTTAATATTGACACCTTGTGGTTTAATGACTACTCTCACTTAAAATGTTCGAGAGTAGCAAAAGCTTTAGACACTTTCAATTTTATAAAGGAACCATGACTATGTTTCTTATGTAACTGTCAAAGAATTTTGGACACTTGGATATTTTAAAATGGTGGTGAGAAAAAGAAAAGAAAATTCACTTGAATATAAAGTTGTAGTGTGTACTAACGGTCTATGCTAGTAGTCATTAAACCATGAGTTGCCAATATTAATTAAAAAAAATTAATATAATTTAACTCTCATGCCCAACAGCTCAAACATGAAGACGAACCACATAGCCTTATCTAATATCTATCATCAATAATGTAAATACGACTTCTAGAAAAATGTTTAATCACAACTTAAATATGTTATATGCACATGTCATAAACTGATAATCACATTGTGTATGACAATTTCTTATAGTTTATACCCTCATCGTCTTATAAAAAGTTACAGAAATGGAAAACTAATAACATTTCATAGCCTTCTTTAAAATGAAATCTTTAAGAAAAATAGGCAAGTGGTATATAATGGAGTACTGACCATAGGAGAACCAAGAAGGAGGGTCTTGTTTGAGGATTGCATCTACTGTCTTTTCTGAAAACTCTTGAGATGGAGTCGCATTTGGTCCTTGTGAAAATTAAGCTCATTTCTTGATTACAGCCTTGTATGTCTTGTACAGTTTCAATTCTGGCATCTTACTGTAATTGGCTATTGCTAAATCCCCAAGGTTTGATCTTATGGCTCCAGGTACAACATTAGTTACATTGTTTTAATAATTCTTGATGCATTGATCAGCTTCCTTTATATTTCAAAAGACTATATGCATCGGCTGTCATTCGATGATAACGACCACATACAGATACAAGTTTAGACAGTGCTTGTACATAGTAATAATGTTAGACCTTTTTTGACTTATTTTTCTATAAACAAAAAGTCAACACAAATGATTTAGTTACCTTTGTTCCAAAGTTGACAGCATCTTCAAGTTTGCCTTTATCCAAAGATGTTTTAGATGACTCCAAAAGTGTACGCCCATCAGCGAACATGCAACATGTTTATAAATAGGAACCATGCTTACAATATCAGACTTCTTGAAAGGGTAAGCTGAATCCATATCATAGTCTTTAGGAACAAGCTCGAGTCCAACTTTATGAGAAAGCCCTCAAAGAATGGAAAATTTACGAAGAGTGCCACGATAGTCGCTTTTCTCTTCACATGCATATCTCTTTGAAAGAAATGATTCAACCCAATTCCACGTTAAATTTTCTAAGTCACTTGTGTCAGGTGTTCCTAGTAATACATTTAAGCAGGATGTTATTGATGAAGCTAAATCAGTTACATCATCAACTCCTGATATAATTGCTTGCAAGATGTGTTTGTAAGCTCAAACTATCATTTCATGGATACATAGTGATTGCACATGAGGAAGCTTGTCTGCAAGTTCAACCTGATAAAAGAAAGCAAAAGACAGATTAATATACAAGATGTCAGGGGTAAAATTGGTATTGGAAAAAAGAAGAAATGAACTTTAGACTCTTACCACTCGCCCTAAAGTGCACAAACGCAAACCCCTTGTGTGCATGAAATCTGTCAGTGTCCTTCCATCAACAGGTGAAAGTACATGAGAGCCAAAATCAGCCACCAACTTAAGAAGGGCAGTTTCCTCATAGAATTTATGCTCCATGTCAACCAACTCATCAGGTGACTGCCAACATAAACCAAAATACCAAATCAAATACAGATCAAGAAACCAATATTTTTCCAATATTACCCTTCAATATCAGATTATGCTCAACCTTGAGGTGAAGACCAGTGGCTGATTCTTTAAGACGCAAATAAGCTGCTTCCAGAAGGAACTTTTTCCACATCATCTCCTGTCCTTCATCCAACTTTACTGTCTCTTTGTTATCTAAGTTATTAACCATGTCAACCTCCTCTGTTTTTCTGTTTGTATCCTCGGATTTTTTCTTGATTCCTTTCAACAATCCCTTTGCTAAACCCTTCACATCCGGTTCCACCTTAGCTTCTTCAACTCTCTTGGAATCAGATTTCTCCTGATATGATGACTTGGAGTTGGAGTCGGAGATAAAATTTCTTCCTTTTGAATTTCATCGAGTAATGGTCCTCACTTTGTCCTCCTGGTTTTCCTTTAATCTGAACAAATTTTTAAAAGCAATATCAGACATACATATTAAAACTTTTAATTACAAATATCTTGGTAACATTAACTTACAAGCTTTGCACGAGCTTGTTTCTTTTGGGCTTCTCTTGCTTTCATATCTGCATCTGGTGCTATATAATCCAACAAATCTGATACACTGACCCAAGGTATGAGAAAGAACACAAACCTCAGGGAGACAGCCTTCATAATAAAGAGCAAAAAGTGTAGGAAATATCTTCTTTTTTGCAAGAACACCAGAGGCTCCAACAACTGTTATACTGAGTAGACTTGTCTTTATCAAAATCAAAGCTTCCAATGTCTTTGAATTCTTCTAGGGGTGGTACGGATAATATCCCATCTTTCAATATCTTAACAAGATCATCACTTTCAACAGGGATGTTTTTATGCCTGTAGCACATAAAAAGAAAGGGTATATAAGAGTTTTAGAATTAGAAGCAAAACAATACACTAACAAAGCATAGTATATTTGATAATTACCATCAGGATCAGCAACCCCTGCCATTTGAAGTGCATCTGAGTTTGCCAAATATGAAAATGGCTAAAGATTATACAACGTGGTTGCTTAATGTAGGAGAGTATCATTTCACAGAACACAGTAGAGAAGGGACCTGGACATGATGATTAGAAAAACATAATCAAAACTATGAGTAAGTTAACCTAATCACTTCAGATTACCTAAAAAATCACGAACCCTAGAAGTTTCTATAGATTAATTTGGGGAAGTTGCATAGAAACTGAAACATACATAAGCCCTAGAAATCTGTTAACACGTAGCCATCGTTGTCAAAAAGAAACTCATGGGAGAGCTCGACGATGCCCAATCATTGCGGTCCAAAGAAGTAGGATCTACAATACGTGTTTTGCAACTAAAATATGAGAAAATCACAAGCTACAGAGTGGTATTCAGAAGTCGATAGAAAGATGGACGAGGGTATATAGAAATCGAATGTATCCAAAATTCAGAAATTAAGAGAGAGACAGAATAAATGATTCTTGAGAGTTACTGGCTTACTGCTTTGCCTCGTCTCCATCTCGATTCTTTCTTGAGAGTCGAGTTTTAACGCTTCGTAATTTCAATTCTCGTGCCATTTCCAAATCGATTGAAGTTCTGCCTCGAACCTTGCAATTTCCGTGAGGGAATAAAAGCCCTAGTTGTAGGATGTGAGATTGAAGAATAAAAGCGTACGTGAGGGAAGTGTTTTTGAAACTCTTGATGAAAATCACGATTATATATATGTAAGTGGGAAATAAAAGCCCTAATTGTTGGTCGCCAATTTGTGATCTTCAGGAATGAACGGTAGTTTTTAAGAAAGAAATTATAGAATGATTATATGATTTGTGTAAGTGTATGGAAGAGACGGTATCGTGATTAGGGTTTTTAGAGAGAAGGGAAGAAGAGAACGAAGGGATCGATCTTGAAGCGGGGTAAAGAAACGCGCGTTTTGAGTAAAAATCATAAGGAGACATTCAAAGAGGACGCAGATTTTAGATAAAGTGCCCTCCGTGTTTTTAATTTTTTCACATTTGACACTAATTTATGGGCACGCAATAATACGTGACCTAAATCCTTAAATTTTTTGAAGGGATGACACTTTTTTAATGTCACTCTCTTTTACGTAACATAAATCACTGAGGACCCAAACATTGACGATTTTCTGTGCACTCTGTACTGAGGCTGAGCAAACCCTAGATAGAAATCAATCAGCTCCCTGTCAACCTTCGGGTGTGGATGAGGGACTTCAGCAATGTGGGAAAATGCATGGAAGATGAAAGCCTTTCGGGTCAGGGGCATGTCGAACTGAAAGTCGACTGAGTTGTCTCGATCCAGAGAGATCACAGGTTCCAGCCAGAGGAGACTAAGGGACTCGATTGCTTCTTTGATAAGCTTTTCAAGAGTCCAAGGAAGGAACAAAGTTTTTCGACTTTCAAGGAGATCATGAGCCTCCTTCATCCTCCTTTCATTTACCTCGGCCTCCCTAGCAACCCGAGCATTCAAATCCAGTTCTTTGTCTCTGGCCTGCTTCTTCAAGATCTCAGCAATTGTTTCTTTTTCATCGTCTCCATCACTATCATCAGGAACCTTCTTGCCTTTGTCTTTAGCACCAGAACCTGATGCATGACCAGTTGGTGGTGGTTCGGTTGCTTTAGTTAGAGTAGATGAAGAGATTGGAGGCGGTTGGGATTGAGCTGTGGAAATAGGAGGAGGTTGAGATTGATCATTGTCCTTTGAACTGTCTTCTCCCCCATTGTTTTGGATGGACCACAGGCTCAGGAAGCCCCTCAATACGACTGAGCATGGCGAGGGCAGGAGCAAGCATCTCATGAAGAGTTCGCCTCATAGAGTAGTTGAGAATCGGGTCATGCGCTTCAAGAATATTGGAAAAGGCATCGTGGACATCCGAAACACAACTTTTTATAATAGCTCGCTCTGACAGAAGAGTATCAACCTCCTTCTTAGATTGGGGAAGTTGAAGACTCTTGGCTTTTAGCGCAGAAGTTTTGCGAGCAAGGGCATCCATCACAGAATTTTCTGTGGCCAGGTCCTGTTGGAGCTTGGTGAGGCGATCCTCAATGGTGGTCTGGAAAGATTTATGGTCAGCTTCAAGAGTCTGTCGAAGACTGGCGAAGCTTTGCTGTTCGGTAGCAAAAGAAGTGGTCAGCTTCTCAACAGCAAAATTGACCTTCTTTGCATTGGATTCGACTATCCATTGCAAAGACTCCAGAAATATGTTGGCATCTCTGAATAGTTTTTTGACTTTTTGGGTCGCAGTAGTGCATGCCTTTGAGGATGCATCAATGGCAGCAGTAGCAGAGTTGATGGAAGCTTCGTGTTTCTTGGTGAAGTCATCCACCATCCCCTGAATGGCAGCTTCTATCATATGGGAACGAGAGGAGGAGGAAGAAGCGATGAGATTATCAATTTTGTCATGAAGTTCCTTGATGTTCTTTTTGGTGACAGGAGCATCATCATCATCATCGCTTTGGATCCGGTAGGGGCTATAGTAAATCGAATCAAAGGTCATATCTTCCCCGCCTAGTAATGTCTCGGTTTCAGCTGAGTGAGTTGGAGATAAGGGTGATGTTGGAGGTTCAGTTATGGGGGAAGGTTCGGGTGTGGAAATTGGTTCAGTTGTAGGTGTGGGTTCGGGTGCTGAAGTACGATCCCCCGTATCATATACGTTGGTTCAAACTTCAGAGGTTGTTATTTTGGTGGCTTCAGAGAAAATAGGTGGTGGTATATGAATAGAAGAGGGTGGAATAAGAGTAGAGGAAGTTATGGGGGGAATAGAAATAGAGGTAGTTATGAGGGGAATAGAAATAGGGGTAGTTGTGGGGGGAATAGAAATGGTGGAGGTTATGGTGGGAATGGAAATATGTATGGTGAGAGGTGGAGGAGAGACAAGTTTGGTTGAAACAGGCACCTCATGTGAAGGCAAACGGGGAGGAGTATCACCTCGAGCCGACTCCTCTGAGTCAGACTTGTCAGCCTCTGAATCGCTTGAGGAAGAAGCGAGAACCAATTTCCTCTTTGGCTGTGTTTTCTTCTTCTTCGGTGGAGGAGATTGGTCTGCCTTTAAGGATTTTCTCTTCTTGGGAGAAGGACCTTTCGCCCCTTTAGCTGCTTTCTTCACTTTCCCTTTCTCCGGTTTCTTGCCCCTAGTAGCTGGTTTGTCTGCGTCATGGATGGACTGAACCATCTCTGTAGTCATCTCTCTCGGACCCGAAGGAAGAAACTCCTTGTAGGTCTTGATGATAACACTATACTTTGACACATCGGCATACATGGACTCCGGAATTGATCCAATGAAGGTGAACTTGGTGGGATCAGTGACGATTATCTTTGTGGTGTGGAATACACTGATCGAGGAGAGGGGGGAAGTGGCCACAGTGGGGACATGAAACTTGTCCATTGCCCATTTGGTGACGAGCGTCCAAAACCTGGCATAGGATACTTCAGTGTGTCGAGATGAGGAGCCAAGGCTTTGAATCAGTTGTTGCCAGAGAACCGAGCCATAATCTAGGTTGATCCCATTGTACAACCCGTAGAGAATCGTCATGAACAATCGATTGGCCCCATCAGATCCAACACTTCTCTCTGATAAACCCTTGAACATAATTGTGAAGAAGTAGTTCCATTGAGGAGGAAGACACGACTTTATAAACTTCATGACCGTGGTGAGGATTTCGGTGTAACCCATGTTGTAGAACATAGAGAATAACTGTCCCACAGAGATTGAATCAGGGTTAACCCTCGATTCATCAGGTTCAAACCCTAGAAGCCAACAAAAGCGCTGCTTGGAGATGGAGGTTTTGTTGGCAAGGATTTTGAAGAAGATTCGATCCACAGATTTGTCATAGTGAGCAGTGGAGAAAACCTGTGAGAGACACTCCATAGGCACGATTTCCACCTTGGACAATGCAAGAATCAGTGGAGAGTATTTGAGACACTCCACAATGGGATACATGAAAGGGTCGTATGTGATTGGGTTGAGGTCAATGACCAGACTTTGTTAAGGTCTGATTCGTAGAATTTGGGTGCGAGAAGAGGTTTCATGAACAGATGAGGAATCCGCCATTGTTGAATGATGTGAAGAAGAAGATGAACAGTGGTAGATGAATCGCCTTAATTTGCTCTTTGATTTTTGGGTGTAGTAAAGTGGTAAAGTAACAAGGATTGATCCCTTTATACCGGGGTAGAGGAGAGAGAAGAATCTGCCCCCAAATCCTCTCGAAACGCGAAACGGCTCCTGAATTGACTAAATCGTGACAATTAGCAACCTCGATGATTACGCATGAGAGAGAAAAACTGTTCCGTTTAACGCGCCTTCCCATAAAATCACCTTTTTGAATTCTTGAAACTGTTGACCTTCCGGTTGAGTCATCATCTTATCTTTTAATGCATCTATCATCATTAGATAGAATCAAAGATTTAAAAAACCACATCATTCCCTGATTGAGTATTTCTTTGAGAACCGAAGATACATATAGAAACGTAGCTTGTAGAGAACCGAACCAGACTTTTTGAAAATCAAAAAGATTTTCGTGCATAGAGTGTCAAAGATAAAGAAATAAAACAACATCTATGTGGGAATATGTGATGTCAATATAGACACGAAACAGTGGATCCCGGGCACGAATCTCTTCCTTCAAAGTCAAGAGAGACTTTAAAGTGTCTGTGTGGATTCCCGTTGAATTACGATCAAACACTTGTTAAGAAGTGTCGAAAGGCATCTTTTGATAAGGCTTTAAAGGGTGGCTTTCGCTTCCGTTTAGAATTCCGGATCTTGACATAAGACCGAAACCAAATGAAGTACCTGTGAGACCGATGTGGTCTGTTGAACAAGTAGGTTGAGATTTATTTGCAGTGACTTTGTTGAAAATGCTTGGTTGTGAAATCTCAAAAAAAAAAAAAATTAAAACTGGATTCTATGGGAAGAAATGTTATGGTGTGTAACAATTTCATAAGAATCACACAAGAATAAAACAGAGATTTCATGATACAACCACAAATTTAATTGTTCACCGTCAATTCATAGTGGGTATTGAATTTAGGGTTTCACTTAGCACGTAGTGACACGAGGCTAAGATCATAAACACAGAGATGGTGTAACCATAAACCTCAGTGGTTATTTTTGAGAGTCTCAAGGGTTACGATAATGAACCGAAATATGATGGAGAAAAATGTTTGAGGTGGTGTAAAGAAACAAAAGTACCTCTGCTATAAAAGGAGTGACCGAGCAGAAAACTCTTAACTCATATGAGAAAAAAGTAAGGTAGCTCATGATTAGAATAAATTTAGCAGCCTAATTAGGAAGACAAGGTTTGTATATACCGAGTCATTAAGGCTTTATTCAAAATCAGTTGAGGGTTTGGACAACATGCAACAACATGCTTCTAGGGACACTTAACTAGTATAAAGTGTGAGAATGATACCTGCCCCATCGATATTCCAGGAATGGAAATATAAACAAAAATAGAAAGAAAATATTTTTGGAATTTTGATATGTTTGAAAAGAGAAAACCAAACCAAAAAGAAAAAAATTGAACTGAACCCGAAATAGACCGAACGCTCGGTTCATTTCGATTCCTAAAAAAAAAATATTTTTGGATTTTTGGAAAACAATTGTACATAAGTATACAACCATAGACAACACCTTTTTGAGATGAGCAAAAACAAGTGCAATGGGACTGAACCCGAAATAGACCGAGCGTTCGGTTCATTTCGGTTCCCGTGTGAACCGAACCCGAAATAGACCGAGCGTTCGGTTCATTTCGCTTCCAACTTTTAGTTTTGGGATGGAGTTTTTGGTACTGACTCTGATGCTATTAGAGATGTTGATGGGATTGGATTGAGAGTCATCCATGCTTGATCGTTTAACCTGTTATAAGATCAGACTTTGTATTAGGGCAGAATTAATAATTAAAGAGATACGTCAATTATGGAGTGACGGCTCAATAAATATCAATGCATGCGGAATGAACCCTAATCACTTCTATGACATAAGAGATGTGTATGAATTACACAACCTCCTGCTTTGATACCAATTGATGAGATAAAAATCTCTTAGATCGTTTAGATCTTACACAGGTTAATCAAAACAATGCAAACAAAGTAACAAACAAGAGAAGGAATCAACAATATGCTTAATGATTCAAATGATTCACGCCTCAATAGAGCTCGACAAAGAACTTCCGCTGTAGAGGCTTTTAGGGTTACAATCGATAAACACAATAAACGTTTTGAATGATCGACTCCAAAACTTACGTACCAAGATGCATGCAAGCATCTATAAATACTTAAACCCTAACAATTAAATCACGGATGGACAGGCCCAATCCGGATACAAAACTGGGCTAAGGACCGAGCCCAAGACGCAACACACAATGGACCCAACACTCTATTATACATGCAAATATGAACTTTCCAAGGTATTTATCCTAACTAGCATAATAACATTGATTCATATGAATATATCAAGTTAGAATTACATACCTCTTTGGTGTAGAATGTCTTCATGAAGCTTGAGTGCCTAGTGCCCCAAGTGTGACACCTCAAATGGTTCACACAACATCAAGTGCATTTAGAATAACTTATAGAGAAAATAGAACACTTCAAAATCGGCTTGCCCTCACTTGTTTCACTAGTGGCCGATTTCTTCAATCATAAGATCATTATATAGTTAGTCACAATTAGGGTAAACCCTAATTGTCATGGATTTCCATTTCCTTGGATCCATGGGTTCAAATACACCATGGAGCATCCATGGAGCATCCTATGGGCTTTAGCCCAACTTGATAATCCATGGAGCATTACCCACTATATAAGTATGTATGATTTACACAATCAACCCATATATTTAATTAGTCTTCTTTTGATCACTTAATTAATTCTAGATTAATTCTTGATCATTACTAATTAAATAGTATTATTTATATGTTAGAACTTATAATATATTAATAAACCTTAAGTGTTATTTCTCTCATTTTAGTCTATCCAAATGCATGATGCCATGCAACCCAAATGGACCATGCCGGGTCGGGTCAAGTTTTACCAATTATAGTTATGGACTTAGGCATTAATCCAACAAAAGTCACATAGAATCGATTAGCATCCCTTGTGGTGGATCTGAATGGCCCATAAACATATGTGTGTATGAGATCCAACAAACCTTTACCTCTTTCACAAGAACCAGTGCAAGGTGATTTTTCATCTTACCCAAAAGACAAGATTCACATTCATCATCTGACCTTAGGTCAAATGATTCCAACACTCCATCCTTTTGGAGTTGGGCGATGTGTTTCTTGTTAATGTGTCCAAGACGATTAATGCGACATCGGCTCTGACAACCTGCTCTAAGGATGTGCTTCCACGCCGAAGACGGATCAGCGAGGTCACAACAGACAAGCCCGTTAGAGCCGCCCCAGGGACTGTGCCCCAGGAGCGGGCTACGACGGTCAAGTTATATCATCAGGATGATCTAAAAAGGTTCCCTTTAGCAAGAGAGAACCATCTTGGTGTTGGTGGTGGCTGACGATGGAGGGTGGCGACTGAGCCACCTGGCTGGAGTATAAGGTGGCGGCTAAGCAAAAGGGAAGATCCCCCTCCATGGAGGAGATACTATTCATTATATAGGGGACATATATGTCAATGGGAATTAGGTTAGGCCTCGGGCCAGCCCAATTCAGGACTAGCTATCAAGGAGCTAGGCAAGGCTGCCCGGAGGCGTCGGGCGATGCTGGCGGGCGCGCACTAGGAAAGGCTGGCGGGCGCGCACCAGGAAAGGCTGGCAAGGGAGCGTTAAACCAGGGAGAACCAGGCCAGGCCAGCGGGAGAGTCCCCAATAGGTCTGGCAAGGGAGAGTCAGGCCAGGCTGGCGGGAGAGTCCCCAACAAGGTTGGCTAGGGAGCGCCAGGTGAGGCTAGCGCGCCAGAGCTGTCTAGGCCATGCTAATGGACCACATATCAACAAGTCCCCCAGTCCGATGTTGTTGGTATGCAGCCAATGACATTAGATTGGACTAAGTCATATAAACCAACAGGAGAGTCTCCAGTGAGGCTAGCAAGGGAGTGCCAGACCAGGCCAGGCCGACGGGAGGGCACCAGGCAAGGCTAGCACACTAGAGCGGTCCAGGTCATGCTAATGGACCATACATCATCAAGTCCCCCCAGTATGATGTTATTGGTACTTGACCAATGACATCGTACTGGACTTAATCATATAAACCAACAGGAGAGTCCCAGTGAGGCTGGCAAAGGAGTGTCAGGCCAGGCCGGCGGGAGCGCACCAGGCAAGGCTGGCACACTAGAGCGGTCCAGGTCATGCTAATGGACCATACATCATCAAGTCCCCCCAGTCTGATGTTGTTGGTACGCGGCCAATGACATCGGACTGGACTTAGTCATATAAACCAATAGGAGAGTACCTAGCGAGGCTGGCAAGGGAGTGTCAGGCCAGGCCGGCGGGAGCGCACCAGGAAAGGATGGCACACTAGAGCGGTCCAGGTCATGCTAATGGACCATAAATCATCAATTCCCCCCAGTTTGATGTTATTGGTACGCAGCCAATGACATCGGACTGGACTTAGTCATATAAGCCAACAGGAGAGTCCCCAGCGAGGCTAGCAAGGGAGTACCAGGCCAGGTCGGTGGAGCGCACTAGGCAAGGCTGACACACTAGAGCGATCCAGGTCATGCTAATGAACCATATATCATCAAGCCCCCCCCCCCAGTATGATGTTATGGGTATGCGGCCAACGACATCGGACTGGACTTAGTCATATAAACCAACAGGAGAGTCCCCAGCGAGGCTGGCAAGGGAGTGTCAGGCCAAGCCGGCGGGAGCGCACCAGGAAAGGCTGGCTTACTAGAGCGGTCCAGGTCATGCTAATGGACTATACATCATCATGTCCCCCTAGTCTGATGTTATTGGTACGCGGCCAATGACATCGGATTGGACTTAATCATATAAACCAACAGGAGAGTCCCCAGCGAGGCTGGCAAGGGAGTGTCAGGCCAAGTCGGCGGGAGCGCACCAGGAAAGGCTGGCTTACTAGAGCGGTCCAGGTCATGCTAATGGACTATACATCATCATGTCCCCCTAGTCTGATGTTATTGGTACGCGACCAATGACATCAGACTGTACTTAGTCATATAAACTGTGCGTTGTCAAGTCCCCCTAGTCTGATGCGATTGGGTTGCCAACAATCAAATCGGACTAGATAAAGCACCAATATATTAAATAATAGGGAGAACGACCGAACCTCAACCATGAGAGCTGTGGGGATGCGCAATGAGCCAAACAGTGCTGGCTGAATGACCTTTCCTTGTTAGGAATATGATCCAGCTCATATGATGCAATGTAGCTGTTGTTGCGATCATGCAGAGCGAGGTTGTTGAGAATGTTATGCGGAGCGGGGCTGCTATGTGACAATGGAGTCGGCACGACATCGGGTCAAGGTTGCCATAAAATCTCTAAGACTGTGATTCGACACATATGGAAATTCACCAATAGCCATCTAGATAGCCTGCCTTACCCGGGCATTAGTAACCATCCTAAAGGTATCTTCAAACTACAATATACCCAACTAGACTCCCCCCAGTTTGGTGTGCGTAGCGTAGGTAGCCAGATCAGACTATGACGGATAAGGCAAGGTTGTTATACCAATATACAACAAAGTTGTTGGCATAAAAAGTAGAAAACTCTTTGTTCAAGATGGATGTTGTCAAACCGATGAGTCGTAAGGTTGTTGACCGTAACATTGGTGGCAGAGATTCCGAGAGCTGGACGATTAGGTTGCTAGCAAGGGTCATATAGTGGGACTATTGTCGATATCCAGACAACAAAATTCTTGAGGAACAGGTAGTGAGGCTATAGGTATGCAGTGAGACTGTTTCCGAGAGCCAGGCAACAGAGGTGCTAAGGGATAAGCGGTGAGGCCAAAGGTATGGGTTGCGCAACAAGACCGTTTCCGAGGGCCAAGCAACAGTGATGCTGAGGGATGCGCAACGAGGCTACAGGTAAGGTTGGATAGCAAGACCGTTTCTGAGAGCCAGGAAACAAAGACGCTTTGGGATACATGGCGAGGCTACAGGTAAAGGTTGCATATCAAGACCGTTTCCGAGAGCCAAGAAACAGAGATGCTGAAATGTAGTAGGTAGCAGGGCCGTTGTCTATATAACCTTCTTGTTGGAGAGTAACCCCACTATAGCAGGATGTATCACCCGAGCACAAGAGAACCATGATGACTGTGAGAGATGTAACATCGAGGGCGCAATGTTAGGCGCATAATAAACTGGTGGTACGCGACTTATGGTGCGCGATGACGTGCAACTTATGTTTTCGCGACTTAGAAGAATAGTTTAGGCTTAGTAGTTAACGACCATGAAGTTGTCACGTGGGAGAGGACCGCATGGAATAGATAGGGTTTAGCTACCAACAATCGTAGATAAATCATGTGAGAGATCATCGCGTGGAATGGATCGGGCCTGGCTGCCAGCGATCGTAGATAAATCATGCGGGAGAGCATCGCATGGAATCATATAGCCAAAGGTTGCAAGCCTTTGAGCTTCGTCGGTGAAATATGTTGCTGTAGTGCAGCAGGGATGGGGAGCCAAGTGACTCGAGGTGACGGTATTGGACCTCGCATGCGGAGCTTGCCGCTAGAGTAGAGTCGGGTTGAGAAGCCAGGCGACTCAAGGCAAGGTTACTGAACCTCGCATGCGAAGCTTACCGCTATAATTGATTCGGGCTGAGAAGCCAGGCAACTCGAGGCGAGGGTACTAAACCTCACATGCGGAGCTTGCCGCTATCATGGAGTCGGGCCAAGAAGCCAGGCGACTCGAGGCGATGGTACTGAACCTCGCGTGCGGTGTTTACCGCTATCATGGAGTCGGGCTGAGAAGCCAGACGACTCGAGGCGAGGGTACTGAACCTCACCTGCGGTGCTTGTTGTTATCGTGGAGTCGGGCTGAGAAGTCAGGCGACTCGAGGCAAGGATACTGAACCTCGCATGCTGAGCTTGCCGATATAATGGAGTCAGGGCAAGAAGACAGGCGACTCGAGGCGAGGGTACTGAACCTCGCATGATTGGGTGTAGCACCCTACAATCTATGTGTCTAGCTCGTGCGATCAGCCTGGGTTAAAGCCGAATGGTACCTGAAGCTTTGCTGCATCGCTAATCGTATTAATAATTGATGCCTCGGTGTCTTGGCTGTTTGTCGAGGGCTATGCAGTGATGCTACTTAGAGTTGTATAATGTAGTTGTTGTCGAGTGGTGAACAGCGAGACTACCGTTGAGAGCTATTCAATAGGGCCGCTGAGAACTTAGCATCGAGATGCTAGCGATACATGAGCAACATAACCACTGGGAGGTGGGCAACGAGATTCCTGAGAGTTGAACTATGAGGCTGCTATTTTAATCCAGAATACCAATGCCACCTCGGGGATGCACCATCATGCATAGTGTCAGAACTACGAGGCTGTTATTTCAATCCGGAATACCAATGTCACCTCAGGGATACACCATCATGTATAGTGTCATTTCTTATTGTACTTTAACTCTGCCCCTTCAAAATAAAAATCATTTCTGCATAGTGTCACACCAACCCTTCCCCCCACTTTTTTTTCTTTAGAGGAGGCGAAGAAAGGGAGAGATGGATGTATAGCCGTTGAAAGGAGAGATACATAGCTGATGGAAAGAGCTAGGCAACCCCAATACTAACAAAATTGGGTAGCACGGCTGGTGAGAGCTGAGCAGCGCGACTGCTGGGATTCAGACAAAGTAGTTGCTGATGATTGGGATTTGCGACTGCTGAGCTAGGTCGTGTCACTGCTAAAGGTCGAGCTGCACGACTACTAAGAGCTGGGTAGTATGACTAGCGGGGGCCAGTCAACATGAATGTGAGAGTTGATTAGCGAGACTTCCCAGGATTGGTCAACACGGCTGCTAATTGCCGTGCAGCACAGTTGCTGATGGCTGTTTCGAAATGCTTCATTAGTAGTAGTAGCATACTAGTCTTCTCCCTCCTTTTTTATATGGAATTATGAAGTGAACCGGGCTGTGATGCGTTTTCTAGTTGAGCGGGGCTTGTGGTGCACCGTCTTTAAACAACTTATTTTGTCTTGCAAAGGTAGCCCATTTTATTTGTTGATGAAGTAGCACAATAAAATGCAAATATTGATTTCGTGAAGCCCAAAATGGAATTGGAAGAAACCAACTTGAAGAATTAGGTCCATATGTGTTGTTAAGGTTGTTTATTAAAAAGCCAAAGAGAAGCCAAAGCTGAGAAATACAACCCATATTACCAGCCCAAATTTATTTTTTCCAATTTTCTGTTGGGTTGTATTGGACTAGATACCAAAGGTTGAAACATGTAGCCCATTTGTAGGAATGATATCCTAAAGAACTTACAACCCATGTGAGTTTGTAAGTAATGAACCAGGCCTAAGTCATTTTCTTTAACTCTTTTTTGCCTGTACACGTGTTTGTATACATGGTTTCGTACTAGCAAGGCAACATTTTCAATATGCGGGCCCACCTTTCTGTTATCAATTTGGACTAATGAGAAAGAAAAAGTTTATCTAGCCCATATTGTTCCCATATCTCGATCAACATAAATGAAAGACGTTGGCAATTAGGTATGTTATCCCCTTCTCCCCCTGATGATGACGGCCATTGATGGAGCTAAAAATGACTGGCGATGGCGACTGTGAAGTGACGGTTGCTATTGGAACCGCCTCGTCGAAGTAGTGGAGCCGGCTGACTGGAGGTGATGGTGAGATCGACGACGACTGTCGTTGGAGCAACAACTGCAGATCGATGACTGGTCTGTGACTGTGGCGGATATACGGTTGTTGATTGGAGGTCGCCCGATGGGCGGTGTTGGGGCTGTTTTTGCTAGAGATAAATGGCGGTGCCTTGGTGGTGATGAGCAAAAGCATTGTAACATCCCAAATTTCGAGTCCAAAAAAAATTTTCATTTTAATTAACGAATTATAAAAACATTCATAAGAAAAATACGTAACAATATATCATTTTGTAAATCCATGTATCATGTCTAAAAACCCAAATCATATAATAGCAACATGCCAGAGTACAATCCCAGAATATCTCATGTGCAGAAAATCAATGCATATGTGTATGATGTGCTGCTACCACGCCAACTCCTTCCCCTTCGCTGAAGAGGTACCTAAAACCAAAACTGCAAACTGTAAGCGCTAACACGTCGAAGTCAAAGTCAACTTCCAGTTGACCCGACTCGCCGAGTTGGGTCGTCAACTCGTCGAGTCCCTAACCCTTTACCCGTCCTTATCCATGACTCTACTCATCGAGTTTAGCAACGACTCGACGAGTTCCCCTTCTATAAGAACATCGAATGAACCTTTATCCGACTCACCGAGTTGTATGAACAACTCGTCGAGTTCACCTTCATCTGATAAACAATTCCTATCCTTGACTCGCCGAGTTGTATGAACAACTCGTCGAGTTCATCTTCAACTATTAGGAGATTGCCTTGGACTCGTCGAGTCTGTTCTAGCAGTCATTAAGTCCCATGAACTCCAGGTCTAAGGCTAAGTCCAATACGTTGGGTCACTCCTTTGGACCCTCTAACACTCAACTGGGTTCCTTCGAACCCAAACAGAAAAGGGGAGTCAAACCTTGGACTCTCCGAGTCCAAAGAACAACTCGCCGAGTCGAGGTTGTCAAAGTCTCATTTCTCGATTTCTGATGTACAAAACTTGTCCAGAAGATAGATCTAGGCTCCTACAATCGATCTAGCTCGTAAAGTTACAAAATTTACATGCATGCATGGGACTTTGAGCTCCAAAAAGGTTCCAAAGAAGCTCTTAGGTTGCATGGTGTCACAACTGGAAATTTTGTGTCATGTAATCTATACATTCAAGCTAATGCGAATCAAAAACTTCAATCAAATACATCATGCTAGTACTACAAATAGTCATCAAACAATTGGAGACCCTAAAAGTCCTTGTTAAGTCCATTTTGGATTAGGACTCCCCTATTGGATCCAAATGGACCAATAAGCTTCCAATTAGACTATCATGGGCTTAGAACCCTAATTGGGCTCTAATTGGACCCACACTTATTTATTTCAATATTTTGGGCCATATTGGGCCTAGAATGAAATAAATCACAAGCTTTGATCCATAATTTAACCTAACCTAGCTTATTAAAGCATAAAAATCACAATTTTATTTTATAAGGCCAATAAGCACCCAAACTACCTCTAATGTTGGGCTTAGGGGCAAAAAGCCCAAAAATCCTTTCTTCTCTCCCTATTCTCGGCCCAAGCCCAAGGAAAAAAGGAGAGTTGACCTTGGGTTGCCACCTCACTTTTATATGTTGGGTTTCCATGCACATAACTCATGTTTCCAAGCAAGCATCATATCAAGATCACTTCTTTCTTCTCCCTCTCTCACTCTCGGCCATACTCACACACACACACTCACAAAAATCTCTCAACTCTCTCAAGAACATCCCTTTCCTCTCCACTCAAAAATCTCGAGTTTTAGGAAGCATTCAAGAGGAAATTTCCACAAAATTCTTCATCTAAGGTAAGAAATGCTTGGATCTATGAATTTAATTCTTTGTTTTATCAAAATCCTTTCCTAATCTATGCAAAAATCGTGATCTTACATCCTAGAACCATCCCAAACTCGAGATCTTCATTAAAGGGAGCTAAGGCCACAAATCACTTCATTTTCCTTCCATTTTCTTTGCAAAACCGAGCCCTCACACCCAAGGTGAGCTTCATACCCCCTATTTTCTGTTTTTATGAGTTTTATGGGGGGGGGGGGGAATACAAGTAAAAGTGTAGATCTATATGTGTTTTGTATGCCTTGTATGATTTCCATGCTTATATGTATGCATTTGTGTGTTATAATGTTGGATCTAGCCATAAAACCCCTCAAAACCGAGATATATCTTGTGTTAAATGATTTTAGCTTCAAATATATTTCTACATACAAAGTGTTTCAAGAAAAATGGCTAAGTGGTTTAGTAACAATTTTCTTTGGATTAAAAACACAAATTTTGGGCCTAAAATGTGAAAAATACAAAATTAAGGGTCCAAATTGGCATATCACGAATTCTGATGGATGAAGTGTGCCAAAACAGTTTCCATAAATCAATTTCTGGAATTATACTCATTTAGGGGATTAAAAACATAAATTCCAAGCTTAATGGGCTAAAAATGACATTTTTGGCCCAATGAGGCCCATTATGCGAATTTTTCTGTTTTGGAGGGCCAAAACTGTGATTTTCTGTAAAACAGTGGACCATAAGTGATCCAAGTCCTTTTCAAAGGTTTAAAATGCTTTTTAAATTTAAAAAGGACCAAAGTTGCAAAATTTTTCCAATTTGGGCCAAAATTGTCAAAGTTGCAAAAAAGAAGGGTTAAAACCGAGAAAGCTGCATTTTCATGGACTTAAACTGTTTTCTATGAAAAATATGCTGAAAAATATTAATTTCAATAATTTTTGGTGTTAAAATGTCAAGAAAATTAATTTAAGGACCAAACCGGGAAGTATTCAATAAAAGGGTTGAAAATGTAAATTTTACAAACAATGAGGGGCTGAAAACAGGAAAATTTCAAGGCTAATTCAATATACGCAATTTGATCAAATAATGGCACCGCGGCTATCGACGAAATACAATACATTATAATACCAAAAGTCGTTGTTAAACGAATTGACTCGGTCTCGAACCAATAGAAATCTACAACTACTAACACTACGACACTACGATACTACGATTTATACAAGTAACGTTTGGTAATTCATCATACATGCGAGTGTGCACAGACGTCTACGCACCATCTTTGGGCCCCAAAAGTGTAAAATCTTGTTCGTTGAGCCTAGCTAGCCCAATGACCTGATCTTAAGGCCCGAAGACATTTTTTTTACGGAGTGTTGGGTTTTACCGATCCGACACAACGTAAATGGACTTTCAATGGCTTGTATACTACTGGTCCCCAAGGGTCCTTTGGTATAGCTAGTAGAGTCTACATTTTATGCGAGGCGAGTCGGGGACCCCTCGTACATTTTTATCCCCAACCGGTTAATGGAGTCACCGGGGTCTTCGTGACCTCTTTCTCTTCGGATGTGGGACTACACCTAGTCAGGGCGATTGGATAACGTGATTAGTACGGACGACGCCTTCGGGATCGTTAGTATAGCTATAAACTGGGCGTTTGTGTAATGCGGGTTTGTAGTAATTAATCATGCTCAAAAACAATCCAACGTCGCCTGGGACTGACACTATACGCTATGCAATGGTTTCAATGTAACTTCATGTAATTCAAGAAATTAGGAGAACATCGGGTTTTCCTAGGGTTTTCAATACATACAGATTTGAAATGCATACAACTTCAATGAACAATTTCTTTTTTTACAAGTATAGAAACAAACAAGCATACCTATGGATCTTCACAAACGTTTTCAAAAGCTATTTTTCTTTTCAGAAAATATCGGATTTTCTGGTGGTTTTCAAACAATACAAACATTGGATTTCAAACACTACTTATGAACTCACCAACATTTCATATGTTGACGTTTTTCAAAATACTTGTATTCTCAGGGAACCAGTGAATCAAAGGAAATTATATTCAGTGACGACTTGCAGTTTATTTATGTACGAACCGAACAATTCAATTTTTGGGAATGTAATGTTTAAACAATGTATGACATGTAAACGCTACTGGTTGTACTGTATTAATGAATGGTGACGAATGTTGTTATGTTTCATATATATTCAATGTTATGGTATTCAATTGAGTCACGACAGCCCCCGGACGTTTCCGCCGTCTGGTTCGGGGGTGTGACAGGTTGGTATCAGAGCTTTGTTTATAGTGAACTAGCATGTCGAGCCATACATTGATATGCAACTATAAACCAAAAAGAGGGACTAACATAACTCTGAACAAAACAAGTAAATAAAACACACTTGCTTGCATTAGGGATAAGGACCTAACGCTGAATCAAACACAATAACACTGGTATCTCGGTTAATTCGGGACTGTTCTTAGTGATACCAAGGAGTGAATGTAGCCTGATCAACTACATTCTCTCCAAGGTAAAACTAACACACGTCTTGATGAGAACGGGATAGCTAGGGAACCTAAAACTATACCCTTTATCACCCAAAAAGAGAATGTTTGCTTAGTCGGTATAATAGTCATAGCATCCTAGGAATAATGTTAGCATAATTACGTACTCGCGCAGACAGCATGGCTGGTTTTCATCAGCCTGGAGACCCCTACTTCCCTAATCAGGGAAACAACGGGTGGCTAGAGGAGGAGGAGCCTGAGGAAGAGCCTGAAGAGGAACCTGAAGAAGACCCTGAAGAGGAATCTGACGGGGAACCAGAGGCCGAAGTCGAGGGCGAGCCTGCCGACCCCGAAGAAGACGAAGAAAATTTCGAAGAAGAGCTAGACGACAGCGAAGGGGGTGATTCGGACGCAGAGTCCGAGGTCATCAACCCCCCTTACCTGATCAGGGTGCCTGCTTATCGTGTGGGTCCCACTGGACCTACCCCTCCTTGGGGCATTGATCTTTGGAGATGGAGCAGACATCAGGGACAGCGACCCCCGTTTGGCATGTCACGTGAGTTCTTTGACTTGAGGGACGGAGGACCGGCCGACCGAGCCCTACCGGTCATGGTGAGACGCTTACGGGACACCGGCGACCTTGCTCAGGGCACTGCTGATCAAGTACGCCAGTTGTGGACTAGGGTCGAGCGTGCGGAACAGGAGACGCGTGACGTCCTCCGGGAGTTTCACATGAGGCAGGTAAGGTGGGAATCTCGACTTTAGGACGCAGAACGCTTGGTGGCTCGTCTTCAGGGAGCATCCACATCTTCAGCACCACCTCCTGACGCAGCTCATCGCGGTTAGGGATAGACTTATCATAGTAGGTCATTAGGAACTATGTTATGTACTCCGGCTCTATGTTTAAGTGACTACACTACTCATGGAGCCGTTATGCTGTCGGATTAGTGTCACTCATGTATGCTCTTACGAGCAAATTTTCTTGTATTACATGCGGATAATATTAATGAACTTTTGTGTTTTGCTATGATATTATCAGTTGTTATGTGTTGAGATGTTATAATTGTATGCTCGATGGTAGTAAGGTTTAGGTTCGTATCATACACCTAGTTAGTAGGATCGCAACCTCACAGAAACCCCGTACACTCAACATCTTTCCGTTTCATGACAGAAAGATGCCTCGCCCAGCTACTCGCGGAAATCCCGAACCAACCCCGCCCAAAGTTGACTCCACTGCTTTCCAGGCAGCCGTGTCTGCTGCGGTCACAGCAGCTATGGCACAGCTTCACCGAGGGAACAACGGAGGAGGTAACGGGCAAGGATCCGGAAGTTCGAACAACGGGACGAACCAAGGACCCACTAAAACGTGCACCTACAAGGATTTTGCGAACGCCAAACCCCGAACTTTCAACGGCACTGGAGGAGTGATTACTCTAAAGCGATGGATCGAGAAGGTAGAGTCGGTATTCGAGATATGCGAGTGTCCCGAGCAGATGAAGGTGAAGTTCGCGGCCTGCACTTTTGTGGACCAAGCACTCACTTGGTGGAATGGTCACGTAGAAGCTATGACGCTCCCTGTCGCCAACTCTATTCCCTGGGCAGAAATGAAAGAAATGTTAATGGCGGAGTACTGCCCCCGAGGCGAAATACAGAAGATGGAGCAGGAACTATGGAATCTCACGGTGCAGAATGGGAACATCGATGCTTACATATCGAGATTCAGTGAACTATCCCTGTTGTGCCCGGGTATGATCACATCGGAGGGAAAGAAGATTGAACGATTCATCTGGGGACTGACATCCCCCATTCAAGGGAATGTGATAGCTGTGAACCCTGAAACGTTTGACAGTGCAAAGAGATTGGCAAAGAGGCTATATGATCACAACAACAAGAAGGGCGAGAAACCAGTGGAGACCGAGAAGAAGAAGGAGAGTGATGGTAAGAAAGGATGGAACCACAAGAGAAAGGGGCGTCAGGGCCCCGAGACCTCTAAAAAGCAGCAAACAGTGGCAGTTAACGCTGTCACTGCGCCGGTTCCAGCCACATCACATGCTCCAGCCTCAGCTGCTTCAAATGCTTCAAGACCCTATTCCGGTAATCTTACCAAATGCAACAAGTGCGTTTTCCATCACCAAGGAGAATGTAGGGAGTTCCATTGCACCAGTTGCAACCGAAGGGGACACACTGCAAGGTTCTGCAGGACTTATCCTTCTCAGAACCAGAGTCAGGGAGACAACCAGAACAACAACAATCCCCGCAACAACAACAACACCAATACCGGCGGCAACAATACAGGGCCTAGTCACACCTGTTTCGGGTGCGGAAGGACGGGACACTTCCGTCGAGATTGCCCTAACAACAACTCAGGAAACAGAGGAGCAGGAAGAATGCTGACTATGGGTCAGAGTGATGCAGTTCAGGACCCCACAGTTGTGACCAGTACGTTTCTCCTAAACCACACTTATGCATGCATCTTATTTGATACCGGAGCGGAGCGAAGTTTCGTAAGTGAGAAGTTTAAACATTTGCTAAAACAACAACCCCAGAAGCTAAATGAAACCTATACGGTGGAAATGGCCAATGGGAAAACCGAATCCACTAGGGAGATCTACATCGGATGTACCCTAACCCTCAACCAACACATCTTACGAATAGATCTGATGCCAGTAACAATTAGGAGTTTCGATGTGATTATCGGCATGGATTGGTTAAGCCCCCACCATGCTGAGATTATGTGCCACGAGAAGGCCGTTCGCCTTCGTCTCCCGAATCACGAAACCCTAGTAATTTACAGAGACAAACCCAGTACGAATCTTCGTCTCATCTCGTGCATCAAAGCACAAAAACACTTGCGAAAGAACAATTTGGCATTCTTGGCTCACATAGTGGACAAGGCCGAAGAAGAAACTAACATCCAAGACATTCCGGTAGCGTGTGAATTTCCGGACGTGTTTCCCGAAGATCTTCCAGGAGTACCCCCAGAGAGACAGGTTGAATTCCGAATCGACCTCGTTCCAGGAGCAACTCCTCTCGCTAAATCACCATATCGGTTGGCTCCTGCTGAAATGCAGGAATTGTCCAGCCAAATCAGTGAGCTTCTGGATAAGGGATTTATCCGACCTAGCTACTCGCCATGGGGAGCTCCGGTGCTCTTCGTCAAAAAGAAAGACGGATCTTTCAGAATGTGTATCGATTACAGAGAGTTAAATAAGCTCACTGTTAAAAACCGCTACCCACTCCCGCGAATCGATGATCTATTCGACCAGCTCCAAGGAGCTAGCTATTTTTCTAAAATAGATTTACGGTCCGGATACCACCAACTCAAAGTCCGAGAAGAAGATATTCCTAAAACCGCTTTTCGAACCCGCTACGGACATTATGAATTCGTTGTAATGCCCTTCGGTCTAACAAATGCACCCGCCGCATTTATGGACCTAATGAATCGAATCTGTCGACCGTTCCTGGACAACTTCGTCATTGTGTTTATCGATGACATCCTCGTCTATTCACGAAGCAAAGAGGAGCATGGCCAACATCTCCGACAAATCTTAGAGACTCTACGAACGGAAAAGCTGTACGCCAAACTCTCCAAGTGCGAGTTCTGGCTCCGGAGTGTGAATTTCCTAGGCCACGTAGTTAGCCAAGACGGAATTCATGTGGATCCCTCTAAGGTCAAAGCTGTGGAAGGATGGGCAACTCCGACTACGCCCACCGAAATTCGTCAGTTCTTAGGCCTAGCAGGCTACTATAGGAGATTCATCCAAAACTTCTCTAAGATCGCCAAGCCGCTTACCTTGCTTACGCAAAAGGGCGTGCCATTCAAGTGGACAGACCGACAAGAGATTGCGTTTCGAACCTTGAAGCAAGCTCTCTGCAGCGCTCCTGTACTATCTCTACCCGAAGGAACGGAATATTTTGTAGTTTACTATGACACGTCAAATCAAGGCTTAGGTTGCGTTCTCATGCAACGTGGAAGAGTGATAGCATATGCGTCCCGCCAGCTAAAGACGCACGAAGTAAATTACACGACCCATGACCTAGAACTGGGAGCCGTGGTCTTCGCTCTGAAAATTTGGAGGCACTACCTGTACGGTACAAAGTGCACCATCTTCACGGACCACAAGAGCCTCCAGCACATCTTGAATCAGAAGGAGCTGAACATGAGACAACGAAGATGGGTGGAATTGCTAAACGACTACGAATGCGAGATCAAGTACCATCCAGGCAAGGCCAACGTAGTAGCCGATGCATTAAGTCGGAAGGAGTACTCTAATCGCCGTACGAAAACGCACTCGATAACCATTCAGTCTCATCTGGCCACTCAAATTGCATCAGTCCAGGCAGAGGCTATGAAAGCGGAAAATAGAACCAGCGAGACATTACGCGGGATGGAGAAGAACCTAGAAGTCAAGGAGAATGGGGTATACTACTTCATGAACCGTATTTGGGTCCCAAAAATCGGAGGATTTAGAGAGACCGTTATGAAGGAAGCCCACAAGACACGATACTCCATTCATCCCGGTTCGGACAAGATGTATTTGGACATTAAATAACACTATTGGTGGCCTAACATAAAGGCGGAAATCGCGACTTATGTTGGTAAGTGCCTTACGTGCGCCAAAGTGAAAGTGGAGTACCAGAACCGACAATCCTTGAGTGGAAATGGGAGGGGATTTCTATGGACTTCGTGACCAAGCTGCCCAAGACGTCGGACGGACTGGACACCATATGGGTAATAATCGACCGACTGACGAAATCTGCCCATTTGCTGCCAATCAAAGAATCCTACAAGATGGAGAGACTGACGCGTTTGTACCTACGAGAAATCGTAAGACTCCATGGAGTGTCAAAATCTATCATCTCGGATAGGGACAGTAGGTTCACATCGCGCTTTTGGCAATCACTCCACAAGGCAATGGGTACTCATCTTGATATGAGCACCGCGTATCACCCACAAACGGACGGTCAGAGTGAACGAACTATTCAGACGCTTGAAGACATGCTTCGTGCTTGTGTGATAGACTTTGGAAAGTCTTGGGATACCCACCTACCGTTGATCGAATTCTCATATAACAATAGTTACCATTCAAGCATCAAGGTGGCTCATTTCGAAGCACTGTACGGGCGTAAATGTAGATCACCGTTATGTTGGGCTGAAGTAGGTGACACCCAACTAGCAAGAACGCATACGTCGGATAGGGCAATAACAGGACCGAAGATTATTCGCGAAACCACAGAAAAGATCGTTCAGATCAGAGCCCGATTACAAGCATCGCGTGACAGACAAAAGAGCTATGCCGATAGATGGCGAAAGCCCTTAGAATTCCAGGTCGGTGATCGAGTACTGTTAAAAGTCTCACCCTGGAAAGGGGTTATACGTTTCGGAAAACGCGGAAAGCTAAACCCACGGTACATTGGACCTTTCGAAATCGTCGCCCGAATAGGCCCAGTAGCATACAGCCTACAACTACCCGCGGAACTAAACGGTGTACACCCCGTGTTTCATGTCTCTAATCTGAAAAAGTGCCTATCAAATGAAACCCTTGTCATTCCTCTTGACGAAATCGAAATCAATGAGAATCTCCTGTTCGTCGAAGAACCAGTCGAAATCATGGACAGGGAGGTGAAGCGTACTAAACAGAGCCGCATCCCAATCGTGAAGGTACGGTGGAACGCGAAGCGTGGGCCAGAATTCACTTGGGAACGCGAAGATCAAATGAAGCAGAAGTACCCTCACCTATTCTAGCATTCTCAAATCTAGCTTTCAAACAGAATTTCGGGACGAAATTCCCTCTAACGGGGGGATGATGTCACAACTGGAAATTTTGTGTCATGTAATCTATACATTCAAGCTAATGCGAATCAAAAACTTCAATCAAATACATCATGCTAGTACTACAAATAGTCATCAAACAATTGGAGACCCTAAAAGTCCTTGTTAAGTCCATTTTGGATTAGGACTCCCCTATTGGATCCAAATGGACCAATAAGCTTCCAATTAGACTATCATGGGCTTAGAACCCTAATTGGGCTCTAATTGGACCCACACTTATTTATTTCAATATTTTGGGCCATATTGGGCCTAGAATGAAATAAATCACAAGCTTTGATCCATAATTTAACCTAACCTAGCTTATTAAAGCATAAAAATCACAATTTTATTTTATAAGGCCAATAAGCACCCAAACTACCTCTAATGTTGGGCTTAGGGGCAAAAAGCCCAAAAATCCTTTCTTCTCTCCCTATTCTCGGCCCAAGCCCAAGGAAAAAAGGAGAGTTGACCTTGGGTTGCCACCTCACTTTTATATGTTGGGTTTCCATGCACATAACTCATGTTTCCAAGCAAGCATCATATCAAGATCACTTCTTTCTTCTCCCTCTCTCACTCTCGGCCATACTCACACACACACACTCACAAAAATCTCTCAACTCTCTCAAGAACATCCCTTTCCTCTCCACTCAAAAATCTCGAGTTTTAGGAAGCATTCAAGAGGAAATTTCCACAAAATTCTTCATCTAAGGTAAGAAATGCTTGGATCTATGAATTTAATTCTTTGTTTTATCAAAATCCTTTCCTAATCTATGCAAAAATCGTGATCTTACATCCTAGAACCATCCCAAACTCGAGATCTTCATTAAAGGGAGCTAAGGCCACAAATCACTTCATTTTCCTTCCATTTTCTTTGCAAAACCGAGCCCTCACACCCAAGGTGAGCTTCATACCCCCTATTTTCTGTTTTTATGAGTTTTATGGGGGGGGGGGGGAATACAAGTAAAAGTGTAGATCTATATGTGTTTTGTATGCCTTGTATGATTTCCATGCTTATATGTATGCATTTGTGTGTTATAATGTTGGATCTAGCCATAAAACCCCTCAAAACCGAGATATATCTTGTGTTAAATGATTTTAGCTTCAAATATATTTCTACATACAAAGTGTTTCAAGAAAAATGGCTAAGTGGTTTAGTAACAATTTTCTTTGGATTAAAAACACAAATTTTGGGCCTAAAATGTGAAAAATACAAAATTAAGGGTCCAAATTGGCATATCACGAATTCTGATGGATGAAGTGTGCCAAAACAGTTTCCATAAATCAATTTCTGGAATTATACTCATTTAGGGGATTAAAAACATAAATTCCAAGCTTAATGGGCTAAAAATGACATTTTTGGCCCAATGAGGCCCATTATGCGAATTTTTCTGTTTTGGAGGGCCAAAACTGTGATTTTCTGTAAAACAGTGGACCATAAGTGATCCAAGTCCTTTTCAAAGGTTTAAAATGCTTTTTAAATTTAAAAAGGACCAAAGTTGCAAAATTTTTCCAATTTGGGCCAAAATTGTCAAAGTTGCAAAAACGAAGGGTTAAAACCGAGAAAGCTGCATTTTCATGGACTTAAACTGTTTTCTATGAAAAATATGCTGAAAAATATTAATTTCAATAATTTTTGGTGTTAAAATGTCAAGAAAATTAATTTAAGGACCAAACCGGGAAGTATTCAATAAAAGGGTTGAAAATGTAAATTTTACAAACAATGAGGGGCTGAAAACAGGAAAATTTCAAGGCTAATTCAATATACGCAATTTGATCAAATAATGGCACCGCGGCTATCGACGAAATACAATACATTATAATACCAAAAGTCGTTGTTAAACGAATTGACTCGGTCTCGAACCAATAGAAATCTACAACTACTAACACTACGACACTACGATACTACGATTTATACAAGTAACGTTTGGTAATTCATCATACATGCGAGTGTGCATAGACGTCTACGCACCATCTTTGGGCCCCAAAAGTGTAAAATCTTGTTCGTTGAGCCTAGCTAGCCCAATGACCTGATCTTAAGGCCCGAAGACATTTTTTTTACGGAGTGTTGGGTTTTACCGATCCGACACAACGTAAATGGACTTTCAATGGCTTGTATACTACTGGTCCCCAAGGGTCCTTTGGTATAGCTAGTAGAGTCTACATTTTATGCGAGGCGGGTCGGGGACCCCTCGTACATTTTTATCCCCAACCGGTTAATGGAGTCACCGGGGTCTTCGTGACCTCTTTCTCTTCGGATGTGGGACTACACCTAGTCAGGGCGATTGGATAGCGTGATTAGTACGGACGACGCCTTCGGGATCGTTAGTATAGCTATAAACTGGGCGTTTGTGTAATGCGGGTTTGTAGTAATTAATCATGCTCAAAAACAATCCAACGTCGCCTGGGACTGACACTATACGCTATGCAATGGTTTCAATGTAACTTCATGTAATTCAAGAAATTAGGAGAACATCGGGTTTTCCTAGGGTTTTCAATACATACAGATTTGAAATGCATACAACTTCAATGAACAATTTCTTTTTTTACAAGTATAGAAACAAACAAGCATACCTATGGATCTTCACAAACGTTTTCAAAAGCTATTTTTCTTTTCAGAAAATATCGGATTTTCTGGTGGTTTTCAAACAATACAAACATTGGATTTCAAACACTACTTATGAACTCACCAACATTTCATATGTTGACGTTTTTCAAAATACTTGTATTCTCAGGGAACCAGTGAATCAAAGGAAATCATATTCAGTGACGACTTGCAGTTTATTTATGTACGAACCGAACAATTCAATTTTTGGGAATGTAATGTTTAAACAATGTATGGCATGTAAACGCTACTGGTTGTACTGTATTAATGAATGGTGACGAATGTTGTTATGTTTCATATATATTCAATGTTATGGTATTCAATTGAGTCACGACAGCCCCCGGACGTTTCCGCCGTCTGGTTCGGGGGTGTGACACATGGAGCCTTCCATGGGTGAAAAAGCAACCCCTTCCTGCCTCGTGACCCCTTAAAGGTCCTAGATCTGAAGTTTGACCCCTAACCATGCTTGCAATCATGGTTGGTTTCCACATCTGGCTTATAAAAGCCCTAAATCTCCCCAAAAAGGGATCTAACAAATGAACAAGCAAGGTATAGACTTTATACCTTCTGGAAGCTGCAAAGAAAGCACTAACTCAAACTCCTCCGGTCCTCCTTCGGTCCTCTAAGCTTTTCCCTTCTTCCTTGACACCACAAAACACCAAGATCACTCAAAAGATCTTAAATATCTCCACACACAGTTAGGGTTCGCTATGAAGGGTTTCTGGAAGCAATAGGGACAAATGGGGGCGGAATGAGATGATTAAATAGGGTGCAAGCCCTTAAATTAGGGTTTTGTCCAGTCAGAGTCTACTCGTCGAGTCTAGACGTTGACTCGACGAGTCCAATACTTAAGTTCCGCATCACATCCCGCTCCTACTCGATGAGTTGGGCCTTCAACTCGCCGAGTCCCAGGCCAAAATGCAAAATACTTAAATAAAAAAATACGTACCAGGAACTAGGTGCTACAAGCATGGAGGCCGATTTGATCTTTGGTTTTCGATCTGAGAAAACCTTGGTGGTTTCCCTTTGAAATCTGTCGCTTGGATGGAATTCGGAGACTCAATTTCATCGACTACGTAGGTCTATTGGGTCGTCCGGGGGCGACACAGTGGTTGGGGTTGCTATCGCGTGGGGTCGACTATGTTGAAGGGGATGGCAACCAGAGGTAATACAACGATGATGGTGGTGATTGAAAGCAGCCTTCAGTGATGGGATAACGGGTGCAGTCGACCGGAAATGGCTGTTGACATTGGAGATGCTTTGGTCAATGATGGTTCCAACGACGATGATGGTGATCTGCAAAGGAATTTGTTAGCAATTGGAAGCTTGACAGGTAGACGTGGCGATGGACAGGCATGGGTTGCGACCGATGCTGGGGTCGCAAATGGTTGGAGTCAACATATAGTCCGGTGGGGGTGATTGGTGAGCTGATGATGGCGATGCTCGGGTTGCTGTCGCTGGCGATTCATCGGGAAACGAAGAGTCCATTTCTCCCTTGGAAAGAGAGAAAACCAAGTGGGGCCCGGTTTTGCTGTTGACGTTTTTGTATATCAAGAATTATACCAGACGGGTCTTATCCGAAAATGCTTTTGTCTTTTGGATTATGATGTACACTGTGTACACATGTACCCCCTTTTGTTTGTAAGACAACAAAAAATGATTCTTATGTACTGTAAAGATTTGTAAAGATTTTTTTTCTTTGTATATACATTTTCTTTTATGTGTGGGTTTTTTTTGAACCATTAACTTAAATGGTAAAAGTAACTTTCATCTTTTTCCTTTTTTTTTTAAAACAAACTGTTTTTCTTCCTCAAATTTGTTTGTCGAAACCCAAAACATATGCACACAGCTGTATATATAAGTAAATAGTTTTAGGTATAAGCTTAAGGGATTTCTTTCCTCTCTCTTTGTTTTTTTTGTTACCTTCTTGCGTCAATTCATCTCTACACCCCACTTTTTTTCTTTTCTTTTTTGTTCCGACTAAAAAGTAAACTTAGAAAATAATAAGGTAAAACCTTGATGTAAAAAATATGGTTTAAATTATGGTTTAATTGGTTTTGGAACATACAAAATCACAGCAACATAACCTGAGTAAACTTGTAATATAAATCATAAACTAAAAAAGGTATTTTCTAGAAATATGTAAACTATAAGTGGGTTACAACGTATCAAAACTTCTCCTCCCTTCTCTTTTTCTTTCTCTGAAGGTTTTATAAAATGTACAAGCCATATGGCTGTATGTACAAATAATGTTTACAGTGGGTGAGAATGTACATGGAAATGCACAACGAGAGAAGGATCTTCAGATAATGCATGAACAAGAGATGGAATAAAACTCATAAAACACTTCTTTTCTTCTCAACTTACTGGAAAAAACCCCATAATATAAACAAAAAACGGATTTGACAAAGTTTCTTCTTATAAAACTTGCTTTTCCCTTTAGTTTGCTCAAAAAAGCCATTGAAATATGAAAAAGAAAACAGATCTCATAAATTTTCGTTTTTCTTTTTTGTAGCCTCCAAAGGGAACACCAACTTGAATGAAGGTAAATAACCATAAAGAATTTCTCTTCTCTTCAAGTTGTTTGATAAAACACCGAAATAAAAAACGAAAATGGGTTAGGAACTCATAAGAGTTTCATTCTTCATGACTTGCTGAAGAACCCATCAAAGTATAAACGGAAAAAATGGATCTGATAAAATCTTTTAAAGCTTAAGAGTTGTTCAGATGAAATAAAACGAAATATCACAACATATTTGAGCAAAAAACGAGACAGATCTGAAGATTTGAACGAGAAAAAAATCAACAGATCAAGAGATCTAAACTAAAAAGTAAGCATATCAAAAGATATGAACAAAGGTTAAATAGATGTGAAGAGATCTTGTGAAGAACCAAATTAATCTGAACAGATCTTGGCAAAAGCCAAACAGATCTGAACCAAATGGTGCTAGAAATGAACAGATATGAGAAGAACCTGAGTGAAGCACAACAGATCTGAACAGATCTAGACAAGAACAAGATGATGGCTACTTGTTCAAGTCCGGGATGGCGCCAAATGATGCGACATCAACTCCAACCAAATGCTTTGAGGATGTGCTTCCACACTGGAGACGAATCTGCGAGGTCACAACAGACAAGCCCGTTAGAGCTGCCCCAGGGACTGTGCCTCGGGAGTGGGCTCCGACGGTCAAGTTAGATCATTTGGAAGATCTGAGATGGTTCCTTTTAGCTAGAGAGAACCATCTTGGTGCTGGTGGTGGCTGATGGCGGAGGGTGGCGGCTGAGCCACCTGGTCGGAGTATAAGGTAGCGGTTAAGCCAATGGGAAGATCCCCCTCCATGGAGGAGACACTATTCATTATATAGGGGACAATTAGGTAAAAGGGAATTAGTTCAGGCCTTGGGCCAGTCCAATTCAAGCCCAGCTATCAAGGAGCTGGGCGAGGCCACCCGAAGGCGTCGGGCGAGGCTGGCGGGCGCGCACCAGGAAAGGCTGGCAAGCGAGCACCAAGCCAGGGAGCGCCAGGCCAGGCCGGCAGGAGAGTCCTCAGCAGGGCTGGGAAGGCAGAGCCAGGCTGGGCCGTCGGAAGAGTCCCCAACAAGGCTGGCAAGGGAGTCCCCAGCAAGGCTGGCAGGAGAGCTCCAGGCGAGGCTGGCCCACCAGACCTGTCTAGGCCATGCTAATGGACCATATATCAACAAGTCCCCCCCCCCCCCCAGTTCGAGGCTAGCAAGGGAGGGCCAGGCCAGGCTGGCGGGAGCACACTAGACAAGGCTGGCACACTAGAGTGGTCCTGGTCATGCTAATGGGCCATACATCATCAACGATAAATCCACAAGCGTACTTTTTCTATACCATTAGACGAATCAATATGAAATAAACTATTACCTAAATTTTCTTCAAACATCATAGTTTCAAACATGCCATCACAAGGTAATGCTTCAAAATAAAAAATACCATTTTTATAAGCAGAAATAGAACCATTCTAATCATTAAAAGAATATCTAAAACCTTGTTTTGACAATGCATGACATGAAATAATGTTTCGTGTAATTTCTATTGAGTAGCAACAATCTAAACTAACTCCATCATTAAGCACATGACTATAAACTCTAATCTTGTTAACAGGTGAAGATCGCCAATTCCCCATGATCAAGTTTATTCTTCCATGCTCCACATCCTCAGTTCTTCTTATTGATAGGTTTTAGCATAAACATACAATCCTAGATGTGCATGCAACTCTAATAAGATCTATGTCTTCTCTACAACAACATGCAAACCCAAGATCTATAGATAATCATTGAAAATCATAAAATTAAGGGTTATAAAACATATATTTGCTTGTTATGTAGTAATAATAATCCAAAACCTTATAGATCTTGAAGCTTGAGAGAAAATATCACAAGTGTAATACCGCTAATGAATCACAAACACACTTAGCAAGAGGATGAGATGCGAGAGGGAGGAAGTGGCTTCAAATTGAGGCTAAGACTCTCTAGGTTTTCTAGTGGCCAAAGTCATCAAGGGTATAGGTCATTATATAGTGATGTGACTTAGAGCGAAAAATAGGGTTAAGAGTAGGAAACCCTAATTGCTTTGCTTAAGGACCAAGCAAACCCTAAACCTTCCATCCTTAAGCCCTTGGACGAAAATTCTAGGGCTTCTCTAGAAGACTTTCGTCCAAGCCTCTTTAGGAGGGTTGTAGTAGTTTGATTTATCGATTAATGAAATGAGATCAAGACTGACAAGAAGTAATAACATCGAAAGTAAATAAGATATGGTTTTAGTTCATATATGCTTTCATGATACAGAGAGAGTTTAGAAAAAATTGAGGGAAAAACTTCCATCTAGTCTAAGTATCTTTCTCTATTTATAGGAAATATAAAGAAAAAAAATACAAAGGACTTCGACATTGCAGATTCGAAACTAACATTGCCTTTGTAAATAACATTACAAAACTTTCAACACCTTACAACTAAACTTCGACCCTTACAATCTCCCCCTATGTAAGCAGTGTCGAAATCAAGTTATCAAAACTTGAGCAACCATATGTAATGTCCTTCGAAATTCTACTTACCAGTTCATGACTTTCTTCAACTCTACCTTATCCCCTTCATTGTTCTTCTTACAACTGTTCATATGCACAATTAAGTTTGTATATTGAGTAGTTGTGTATCTTTCAACGTCAATTGATTGGAATAAGAACTTTGTTTGTTTTCCCTTATTTCTATTTCCCACAAAATCAACTCCAAAAGGCTTCAGGCATATTTCACCATCAACATACTTCTTCAAATCAACTTGACTCTTCAACACTGATTGAGGGACAATGATTTTCTTTCCCATTTACAATGTTAATTCAACATTAGTCAATGTTAGACAATCATAGTAATTGACTATGAAAAGTTTGATATGGCCCAATCCCATATGTAATACATCTTTACTTGTTCCCTGAAGTTTCGAAGCATCCATGTATTTGAGTATGTTTGCAACTTGAATCAGATCATTCAAGTTCATTAAGGGAAAATCAGCAATCGAAAAGTCAAGAGCAACATTATTTTCCCTCACAACATGATATCGAAAATTTTGCAGCATATTTTCGAACAATACATCCTTTGTTATACTTATCACTCGAACAATCTTCACAAGTGACCATACCTCCTCTTGATCTTTTCCCAACAAAGCATGAAATCTCAGCTTCATATGGATAAAATCATCTTTATCCTTGAATTGATCAGCAATCTTGTACTAAGCAGTGAGAAACATCATTTAATTAATTGGAAAATCAAGTCGATTCATATCAGAGTTCTCAATAGCATAACTTTTCCTTGGCTTATTCTCGAACTCATACATCTCATTGTAAGCAACTATGGCTTCAATATTCTCATAACTGTGTAACTTCTTTGTATCACCTTTGTCCATTGTAGGAGGATCATTTTTACGAAGCATCAAGATACTCTGAATCTGACGTTGCTTTTTCCATTTCCACTTTAATTTCAACTTTTCTTTCTTCCTTAGAATTTTCTATAAGAAGCCCTTTTCCTTTCCCTTTATTTGTTTCATTTTGATTGGATTTCGAAGAACTCCCTTCACCAGTAGACCCAGTTACAATGCCTTTAGCAATTAGCCTTGTAGTAACTGTAGTTGCCATCACCGGCTCAGCCTACGAAAATATTGGTTTTGTTGTAGGAACTTGAGTTTTGAAAACTTTTCCATCAACCTTTGTTTCTTCATTCATTTTTTCAAAAACACTTTCTCCTTTACCAACACCTTTCTTTTCTCCCCCTTGCACCCTTGTGGTAACAGGCGGGGTATTCGTTGGTAAGAGACTGATAAACCGAGACAATGGAGCCAACACTTTTTGAATTGTAGTCTCGAATGAACAAAACTTCTGATTTAAAAACTCAAGAGTTAAGAGAGATGATGAGCCAGACTTCGAAACAAGTTGCTTCAATTCTACAAGCATGGTATCAAGTTTACCAAAATTGGTAACATCAGCAGTTGCTTTCTCATCAAATGTGGAAACAAAAGATTTATGGGTTTGGACAAACTTAGTAACTCCAGTAGCAATAATATCAAATTTCTCAAGTATAGAAGAGTATTTTTTTTATCCAACTCACTAAGCTCTGCGGACACACTCACTTTCATATCTTCAAGCTTTCGATTCACATTTTCACCAACTATTTTTACATCTTGCACAAAAAGAACATGACATTCCTTGGAAAAACGTTTCAAATCCTTGATCTCCTCAATAAAAGTCTAAGACGTAGACTTCACTCTTAACTCATTGTTTTTATCCATAATATCAAGCTTATCTTTAATTCGAGATTCTGAATCTTGTATCAACACATTCAATTTATTCAGAAGACGAAGCTATTGTGCTTTGACCATCACATCTTCTTCAATACCAGAAACAAAATTCCTACCCCCTGCATCTGCTTGTGATTGTAACAAAGAATTAAGCTTCCTGTTTAGAATCTTGAATTGTTTCCCTGACATAAGCATATCATCTGAGATGTTTTCTTCTTTAGGATCAAATTCTAAATCAGCAAATGATCCTCCAAACCCTCCATCATCAGTATTGTCACACCCCCAAACCGGAACGGCGGAAACGTTCGGGGGCGGATGACTTCATGTGGTAACGTAACAAATGAATACATAGTAAAGAAAGCAATACAACCATCATATACATAATTGAAAGTTTACATTTGTCAAAAGTTACATGTTCAAAACCAATTACAATATGATGTCAAAATATGAGATTAAACTGGCGCCGCAGCATCTCTTCTTCAAAAGCATATTAGTACCTGAAATTACTGAATCCCTGGGACATACAAGTAATTTTGAAAGAGTAGATCAGCATTTAAGCTGGTGAATTTCATAAGTATTTAAGTGACAATGTTTGAATGAAATGAAATGTTTTATCTTTGTTTGTTTGTGTTTAGAAAATCCTATATTTTCTACTTGTATAAAAGTAGCCTTCACTCAAGACCAATGTTTGTTTCCAAAATGTATGTAAATGTAAAATAACCAATGAGTTTGAAAACCTTGTAAATCAATGCATTTTTAATACCCCTTGTGAGTTTTATAACCATACTATTGACTCTGAATGCCTATACACAACGTTCTTCAGGCGTTGGAATGTTATGACGTTTGTCACCCCAAACGGTGGACTGCAGCTAACAGTCAGGGCGCGGGTTGTCAAGCCCGTATAGACCTATACACAAACACCATGCTCCCCCTCCAAGGGATTCTGGTATATAATACAGGACTTGAAATGTGTACTCGAACGTACATGAAGTTAGTGTCTCACAAAACCGTGGTATAAAAATAGATCTACTTGTTAAAATGTTACGTTTGTTCTTGTATACGAAAGTAAACTTCTTGAAATATATGTTTCTAGTACATAAGAGTTAGAAATCTGTTCGTAAAACTATACCTATTATAGTTTTCAAAAAGTGTGTCTTGTTTGTTTAGAAATACCTAGAAAAAGAATCACTTGTTTATGAAAGCATAGATTTTTGGTGTAGAGTCTAAGATAGACAAGAATAATCTAAGAACAGTTTAGTTTATACATGCATTACAACAACTTTATAAAAAGATAGAATGCTATTGTAACATATGTTATATATATATATATATATATAAAAGTTCCTTAAAGGTTTATAAATCGCATGTGATTTGAATATATAACAGCATATAAAAGAGTTTCTTTATGTAACACACGATAATACTCGTGTGTTTTACTTGTAATCCCCCCTTGAAAGCATATAAAAGAGTTTAGAATAATTAAAACGGTTGATTAAGGGGTATGAAACTCACTTGAAAGTTTGAAGATAGCGAGATGGAAAACCGGGCAGAGTTTCGTCTCGGGAAACGGATTTTCCTCGGGATTCTCGAGAATCTCGGGAGTAAAATCGACCTTCGGGACTTGAGCCAAAAAGACCAGAGCTTCGGGTTTGAACGGACACGGAAAACGAGGCAAGGTTGAGAGAGAGAGAGAAGAGAAATGAGCCCTTTCTTTGGAAACCCTCGCATCCTATTTATAGTAAGGCTGGTTTGCCTCGGTACGCGGGGCGTACGCTTGTACGCAGCGCGTACGCGTACGTCATGCATGACCGAAGCCTCGACTGCCTCGGCTTCGGATGGGACGGGTTGCTGGGTACGCGGGTCGGATGGGACAGCGGGTCGGATGGGACGGCGGGTCGGACGGGTCGGGGCTTCGGACGGGTCGGTTTCTTCGGATAGCGCGACATGGACGATCAGAGGCCAATCCTCTCGGTTACGCGGGGCGTACAGGAGTACGCAGCGCGTACCTCGGATGAGGACGCTGACTCCCCTTCGGATAAAGTCCGAATTTTGAATTAAATAAATATATAATTTATTTAATAAACTTCAAAAATTCATATCTTCTTCATACGAACTCCGTTTTCGATGGTCTTTATATCCACGCGTAGGTGAGACTACGCTCTACAACTTTCGTTTAGACCCCGTCGGCAAATTCCGAAATTATTTTTTTATTATTTATTAAAAACCCAACGTGTTTAAGGAATTTCTTTGAAAATTCATAACTTCTTTATCTGATGTCGGTTTTTGCCAAACTTTTTACCGCTGGAATACTAATGTCGAGACCTTTGATTCTCGTTTAGGTCATTCCGGCCAAAAGTCGCTCGATTTCCGATTCGGGTTTTTAGCTGTCTGTTGCTAAGCCGAACTTGGAAAAATCATAACTTCGCTATATGAAGTCGGATTTGGGCGTTCTTTTTACGTACGATCATGGCTCAAAGACATTTAAACATAGAAGGAAATAAAATAGAACTATTTTTACATTTTATTATGAAAGTAAATTTTATTACTCAAAAGTGGTTACAATACTTGACCCATTTTGGTCGTTACAAAGAGTTGAAATATCGGGTTGTCACAAGTATCATCATCATTCATTGGTTTGGATGGGTTAGTAGATTGAGACAAAAATAGAGAAGTAATAGGTTGATTCATGACTAAATGAAAAGTTGGTGAATGTGTGGTCGTAGAAACAACGGTGACAAACGGTGGTAAAGAAGTATTGGTAGTGATGATTTGGGTTTCAAAATACCTTGAGTGGACATTGGATTTTCGTTGTTTGAGACTCCTTCACCCATGTTCACTGTAACATCCGTCTCTCGAGGTACTATTTGATTATGCAAATTAATTTTGGTTTTGGGTTTATGTTGGGCAATGGCCCTTTTTGGGAATGGACCTTTGAAGTTTGGGCCAAGGTGTGGGCTGCCCATAAGCTGTACGGGGGGCGTAACCAGCATACGCAGGGCATTGTAATATTTAGATGCACGAGACTTGGGGGCGTACGCACATCGTACCATATGGTATGCCCAGCGTAAACGGGCAAATGCCAAACCCTAACTTTCAGGGTTTAAGACCTACATAAACCCCGTTACAGCCTCCCCTTTGGCCTCCTCACCTGTCCCTCACTCTCAGAAAACCCTAGTTCGTCCCTTACTCCATTTCTTGTGTGTTTGACCCTCTTGAGTTGTTTTTAGTGAAGAAGGGATTCAGAGAAGTGAAGGAAGGTTGAAGGAGGAAGCACTTGACTACCTTGAGCTCAAGGATCTGGAACAAGCCCACTTTTTGGCACTCAAAAGGAGGTATAAAGCTCCTATCTTTCCTTCTTGGTTCATAGATCCATGGCTTTGAAGATTTGGACTTTTTAGACCCAAAGATTTGATCTTTAGCATGCAACTCAGTTTTTGAGCTTAGGGTTGCCACCCTTGAAGTTCAATGTGTTCCTTTAGCTGTAAAGTTGCAAGCTTTGAGGCTTTTATGAAGCCATGCAAGTGATCTAGTCATTTTCATGGACGTTAGTTGTCACTTTTTAGTGTTGGGCTCATTTGGTGGCTTGCAAATCACCAAGTGACTGACTTTATGGGCTAGGTTGAACTATTGGACTCAGATCTGGAGTCCGGACGTAGTGTCTTCAGGGATTAAGCAGTTTTCGAGGAAAGAGCGTAACTAGAGGTTACGCAGGGCGTACTCATGAATACACGCATCATACCAGCCCTTTCAGTCGTATGCGGAGCATACTAAGAGGTACGCTCAGCGTACGCTCAAACAGTGGACTTGTTGTTATTGGGCCGATTTGGGCCAAGTATTGGACATAGTAGCTGGTGACAACCCGAAATCTTCATTATGTAAAACCCTAGAGTCAATCATTTCAAATTATAAGTCAAGTTCACTTCTATTTGTATTTAGAAAAAATTTATAGTTCGTTTGATTATTTTAATAATTAATCTTTAAGCGAACGGGTGAAAGGAAATGCCGTCTCGAGTCTTGAAATTTCAAAACCGCGAATACCACGTGGCTTAGAGGTTCACAGCCAAACTTTTATGTTTGGGTCTTATTTTACCCTAAAAACCGTAAACTCATGCTTAAGTATGAGTTTACTCCCCAAAACACTTCATTTCTCATTTGCAACCTCAAGAGTAAACTCCAAAACTCTCTCAAGTATCATCCAAGTTTTTATTCAATATCTTCAATCTAGTAAGTGTTTCTAGCCCTTTCAAGTTAGTATATAACTTAATCTAGTGATTTATCTCTTTTCATCCATCCATTTTTGTGTTTTGACTAAATTTCCAAAACACCAAGAACACACACTAGTGTTCTTGGGCCCTTAGCACCTTTTCGAGCTTCTAACTTGTAAGTGCTTCTATCCTAGAGTCTTACAAGCTTTTTTACACTTCTATACATCTAGAAATAGTCCAAGAACACCAAGATCAAAGGTGTTTACGGTCCAAGAACACCTTGGACCGTAAACTGCGAAAGTGTGCTTTATCTTATCCTAAGCCTTGGGTATTAACCTAGAATCCCTCCTTGATGTGTTTAGCACATGAAAACCACCAAAATCCCCCATATATATATATATATATATATATATATATATATGTGTGTGTGTGTGTGTGTGTGTGTGTGTGTGTTTACGGTTTGGGGATCTCCCAAAACCATAAACACCCCAATGGTGTGTTAAAATGGCCCTAGTCCCTTCACAAGCTTAGGAAACTAGTCTAGAATTATTCCTTGTTATGCTTGGGACATGAAATCATAAAAATACCTTAGTCCATAAGATTTTACGGTAGTAAACTCATGGAGAAATGGTCCATCGACCGTAAACTCCATTTAGGAGTGTTTTGATGCCCAAAAACATTTCCTAAGGCCTAAACATGATGTATGAATGCTTGGAATAGCTTAGAAGACTTCAAACCAACAAATGGTCAAAATGTTATGAGCTTACGGCCGTAAACTCAAGAGTTTATGACCGTAAACTCAATGGGTTATGGTTATTGGGGAGTAAACTCATATTAGGGGTTCCCTTGAACCCTAAAACCCAATACCCTCGCCCTACAACACTTAGATGCACTCCTTAGCACTTATAACACTTATACAAAGTGTTTATCATGCACTAGGATGTCTTACCTTTTCTTATTAATTGTTGAGAGACTAATTGGGTACACATATGTGATATTATATGTTATCTAGGATCATAGAGTGTATACAAGTCTTCACTTGACACCTAGCATCATATTTCAGTCCGTCATCCGAACCACTTGCTACATGTGAGTTCATACCCCTTGAATTAACCTTTTAAATGTTTCTGAATGTTTTTAAATGTTTTATGGGGTGGAATACAAGTTGAAACATGCTAGTTATTACATCAATCACATGTGATTAATAACTAACATGTAAAAGGATTTACTATACGTTACCTATTTTACCAAACAGATTTCTTCAAATGATTTTGATAAACGTCTTATATGTTTAAAACTCTTTATTAAACTCTTTATTATACACTGTATGCTTCATTTCAAACTCTTTTACAATTGTGTTTCAAACAAAGGTTTCTTTATACTTAAACTGTTTTATCAAACAAATACTTTCAAACCGTTTTACAAACTGACATCAAGTCGATCTTTTCTTAGATATTAATCTTTTCCAAAGGTTTTTACAAAACTTCTTTTATGCTTTTATATTATCAAATGCATGACTGTATATGTATAGTTATATAAGTAATGTTTAAAGGACTTAGGAAGGCTAACCCGCTCTAGTTCCTTTTCCCCGTTGGGATGTGCTCTGGTGGGTATCGGGTATCCATCCAAAGGTCGTTTAACCATTAATTATATATCATGTATAGATATAGAGACATAAAGGTTTTCCCCAGTCAGTTCAGTACCTTTGGGTAGCAAAGGCATACTTCCGGTTATACACGTACATTATTAGTAACTATTATAGGTATAGTTAGGAGATACTACTTACCATTCCAAGTACAAGGAATCACACAAGAGTCAGTTCATTCATGAGTCTATACTAATACATTACATGTTATATGAATACGCTTACACGAGTACATTTACATGAGTACATTTACATCAGTACGTTTACATATATACGCTTACATGAGTACATTCACATATATACGCTTACATGAGTACATTTACATAGATACGCTTACATGAGTACATTTACATAGATACGCTTACATAAGTACATTTACATAGACACGCTTACATGAGAACATTTAAACGAGTACGTTGACATAGACAAGCTTACATGAAAACACTTACATTAATACATTTAATAGATCCTATTACATAGAATCCGTTACAGACATTATGGGATTTACCATTCCACACCCAAAGCTGTTAGCTACAGTAAGGAAAAGGAGCATCGGCGGGTGTCTGAGGTTGTACTTTTCGGCGAGTTTCCACGCCGTGATCATCCTAATGCAAAAGGATACCTTTTAGTTATTATATTATTTTTACCTTTATCTTGTGACACATTCACATGAACGAAGAGGTAGGATATATTTGATATAGATAAACTATTTTCCTTATTACCTTTATATTGTGACTCATACACATAAACGATGAGGTATACTATAGTTTTATACTAATAGTTAAATAGGGAAAAACCATCACATTTATAGTGATGTTTACTTTCAAAACAGTCAGGCCTTGGTAGAAGACTACTTTCAAAATAGTTAAGTCTTGGTAGAAGACTTCCTTTTTATACTAGTAGGAATCATAGGGATTTCTAGGGTTTTTCAAACGTTTACAGTTGTTTTACAAACATTTTCATACTTATACAAACTTTTCTTCAAACATTTTCAAGTCTTTACTTTGCAGTTTTACAAATCAATGACACTAAAATACTTATGAATTCACCAGCTTTTTGGCTGATACTCGCTTTCAAAATAACTTGTATTCTCAGGTCACAAATAGACAGGTACGACGACCAGGTTTTGTGAAGACGGAGCAGTTCAGACTCATCTTTTATTTTGATTATTCATTATGATGTTGTATACTATGAAAGAACACACTTGTAATTAAAATTATACTATTAGTGCAATGGATGATGTTGCTGCTTGTTTACTACTTTGCATTGTTGTGATACTTTACATGACGTCCTCCGCCTCAGAACGTTTTCGCCGTTCTCGGTTTTGGGGTGTGACAGATTGGTATCAGAACATTGTTTCTAGTGAATTAAGTATATCAACCCATAAAAGATATACTAACTATAAATACATAGGGATTAAGAATACTCTGACCAAGAGTTTATACTTTAAATAATAAAATAGTTGATTGAATATATGTGCCTGCATTCATACTAAAATCCATGTCACAATGACAAGACCAAAAGTATTACGGTTGTTGAATATCACATGTAAGCTTGGGGATGTATGGTCAGTCTTGGGAGTGGCATAGCTTGATCAACTATGCTGGTCTGAGGAGTGATTAGCATATTCCCGAGAATGATTGTGATATTGCAACAAGTCTAAAAACTTACCAACACCACCACAATGAGATACCATAGGGGTATCTAGTTTTACTATAAGTACTTTATACTTGAGAACTAAAGAAAAAGAGGATCTTCAGTACTAGGTCAATAGTTGCTAAGTGGATACATTAAGTTGTACGTAACTAGGATGATATAGACTCAAAATCTGTGAAATTTTGCTTTACCCCTGTTCCTCGTGAATTTGGAATTGAGGTCACTTATTCGAAGGCCTATCCTGTTGATTACATATAATCGATAACATGGCTGGACTCCATCCCCACATCAACCCGAACCTTCCGAATGAAGGCCTTGTTGGATGGGTCGGAGAAGAACCCAAGAATGATCATCCAATCCCTTTGAATGATCACCGCGATGAAGACCTTTATAATAGTGTTAATCTGAACCCGAAGTTGAGAACCTGCCCCAGGTAGCTCCCATTCCAAATCCTAACCCTCGTCCGACTTTTCATAGTCCGACGCCTCCTTGGGTAGAATGCTTGGAAACATGGAGCGAAGAGCAAGATCAGCCTACGCCATTTAATGGAGACTGAAGCTTCTACAACGTACACGAAGGGAGCTCAGTAAAAAAAGTTCTACCTATCCTGATCCGTAGAGTTGCCCAAAGCGAAATTCAGGGCAGGACGACTCTCCAACGTATCATAGAGCTTGATGCCCATGCGAGGATGCATACCCTTCGCACCATTCGCCTTAAACACACTCACGAGAGATCTGAGAGAAACCATGAAGCCCTGCTTCAAGCACTGGCTGAATCACGAGCCAAAGTCATAGAACTCCGAGTACGCTAGAGGATGTACGAAAGATACCTACTTCATATGGAACGTCAACTAGCTGAACTAAGGGTTCACCATAGGAATGACCGTCGCTGTTAAGAAATACTTTACTTTCCTTCTTTGTTTTAAAGAACTGTGCTCTTGCCTATGTTCTGTGTAGCACTTTCCTATGTGACTACCTTGTACTGTAAGTACTGTTAGTTAGACCTTTATGATGTCAAGGACTTTTTCTACTTCAGATGTGATGTAAGACCCTCTGTAGGGTCAATCTCCCCGATCTTATTACATCTTAAACATCGACGATTATGGACAGCCGGCTAACTTATGTGTCACGCTTTTGGTTCAAATACTCTCAACATACTTTCATTGGAGTCTATCTGAAACATGCTTTAGTAAAGTCATTGAACTACAGTAATTTAACTCTAGAGACATTTCCAAGTCCCTTTTAGTGGTTGGATCATGTTATTCACCAACCAACAATACCTCGGATTGAACGACAAACATCTTGAGACCATTCTATGAACTTACTCCTACTCCTTGCTAGGACTGCATCATAAGGATGTAGGTCAACCCTTTGTGAACATACTTCCATTCCGTAGTAGGACTGCATCATAAGGATGTAGGTCAAACCTTCAAGATCATACTCTTACTTCTTCATTGAACGATCGATGTACATCTAGGGTCAATAATAGCCACTACTAGAAATTCTAGTTCATCATTCAGGATTCTTAAGAAGATTATTATTATGATTCCGCGCTTATACATTCCCAAGTTATATATAACGAAGACATGGTAGACAATAGAGTGTGAGACTTCTAACGTAGTTTCTTTTCCTCGTTGGGATGTGGGACTAGAGTAGAACCACACATTTTATTATCCGCCGACTCTTGATTGTATCATAACGTGTATAAGCTAAGTTTTCATGTATAATAACCCAGTTCTTAGTCAGAATCAGAAAGGATACAAGTTCAACCATACTCGCTCACGAAATTCATTCTCTTTTCGTGTAACATAATCATGTCGTCACCCGGAAATAGTTAGCCGAGTAGCGAAACCCCTATCCTCCATACCGACGCCACTATGTTACAAGCCACGGTAGCAACTGCTGTGACAGCTTTCCTTACACACATCAACTCTGTCAACGCAAATAAGCCCGACAAAACTGTCGACAATTTCGATTGTAGTACGAAACCAGGAAACCAACAAATGACAACAATTACGGACCTACAAAGCCCAAAAACAAAGAAGAATAAATGAAAGAGCCAAGCCCAAAAAGAGCGCAAGAGATCCCAAAGACTTGCCGTGGAACAGCAACAAGTGGCAGCCCCTGCCTTCCCAGTACCGACCAGACCATACGAAGGAAAACTTCCGAAGTTTAACAAGTGCAACCCTCACCATAAAGGAGCTTGCCATGAAATGCAATGTTGCAATTGCCTAGAAATAGGGCACCATGCTCGTAGCTGTGGAGCACCAGTATAACCCATCACTCAAGTCCCTGGGATTGGGGCCAACCCTACCCACAAAAGTAGTGATAAAGTCGAACTCTTTAGGAGGAAATTTTTAAAGTGGAGTAATGAAGAAGGCACCTGTGTCCACGTAACTCTAACTAAACACCTCACTCCCACCACCAATGCTAGTACTAGCCAAGCATGCTACAAACGCGGTGAGATAGGGCACTTCAAGAAGGGTTGTCCTATAACAAAGAACTCCGGTGCATACGGCAGAATACTAAGGATCACTGTCGCAGGAGAGACTACTCCGGACCTACACAAAAGTATTTAAGGCGTTTCATTGTAACAAACTTATAAACCATTTTAAATTAGTGCACCTCGAGTCTTATCTTTACGAGATCCCGTCAGTAAAGGGACCCTCGTGCTACGTATACTTGTCTTTTGTAGTATACTTTGTTCGCAACAATAGTCTTGTAGTAAATCTAAAGTACAGTAACTCTGTTAAAGGTTGCACTGTTGTGAATTGTCTATAACGCCTTGTGTTCAAATCTAATGTCTTTAGTTTCCGTATGATTCCGACATTATCATACAACTGGAGTTAAGTCGATCCTCGCAATACCAATTTCGTACGCACATCTCTTTCTCCGAAATAGTCTTTCTAGAGAATCCATCATTTCAGAACTCCGAAATACTCATGATAGGAGTACCTCATCTTCAGAGACACTCGACAAGATTTCTATTAGGAATCATTATCCTCTGCCAAACATAGATTATTCAGTCTAGACCTACTCTGCGAGCTTAGTAACGTACATTCTACCCTTCACGTTTTGAACTTGTTTAAGTATCGATCTGACGAGACTCTTGACATCCCACTCGAAGAGATCAATTTCCACAAGAGCCTCACCTACGTGGAAGAACTGTAATGACCATGGACCGAGAGGTCATGCAAACGATTCATAATCGTTTCCCTTTAAGTGAAGGTTCGCTGAAATGCCAACCAGGGACCCGAATTCACTTGGGAACGCGAGAATCGATCGATTAGGAAGTATCCCCACTTCTTGGCTTGATAATTCATGCCTACTTCCTTACCTAGATTCTAATTTCGGGACGAAATTCCTTCTAACCGGGGGATGATGTGACAACCCGAAATCTTAATTCGGTAAAACCCTAGAGTCAATCATTTCAAATTATAAGTCAAGTTCACTTCTATTTTTTTTAGAAAATTTTTATAGTTCGTTTGATTATTTTAATAATTAATCTTTAAACGAACGGGTGAAAGGAAATGTCGTCTCGAGTCTTCAAATTTCAAAACCGCGAATACCACGTGGCTTAGAGGTTCACGGCCAAACTTTTATGTTTGGGCCTTATTTTACCCCAAAAACCGTAAACTCATGCTTAAGTATGAGTTTACTCCCCAAAACACTTCATTTCTCATTTGCAACCTCAAGAGTAAACTCCAAAACTCTCTCAAGTATCATCCAAGTTTTTATTCAATATCTTCAATCTAGTAAGTGTTTCTAGCCCTTTCAATTTAGTATATCACTTAATCTAGTTATTTTATATCTTTTCATCCATCCATTTACGTGTTTTGACTAGATTTCCAAAACACCAAGAACACTAAGAACACACACTAGTGTTCTTGGGCCCTTAGCACCTTTTCGAGCTTCTAACTTGTAAGTGCTTCTATCCTAGAGTCTTACAAGCTTTGTTACACTTCTATACATCTAGAAATAGTCCAAGAACACCAAGATCAAAGGTGTTTATGGTCCAAGAACACCTTGGACCGTAAACCCTATTTAGGGTGCCAAAGTGTGCTTTATCTTATCCTAAGCCTTGGGTATTAACCTAGAATCCGTCCTTGATGTGTTTAGCACATGAAAACCACCAAAATCCCCCATATATATGTGTTTAAGGTTTGGGGATCTCCCAAAACCATAAACACCCCAATGGTGTGTTAAAATGGCCCTAGTCCCTTCACAAGCATAGGAAACTCATCTAGAATTATTCCTTGTTATGCTTGGGACTTGAAAACATCAAAATACCTTAGTCCATAAGAGTTTATGGTAGTAAACTCATGGAGAAATGGTCCATGAACCGTAAACTCCATTTAAGAGTGTTTTGATGCCCCAAAACATTTCTTAAGGCCTAAACATGAAGTAGGAATGCTTGGAATAGCTTAGAAGACTTCAAACCAACAAATGGTCAAAAGGTTATGAGCTTACAGCCGTAAACTCAAGAGTTTATGACCGTAAACTCAATGGGTTATGATCATTGGGGAGTAAACTCGTATTAGGGGTTCCCTTGAACCCTAAAACCCAATACCCTCGCCCTACAACACTTAGATGCACTCCTTAGCACTTATAACACTTATACAAAGTGTTTATCATGCACTAGGATGTCTTACCTTTGCTTATTAATTGTTGAGAGACTAATTGGGTACACATATGTGATATTATATGTTATCTAGGATCATAGAGTGTATACAAGTCTTCACTTGACACCTAGCATCATATTTCAGTCCGTCATCCGAACCACTTGCTACATGTGAGTTCATACCCCTTGAATTAACCTTTTAAATGTTTCTGAATGTTTTTAAATGTTTTATGGGGTGGAATACAAGTTGAAACATGCTAGTTATTACATCAATCACATGTGATTAATAACTAACATGTAAAAGGATTTACTATACGTTACCTATTTTACCAAACAGATTTCTTCAAATGATTTTGATAAACGTCTTATATGTTTAAAACTCTTTATTAAACTCTTTATTATACACTGTATGCTTCATTTCAAACTCTTTTACAATTGTGTTTCAAACAAAGGTTTCTTTATACTTAAACTGTTTTATCAAACAAATACTTTCAAACCGTTTTACAAACTGACATCAAGTCGATCTTTTCTTAGATATTAATCTTTTCCAAAGGTTTTTACAAAACTTCTTTTATGCTTTTATATTATCAAATGCATGACTATATATGTATAGTTATATAAGTAATGTTTAAAGGACTTAGGAAGGCTAACCCGCTCTATTTCCTTTTCCCCGTTGGGATGTGGTCTGGTGGGTATCGGGTATCCATCCAAAGGTCTTTTAACCATTAATTATATATCATGTATAGATATAGAGACATAAAGGTTTTCCCCAGTCAGTTCAGTACCTTTGGCTAGCAAAGGCATACTTCAGGTTATACACGTACATAATTAGTAACTATTATAGGTATAGTTAGGAGACACTACTTACCATTCCAAGTACAAGGAATCACACAAGAGTCAGTTCATTCATGAGTCTATACTAATACATTACATGTTATATGAATATGCTTACACGAGTACATTTACATGAGTACATTTACGTATATATGCTTACATGAGTACATTTACATAGATACGTTTACATGAGAACATTTAAACGAGTACGTTGACATAGACGGGTGTCCAAGGTTGTACTTTTCGGCGAGTTTCCACGCCGTGATCATCCTAATGCAAAAGGATACCTTTTAGTTGTTATATTATTTTTACCTTTATCTTGTGACACACTCACATGAACGACGAGGTAGGATATATTTGATATAGATAAACTATTTTCCTTATTACCTTTATATTGTGACTCATACACATAAACGATGAGGTATACTATAGTTTTATACTAATAGTTAAACAGGGAAAAACCATCACATTTATAGTGATGTTTACTTTCATAACAGTCAGGTCTTGGTAGATGACTACTTTCAAAACAGTTAGGTCTTGGTAGAAGACTTCCTTTTATACTAGTAGGAATCATAGGGATTTCTAGGGTTTTTCAAACGTTTACAGTTGTTTTACAAACATTTTCATACTTATACGAACTTTTCTTCAAACATTTTCAAGTCTTTACTTTGCAGTTATACAAATCAATGACACTAAAATACTTATGAATTCACCAGCTTTTTGGCTGATACTCGCTTTCAAAATTACTTGTATTCTCAGGTCACAAATAGACAGGTACGACGACCAGGTTTTGTGAAGACGGAGCAGTTCAGACTCGTCTTTTATTTTGATTATTCATTATGATGTTGTATACTATGAAAGAACACACTTGAAATTAAAATTATACTATTAATGCAATGGATGATGTTGCTGCTTGTTTACTACTTTACATTGTTGTGATACTTTACATGACGTCCTCCGCCCCAGAACGTTTCCGCCGTTCTCGGTTTTGGGCTGTGACACGTCAGTACGCGCATCATACCAGCCCTTTCAGTCATACGCATAGCGTACTAAGAGGTACGATCAGTGTACGCTCAAACAATGGACTTGTTGTTATTGTGCCGGTTTGGGCCAAGTATTGGACATTGTAGCTGTGGGCCGTGTTGGGCTTGCAGAAGTCACTTAAGGGCTTAAGGTTTGCTAAGGTTGGAAAGGAAAGCCCAAATTCGAAGAGTTGGGCACAATTTAGAAAATTGGGCCAATTAGGGATTATTTGGCCTCAATGAGGACTAGAAAAGATCGGGCCTAGGTCATGGCCCAAATTGGACCAGATGGGTAAAATAGTCATTTTACCCATAGAAGAATCCTCATTTCTGACTAAGTGTTTATTTGGTCAGGATAGCCGGAGAGCAGCCAGTCATACGAGGTGAGTTTCCTCACAGTTGCAACGGGTCTAAGGCACCAAGGCTGGCACGTTTAAGTAGTAGAGTATGTCGGGGTTAGCCCAATGCAGTTTATATGTCCCGGACTGCAGTCCAATGCCAGGGAGGTCCAGAGAAGTAGTTATGTATGTTTGATGTCTTTGTGATTCATGCATGTTTATGTGTTATGTGTTATATGTTATGGACTCCGCTCCGATGTCGGGCAAGCCCGATGCAGTATATATAATTATGTTATTTGTTATCTGTTCTAGGGTAAGCCCGATGTCGGGGCAAGCCCAATGTAAGTTAGTTATTATGCCATGTATTATGTATTTCGGGGCAAGCCTGATGTATGCTAGTTTATGTGCAATATGTTGTTGTTCCGGACTACGGTCCAATGCCGGGGTAAGCCCGATGCAGATTATGTGATTATGATATGTGTTAATGTTATATTTTCTGCTATGTATGTGTCAGGGTAAGCCAGATGCCGGGGTGAGCCCGATGCCCGATCCGGTCGGATGCCGAAGTGAGACCGATGCCGGACAGGAGTCTGATGTCGGGTTCGTCTCGATGCAGTTGGGAGTAGTCCAAGAGTTATGAAATTCTTATATGTACTTTGTGTGGTATGCGGCAGTTTAGGGGAGCTCACTAAGATTCGTGCTTACAGTTACAGTTTTGGTTTCAGGTACTTCAAATAGCAAAGGGAAGGGCTCGAGTTGATGGCATGACACACACCACAGTGTTATTAGCCTGCGAGCTTACTCTGATATTTTATATGAGACAATTATATGTTGACAAATTTTATGAGATTTTAAGATACATGTTTGATGACTTTGTTTTATGATGATGATAATGTGGTTGTTAAATGACTTTTAAAACGAAATTTTTGGCTTGTGTTTTTGGGGTGTTTCAAGTTGGTATCAGAGCCTTGATTTGAGGGATTCGGGCGCATTTCCGAGTGTGTCTAAACTCAAAATAAGGAAGTGGTATAAAGTTTTGAAAAGAAAAGAGTTTTATAAAAGAAAAAAGATTTTTTAAAAGAAAAGAACTTTGAAAAGAGAAAAAGGGTGTGGTGCATGCAATCAGCCAAGCTCAAGTAAGTACTCCCAAATTACCCATATAATTTTATGCTATATTATGATTATTAGCTTATTTAGAATAGCATGCCAGGTTAGGACTAAGGACCTAGGAATGATGCCTTATGAGCATGTTGAGTGTTCCAGCTTTATGAGAACAGCATGCTAGTACAGAATTGTCAGTACGATAGCCAGAGTAGTATATGTCTGATTATGTGTACTCGATGCTCGAATGCTGCTTGATTTGTGTTTTGAAGAGTCTTAGTTATCTCTTACTAACTAGTAAATGGATATGTTACGTTACATATTATAAGGATTAAATAATTTTAGAAGGTTGGGTCTAGCTCTATTGCGTAACTCTTGTCTGAGTCCAACTGTTGTAGGGTAGGATCTCTCACTCGAAGAATTATCTAGACTTAATGATATGTAATAGTATTCACGAGCTATTTAGGGGGAGGTAGCAGGGACTTCTATGAAGCTGATAGCGGAGAGTGGATTGGTGATTACCCTAGGACAAGCCTAGGATGAGAGTAGCAAAGCGCAGTAGCAGTAGAAGGGACCGGTGGAGTCAAGGCAGTTCTTGAGGAAAGTACGGATAGATGTGGAAGGTAGTATGGGCCCATACTAATGAAAGCATAGGATCCGTACTCAAATCAAGGAAGGCTAAGACAAGACCATGGAAATTGTAATTTGTGTGATCCCTCAAGTTATAGTAGTATTCTAACGTTGTTATTATGTGTTTTCAGAATGGTGGTATACGCCTGAGACCAGCTGTCGACAGTTCAGGTGTCGGGGAGGGATCAGGTTTTGGCTCTAGAGGTGAGCCCTTAGATGAGCAGACTAGGAAGTTCATCTCCTCAGAGATCATGCGTAGCATACTTAAGCAGACTCCTGTGATCTTCTGTTCAATCAAGGAGGGTATTCTGGAGCTTATAGATGAGAGGTTGGTTGTGTTTTGCACTGAGGTGGCGACCACGATGGGGTCGCGCACGTTCATGTTCAGAGAGTTCAGGGCATGTGGAGCTCCTGATTATGAGGGGGATCTAGACCCCATTGCTAGTACCAAATGGTTCGCAGATATCGCCAATGCATTCCGCAGCAGCAGGTGTCCCGAGGGGGAGAATGTTAGGCTCGCGTCCTGTCTTTTGAAGGGCAGGGCATGTTATTAGTCGGAGGAGGTCAAGAGAGCCATTGGAGATGAAATTGTGTTGGATGCAATGACCTGCAGTGACTTTACGACCAGGTTCAGAGCCGAGTTTGCACCTGTTATTGAGGTGCAGCAGCTTGCCAGGGAGTTTGTGTTTGGATTAGGTGTCTAAGTTCATAACTATTTCTGGAATGTACTTGACCGGATTAACATGGTCCATTTAGGTTGCATGGCATCATTCATTTGGATAGACTAAAATAAGAAAAATAACACTTAAGGTTTATTAATATATTATAAGTTCTAATATATTAATAATATTATTTAATTAGTATTGATCAAGAATTAATTTGGAATTAATTAAGTGATCAAAAGAAGACTAATTAAATATATGGGTTGATTGTGTAAACCACCCATACTTATAGAGTGGGCTAATGCTCCACGGATTATCAAGTTGGGCTAAAACCCATAGGATGCTCCATGGATGTTCCATGGTGTTTATAGAACCCATGGGTCTTGGAAATGAAAAGTCATGACAATTAGGGTTTACATGGTGTAAACCTAATTGTAACACACTATATAAGCTTCATGTTCTTCACCAAAATTGGCCACTAAGAGAACAAGTGAGGGCTACCCGATTTCTAAGTGTTCTTTATTTCTCTATAAGTTATTCCAAGTGCATTTGGTGTTGTGTGAGACATTTGAGGCATCACACTAGAGGTGCTAGGCTCATAAGGTTTTGAAGGAATCCAAACTACTACAAGGTATGATTTGTTGCTTACTTTTATGTTTAAAAGTTTCCTATGTACGCTAGATAGGTTATGATCCTTGGAAAAACAAATTTGCATGTATCATAGATAAAAAAAAATAGATCCAAGGTTTCTAGGGTTGCATGTACACCATAAGAGTGTACACTCGACGAGTAGGAGCCACAGAATGTGGTTTTCGAGTTCTGCTGCTGGAAATGGACTAGAAACATTAACCTAAACTGTTTTGGTGCTATAAAACTTGTTTTAGATGGTGTAATGGTTATGCTAATCCATTTTCAATAGCTATTATCAAAATTTCAAGTTTTATATGGTTAATTTTATGATTGTTGAAATTGTTGATATGCATGTTCATGAACTTATGAGTATAGAAGATCATAGGAATTATTTGTAACTTACTTGATAGTTTAATTCTTCATCATTATGTGTTTTAACGGAATCCATAATTTGTGCTCAAGTTATGGATTACCAAAAGTCATTCTTTTAAAGACCATTAAAGAAACACATAGGTTACATAAAATGAAAAGTCACTTATTTTATTAAACCATTAACTCATAAGTTATGAAAGATGAAAAGTTTTGAAAGTTAAAAAACTCGTCCTCATGTTTTTGAACATGTAAAGTCAATCTAAAAACTTAAGTACCAACCCCTAGAATTTTAAAAGTTAAAATCCAACCCTTATACTTTATAATATTATAAGTTTAATAATAATTATATATGTATAAGAAAAAGTCGTTTTATCATTACTAGGCCTCATTCACGAAGCCGGTCTATAAGGGGGTATAAGGTTGCTGCCTATAAAATGGCAGCTTAATGGGTGTCCACTCTCACCCATCGCTTCCTTGGTCGGTGGAGGGTCGTTAGCCGAACGGGTAAGACAAGGACTTTAAATTATCATTAAAAGTATGATGAATATAAAGTAACTAAATGTTTTTTTTTATAAATTCCCAATCTTAGTTACTTTATGAAAATGTGAATAATGTGCTAACCCATGAAATTATACTTTTCACTTTGATTAAGTCGTTAGTGGAGCGTGTGTGGTTAACCAGCACACTAACCTGGACTTAACAAGGTAGGAAAAGGGTAACTTAATGTTTATCATAGTATCGGTGGAGCCCATGTGGTTAATTGGCACATCGATTGTGGAGTAAATATTAAGGGTACCAAGTAATTTGCATGGTTACTTGACACCTTGTTTTGTGATCATCGGCATCCCAGTAACAAAACCTGAAGGGCACACTCGAGATTAAAACATGACATTGAAAAGTTCAATGAATCTCAAAGAATATAGGAGTTTCAAAACCAATTAAAACCTAATAATTTATTTCGTTTTTCATGGTGGAAATTGGTGAATCGTCATTCACCTACCTTCAAATATTTTACAGCTTGGATTACGGCATCCCTCTTCTAAGCTATAAAATATTGTGTTGGGTCCCAGCCTTAATATTACATTTGGGTGTTTTATTAAGGACTATTTTAATATCTAATCTAAACTTGTCTTTCTTCTTTTTCAGATGTCATCCAACAATGCTGCTTCTGGCTCAAACCCTATCGGCTCCTTCTCTCTCATGAACTTCTGTGGGAGAGTCATCTTTGATGGATCCAACTTTATGGATTGGATCAGGAACATCAGGATGACTACTCGGTATGAGGAAAAAGAATATGTCCTCAACAAGGAGCTTACGCAACTTGAGCCGTCTGCTACTCCTGAGGAGATTGCTAAATATCAGGCACATGAAAGAGATGCTACCCAGGTGGCATGCATCATGCTGGCCAATATGACAGCCGAGCTCCAAAAGTCCTATGAGGACTATAATCCTTTTGAGATGCACCAGGATTTGATGGGCCGCTACCATCAGAGTGCTCTTCAAGAGCGATATGAAATCATTTCCTCCATGATAACAACTCGGATGAAGGATGGTGTACCCATCACGGGCCACATGTAGAAAATGCAAAGGTATGTGAACCATTTGCTAAAACTGAATGTGAACTTCCCCGAGGAGTTGGAAATAGACATCATTTTGCACTCCTTACCTTAATGTTATGATCAATTCCGTATAATATACCACATTAATAAGGAGGAAGTTACACTCAGCAAACTACAAGGACTTTTGAAGACCGCGGAAAATGGTCTTAAAGGTAAGTCGGTTGTTACCACTCCTACTCATACCGCGGCCCCTGTCTTGGCAATCGGGCAAGGAAAAGGAAAGAAGAGGAAGAGCCCTTCGAAGGTCACTAAGGGGAAGACCCTTGATGGCTCCTCTTCAAGTGGAACCAAGAAAGGTTTCGTCACTCCTTCTGCTAACCCTAAAGAGGCGGAAAGCTTCTATTGCCAGGAAAAGTTGCATTGGAAGCAAAACTACACAAAGTACCAGCAAGATGTGAAGGACGGGAAAGTAAAACCCAACCATGCAGGTACATACACTATATTGTCTAATAATTCACCCCATTCTAATTCTTGGGTCCTTGATACAGGATGTGGTATTCACATATGTATTGATTTGCAGGGACTATGAAGAAGTGAGAATGTGGAGCATGGGAAGATAAACTTGATCATGGGGAATAGGACAGCTTCACTTGTCACCAAGATTGGAGTTTATTCTTTGTTACTAACTAGTGGATTAGTATTAGATTTGAATAAATATTGCCACTCGTCTGAAATGGCAAGAAATATTATTTCCTTTCATGGTTCGTACAAACAAGGTTTTACCTTTTCATTTGATAATGATAGTGGTGGTATTAATGCTTTCTTTAATAATGTTTTTTTATTTTAAAGCATCACCTTGTGATTGTGTATATGAAACTGTGTCGGTTGTTGATAACCTAGGAAATAATGTAATGTGTATCGATTCTTCCACTAGCTTGGGTTAAGTATCTTTATGGCATTGTCGTCTTGGACATGTAAGCAAAAAACACATAGGCCAACTCCAAAAGGATGGAGTCTTGGAGTCATTTGGCCTAAAGTCAGATGATAGTTGTGAATCTTGTTTTCTTGGGAAAATGAAAATGTCACCCTTCACTGGTACTTGTGTTAGGGGTGAGGGTTTGTTGGATCTCATACACACTAATGTGTGTGGACCCTTCAGAACCGCCACAAGAGATGCTAACCGCTTATATGTGACTTTTACTGGTGATTTTAGTAAATATGGATATGTCTACTTAATCAAGCATAAGTAAGGGACCTTTTCATGATTCAAAGAGTTCAAGCAGGAAGTGGAGAATCAGTTGGACAGGAACATTAAGATGCTTCGATCCGATCGAGGTGGTGAGTATCTTAGTACAGAGTTGCTTGACTATCTTCAGCAATGTGGGATTATCTCACACTTGACACCTCCTAGGACACCACAACTTAATGGTGTGGCTGAGAGGCGCAATCGAACCTTGTTGGATATGGTTCGTTCCATGATGAGTCGAGCTTAGCTACCAATCTCATTTTGGGCGTATGTCTTAGAGACTGCCGCCCATATCCTTAATCCAGTTCCTACAAAGAAGGTTGCCAAAACACCTCATGAGATGTGGACCGGAAAAGTTCCCAATCTGGACCACATCAAGATTTGGTGTTGCGAGGATTTTTTGAGGCGCGAGTCTCACGATAAGCTCGAACCTCGAAGTGAGAGGTGTATTCTCATCGGCTACCCACATAGATCCTTTGGTTACCTATTCTATAGACCTAGTGATAATGTGGTCTTTATAGCAAGGATATGAGTCTTTCGCGAGAAAGAATTCATGAGCCAAGGAAACAATGGGAGGCAAATTGACCTTGAAGAAATTCAAGAGTCAAGTGGTGAAGGAATCTTAAACCCTAGCAATCAACCTGAGGAGGAAACTCCTGTTGATCCGACAGAAGAATATGTACCTCTAAGGCGTTACACGAGAGTTAGGAATGCACCTGAGCATTTATATGGTTTCCATATTACTGTGGAAGGTGATACGCTTATCAGTGATAGCACACTGATGAGTCTGGATGAACCAATAGCTATACGGAAGCCATGGCAGGCCCTGAGGCTGCTAAATGGAAAGAGGCTATGGACAGCGAGGTACAATCCATGTATGACAATCAAGTTTGGAACTTGGTTAACAATGTACCAGGTCGCAAGACAGTCGGGTGCAAATGGATCTTCAAGAAGAAGACCGACATGGATGGTAATGTACACACTTATAAGACACAACTGGTTGCAAAGGGCTTTTCTCAAACTCCGGGAGTTGATTATGATGATACCTTTTCACCAGTAGCGAAGATTAAGTCTATTAGGTTTATGTTAGCCATTGCTGCATTTCATGATTATGAAATATGGCAAATGGATGTCAAAAACGCTTTCCTTAATGGAAAGTTGGCTGAGGATGTTTACATGAGTCAACTAGAGGGTTTTGTCAGTACAGAGTACCCTAATTGAGTGTGTAAGCTTGAGAAATCCATTTATGGATAAAAGCAAGCACCTCGCAGATGGAATCTTTGCTTCGATGAGAAAGTCAAAGGATTTGGCTTTTCAAGGAGTGAAGATGAATCTTGTGTATATGTCAAGGCTATTGGGAGTATAGTCAATTTTTTGGTATTGTATGTGGATGACATACTACTCATAGGAAATGACATCCCAACTCTGCAGGAAGTAAAGTCCTGGCTTGGGAAGTGTTTCACTATGAAGGACCTTGGAGAAGCTGCCTATATCCTAGGGATAAGGATTCTGAGAGACAGGAGTAAAAGACTAATTAGACTTAGTCAGAGTACCTACTTGGAGAAGGTGTTGAATAGATTCAGCCTGCAGAATTCCAAGAAAGGAGAGTTATTGATCCAGAGTAACGCCAGACTGAGTAAAACTCAGAGTCCAAGTACAGAGGATGAGATAGCAGAAATGAGTCGAGTACCATATGCTTCCGCTGTAGGCTCGAACATGTATGCTATAACTTGTACTCATCCTGATGTGGCCTTTGCATTGAGCATGGTCATCATATATCAGGGGAACCTTGGCAAGGTTCATTGGACTGCGGTAAAGAACATTCTCAAGTACCTGTAGAGGACTAAGGACTGGGTTCTTACCCTTGGTGTGAGTGATGGCTTGAGTGTATTAGGGTATAGTGATGCTAGCTTCCAGATTGATAGGAATAATTTCCGCTCTCAGTCAGGCTGGGTCTTTACCTTAAACGGAGGATCAATTTCTTGGAAAAGTTCCAAGTAGGAAACAGTGGCTGATTCAACTTGAGAATCAGAGTATATAGCGGCAAGCAAGGCAGCAAATGAGGCTCTATGGCTAAAGAACTTCATTGGAGACCTTGGCGTTGTACCAACTATAAAGGAGCCTATAGAGATTTTCTGTGATAATGAAAGTGCAGTTGCCTTAGAAAAGGAACCAATGGATCATGGGTGATCCAGACATATCGACAGAAAATACCATTTCATCATACATTGAATAGAAGAAGGACTCCTCGTGGCAAAGAGGGTATCATCGGATGAGAACCCAACAGATCCCCTCACGAAAGGACTGGCAGAGTTAAGCATCTCCAGCATGCAAGGCGCATAAGGATGAAGGATGATATTAGTTTTAGTAGTTAGATAGCTTTGAATTGGTTGCTATCTTTTGTCAATCGTTTACTATCATTTCATTTTGCATGTTTGACTTCCAGAATAATTATGTTATGTTATTTCATATTATACAAATTCTCCACATTCGGTCGTATGTTGGAAGTAGATATGAATCAAGACTGTCATGGGTTGGCTTGTAGAGGTCTAAGATGTTGGACATAAGTGGTGCTACAACACTCATGAGCGGTCATAAGTTTTGAGTATTGGATTCAACCCACGCTCATTGGTATGACTTCATGAAATTTATCTTGAGTGATCGTGAGACAGTAATATCATATAAGTCTTCAAACCTAGAGACATGACTTGTTGCCTATGATTTGGTTATACATTGATTATACAAAAACGCATTGGTAACTTGATGTTATAAAATGTGCCTTTGTGTATGATTCAACAAGTAGTAGAACAAGCATATGAGTCGAAGTTTATCTGTTCCTTCTTGGATTAGAAGAGATATATGGGCCCCTGGATGATTTTGTGTTGACCCATGTATTGGTCCCGGTCAGAACTAAGTTGATGTGTTCAATTAAGTTCTATGTTAAGCAAATCGGAAATCGGGAAACAAACTGTTGGACAATAAGTAAGACATTGTTCCATTTATTTCTCTGGCTGATATCTAGAACAGAGGATTATATGATCACTTATCTTAAATGGCATATCATCATCATCTTAGTTCCGCGAGACCTTGAAATATCTACGCTTGCTGATCCATTCCTAAAGTCATTCTTGCAGTTATAGTTATTAGACTTATCCAAGTAGCAGACTATTGGATTAGGTGTCTAATTTCATAACTATTTCTGGAATGTACTTGACCTGATTAGCATGGTCCATTTGGGTTGCATGGCATCATGCATTTGGACATACTAAAATGAGAGAAATAACACTTAAGGATTATTAATATATTATAAGTTCCAATATATTAATAATATTATTTAATTAGTATTGATCAAGAATTAATTTGGAATTAATTATGTGATCAAAAGAAGACTAATTAAATATATGGGTTGATTGTGTAAATCACCCATACTTATATAGTGGTATTATGCTCCATGGATTATCAAGTTGAGCTAAAACCCATTGGATGCTCCATGGTGCTTATAGAGCCCATGGGTCATGGAAATGAAAAGTCACGACAATTAGGGTTTACATGGTGTAACCCTAATTGTAACACACTATATAAGCTTCATGTTCTTCACCAAAATTGGCCTCTAAGAGAACAAGTGAGGGCTACCCGATTTCTAAGTGATCTTTATTTCTCTCTAAGTTATTCCAAGTGCATTTGGTGTTGTGTGAGACATTTAAGGCATCACACTTGAGGTGCTAGGCTCACAAGGTTTTCAAGGAATCCAAACTACTACAAGGTATGTTTTCTTTCTTACTTTTATGTTTAAAAGTTTCCCATGTATGCTAGATAGGTTATGAACCTTGGAAAAACAAATTTGCATCTATCGTAAGTAAATGCCTTACTTGCGCAAAGGTTAAGGTCGAGTACCAGAAGCCCTCTGGTTTACTGCAACAACCAGAGATTCCAGAATGGAAGTGGGAGCGGATCACTATGGATTTCATAACCAAGTTGCCCAAGACAACGGGTGGACTTGATACCATATGGGTCATCGTCGATAGATTGACCAAGTCTGCACACTTCCTGTCTATCAAAGAAACTGACAAGATGGAGAAACTTACGAGAACATACATTAGGGAAATCATACGGCTACATGGTGAGCCTATGTCCATTATCTCCGATAGAGATAGTAGGTTCACCTCAAGATTCTGGCAATCACTACAACATTCCCTAGGAACAAGGCTGGACATGAGCACCGCCTACCATCCACAGACCGACGGACAGAGTGAGAGGACCATCCAAACACTAGAAGATATGTTGCGAGCCTGTGTGATTGACTTTGGAAAGGCATGGGATACTCATTTACCCCTTGTCGAGTTTCCTATAATAACAGTTACCACACGAGCATCAAGGCTGCTCCATTTGAAGCCCTCTACGGCCGAAAGTGCAGATCCCCTCTATGCTGGGCTGAGGTGGGTGATACCCAATTAGCCAGGGGGCAAGCTTCCGACAGTACTCTCACCGGTCCGGAGATCATTCAGGAAACGACAGAGAAAATCGTTCAGATTTGTGAACGATTGAAAGCCTCTAGAGACCGACAGAAGAGCTACGCTGATAAACGAAGAAAACCTTTGGAATTTCAGGTGGGAGACCGAGTCCTTCTCAAAGTCTCACCCTGGAAAGGCTTGATACGTTGCGGCAAGCGTGGGAAGCTTAATCCGAGGTACATAGGGCCTTTCGAGATTCTTGCAAGAGTCGGCCCCGTAGCTTACAAACGCGACCTACCCGACGCACTTCGTAATGTACATTCTACATTCCACGTATCTAACTTGAAAAAGTGTCTGTCCGACGAGACTCTTGTAATCCCACTCGACGAGATCGAGATCAACGAGAGCCTCAACTTCGTGGAAGAACCAGTAGAGATCATGGACCGTGAGGTCAAGCAGACGAAGCAAAGCCGTATCCCTATCGTGAAGGTTCACTGGAACGCCAAGCGAGGACCGGAATTCACTTGGGAACGCGAGGATCAGATGAAACTGAAATACCCTCATCTTTTCGCTTAATTGTTTGTAAATTCTTATTTGCTTAAATTCTAATTTCGGGATGAAATTCCTTCTAATGGGGGGATGATGTGACAACTCGAAATTTCCATTTTGTACGAACATTAGCTATTCAATAGAAGCTAGTCCAGTTTCAAGGAATTTCAAACTTTTCCGAATAAGTTTGTGTACATTAGGGTTTACGTTTAAGGAGATATCAGGAGAGTGGATGCTCATGGGTTTGTGAAACTTGAGCATTTCAAAACTTCATAATGTTAGAGTCCAATTCTGGAATAAAAATATTTTCTGCCAAAAATATTTTAGGACTATAAATAGATTTCTGAACTAAATTCATTCATTATTCACATTTCCAACTAGAGAAAACCCGTTTTCTCTCTCACGGATCTTCGGGTTTTCATCCCAAATCGTGAGTACACTTCTCTAGTTGTGTTATAATGCTTGTTTTACGCTTAATAACATAGATTGCATGTCAAATATATGTGATTCGGGAGTTTACCGCCCAAGAACATTCTTGGGGAGTAAACTCCAAAATGAAGCTTAAAGGCCATCTAGTCCCATTTTCTTGTTAGGTAACTAGTTTAGGATAATATGTATGATCATTTGAGACTAGAAAACAATCAAGAACACATAGCTTTAGGTGTTTACGGCCCAAGAGTTTCTTGGACAGTGAACACCAAATTCAAGGGCTTAAAGGTACCCTAATCACTCCTAAGGCTTTAGACTTTAATACCCATTTAATCCTAGCTAATTTATGGACTTAAACACATCAAAAACATCCCTTAAAGGGAGTTTACGGCCAAGAGAATATTCATAGGCCGTAAACACCAAATAAGGGCACCAAAGTGTGCCTAGGGTCCTCCATAGCCTTAAACAAATGCCTAGAAAGTATTCTACTTGTGTTTGGGACTTGAAAGAACTAAAACACCCATCCCATGAGAGTTTACGGCCGTAAAATCTAAGGGATATGGTCTTTTGGCCATAAACTCCTCAAAGGAGTATTATCTATGCCCTAAACTACCCAAAGGATTAAACCACCAAGCTAGGCTTATTCTAGAAATCATTTAGCACTTTAAAACACCTATTACCACTAAGATTGGAGTTCACGGCCGTAAAATCAAGGGTTTACGACTGTAAACTCCTTGTGTGGGGTTTATTGGGTAGTAAACTCTTATATAAGGTCCTTTGATACATTATACCCCTTTAGCCTTGTCCCATAACAACCTAGAAGCAACCCTTAGGACCTATAACACTTATACCAAGTGTTTACATGTTCCTGAGTGTCCCAACTTATTTCATTAAGTTATTATTTGGCTAATTAGTTATATATATGCTCATTATATGATAACTAGGCTCGTGCGTGTGAACAAGTCTCCGTTTGCCACCTAGCACGGTATCCGACACTTCAATCCAATCCACTCACCACAAGTGAGTTCATACCCCTTTAATTAACCTTTGAAATACTTTTAAATGTTTTAAATACTTTTAAGGGGGGGGGGAATACAAGTTAAATGCTTATAGTTATTACATCAATCACATGTGATTACATTAATCACATGTGATTAATAACTAGAAAACCAATGATTTTATCACTGTTCAAACTGTTTATCAAACTGTTTTACTTCAAAATGTTTTACAAACTCTTTTACTTATCAAATTCTTTTATTAAACTTTGTTTTACTTCTTATAAATTGCATGCCCATATATGTATAGATATATAAGCAATGTTTAAAGGGCTTAGGAAGGCCATCCGCCCTATTTCCTTTTTCTCGATTTGGATGTGGTCTGGTGGGATTTCGGGTAGCCCTCCGAAGGTCGTTTCAATATTAATTATATATCAAATGTACATATATAGACATAAAAGTACTCCTTTATTCATACTTATCAGTACATCATCAGTAAGTTACCATTGGGGTAACACAGGATCATACTACTACAATTTCTAGATCAATGAGTCCGTTCATTTATGAGTCTATACATTACATTACTATGAGAACATATACAACTATACTAGAAAGAGAACATATACAACTATACTAGAAAGAGAACATATACAACTATACTAGAAAGAGAACATATACAACTATACTAGGAGGAGAACATATACAACTATACTAGAACGAGCAACATTACATTACATATACAAGAATACGTTAACAATTGTGATCCACTGTATCAGAGCATGCCTTAAAGGTCATGGCCCGAGTTGTAGCCAGAATTCTCTTGGAGGGAGAGCGTGAGTTTGCGTATAGATCTATACTGGATTGACTATCCTACACCTTGCTGCTAGCTACAGCCGGACTTGTAGGTCTGCAGGTGCCAAACGTCATTCCGTTATTACGACCATTCGTATGTCGTTGTTACCAGTCGATAGTATGGTGCAATTTATCACATTATACCTTAATATAAATCCGGTTTAAGGTAGTTAGTACAACAGTAGTTCCTATAATACAACACTACAGTACTACAATGATTTACCCATTACATATATTTAGTGATTATTTCACTTAAACATTAATGTACAAACTATATTTTGTTAAATGATAGTTACACTTAGGAAATTACACACTTTTACAACAAACGAGCATACAAAGCAGTTAAGCCTTGGTAGAAGGCTACTTTAATAGAAAATATAGGTTTTTCTGAGAAATTCAAACTTTTACAAACACTTACAAACATTTGCTTACATTTTTCAACTTATACTTGAGACAGGTTCAAACATTTTTTATAACAAACACCGACACTAAAATACTTATGAATTCACCAGCTTAATGCTGATAAACTCTTTCAAAATAACTTGTATTCTCAGGTCATCAGTAGACAGGTACCCAGGCCAGCTTTTGAGAAGATGGAGCGCATCCAAGACTCATCTTATTATTTTGATTTACATTATATTTTTGGTGTCTAAAACTATACAGAACACGCTTGTATTAAAATTATATATTTAATGCAATGGATGATGTTGTTTGCTTATTTACATTTACTGTGTTGTGATACTTTACATGACGTCCTCCGCTCAGAACGTTTCCGCCGTTCTTGGTTTTGAGGTGTGACAGATGGACGAGGAGATGAAAAAATCCTGATGTCATGAGATGCTGCGGAGTGACATCCGCCAGTTTGTGAGCCGATCTAGCTGCAGGACACTGGAAGATATGATAGAGAGGGCTCGAGAGAGGCAGTTGGATTTAGAGATGGAGAGGAAGAGGAAGCCAGAGGGAGTTCAGACAAGGAGTTCGGGCAAGAAGCAAACGTATTAGATCACAGATCTCGGAGCCAGTAGAGCCACGGCCGTTGTGGCAAGTGTGGCAGGATGCACGAGGGAGCGTGCAAGGCAGGGAGTTCGGGTTGTTATAAGTGTGGTCGAACTGGTCACATGAGCCGAGATTGTACAACTACTACCACCACCACACCAACATCAGATCTGATTTGCTTTTAGTGCAATCAGAAGGGACACAACCGATCCTAGTGCCCTAGCTTAGCAGCAGTAGGGAAGGTGGTAGCCCCTTCTCCTGCAACCTTGAGGATTACAGACGGCCGGCAGGGCCAGGCTGAGGCGCATATGACGTGGAGTAGGGCTTTTCAGCTTACTGCAGAAGAGGCACGAGCAGCTCCTGATGTGGTAACGGGTATGTATTTTCCTCTTACCTCTATATTTGATATTGTTTATTTCTCATTGTTTATGTGTTTGTGTATAGGGTCGTTCTTAGTGAACGAAATTTCAGCTATGGTATTATTTGACTCGGGGCTACCCGATCATTTGTGTGGCTCGCACTTAGCAAGCGATTTAGCAGAGTTCTAAGGGAGCTGGATTGCCCACTCGACGTGGAGATAGCTGATGACAGGACCGTCAGGGTCATGAGAGTTTATAGAGGATGTACTTTGCGGTTATTTGATGAGCGGTTCTCAGTGGATTTGGTTTCTATTCCCCTTCGAGGGAATAAGGTTATAGTAGGTATGGACTGGTTGAGCCCCAATAGGGCAGTGATAGATTGTGAGCAGCAGCTGGTTAGAGTTTGCATGCCCAGTGGGGGAGATTTAGTGATTCAGGTCGATACGCCACCTCGTAGACCAGTTTTCTGTTCCATAACGAGAGCGAGACATCATATTCAGCAGGGTTGTGCAGGATATGTCGCTTATGTCATGGATACTCAGAATAAGGGTAAGGAGATAGTGCAGAAGACCACTTTTATGACCTGATATCGTCATTATGAGTTTGTGGTGATGTCGTTTGCTCTCACCAATGCTCCAGCCGCGTTCATGGATAACATGAATCCCGTGTGCAGACCAATGCTGGATCGATTGGTAATAGTATTTATTAATGACATCTTGGTTTATTCCAAGACTGAGGAGCAGCACGAGGAACACCTGAGGGAGGTGTTAGAGACTTTGAGGAGGGAGAGAATTTTCGCAAAGTTCTCTAACTGCAAGTTCTGGTTGCACGAGGTGTAGTTTCTGGGGCACCTTGTCAACCAGAAGGGTATATTAGTGGATCCGGCCAAGATAGAGGCTGTGATGCAGTGGGAAGTCCCGCAGTCTCCATCCGAGATTCAGAACTTCCTGGGGTTGGCAGGGTATTACAGGAGATTTATCCAGGATTTGTCCAAGATAGCAGTTCTGCTGACCCGACTGACCAAGAAGTCGGTGGTGTTTTGCTAGGGCCCTGAGCAGCAGGCGGCCTTTGAGATGCTCAGGCAGGGACTGTGCGAGGCGCCGATTCTCACTCTGCCAGAGGGAGTGGATGACTTTGTAGTCTACTGTGACGCTTCGATCACAGGTTTGGGAGCAATGTTGATGCAGCGGGGGTATGTGATAGCTTATGCCTCGATACAGTTGAAGCCACACGAGGCAAACTACCCTACACATGATTTAGAGTTGGGGGTAGTAGTGTTCGCCCTCAAGATTTGGCGGCATTACCTCTATGGGGTCCGATGTACTATCTACACGGACCACAAGAGTTTGAGGTGCCTCATGGATCAGTCGAGCTTGAACATGAGGCAGCATTGGTGGTTTGATGTGGTGAAGGACTACGATTGTGAGATCCTTTACCACCCAGGCAAGGCCAACGTAGTGGTCGACGCCATAAGCCACAAGTCGGTAGCGGCTTCGATCCGGGATATATGTCTAAGGATGACAGTGATTACTCCACTGCTGGAGCAGATTAGAGAGGTGCAGGTCGAGGTCCTGAAGGAGGAACGTCAGAAGTGTGAAAGGATAGTGGGTAGAGTGGCTTCGTTTGATTACGACAGTCAAGGATTGTTGAACCTGCATGGGAGGGTCTGGGTACCGTACTGGGGCGAAGTATGGTAGGTGTTGATGGATGAAGCCCACACGTTTCGGTTCTCCATCCACCCAGGGGCGACGAAGATGTATAGAGATCTTCGACCCGATTATCGGTGGCCCTGCATGAAGCGGGACGTAGCTTGGTATGTGGAGAGGTGCCTGACCTGCAGAAAGGTCAATGTAGAGCACTAGAGGCCCCACGACATGATGCAGTCGTTGGACATTCCCGTATGCAAATGGGAGGATATCACCATGGATTTCATTACTAAGCTTCCCAGGACCGCACGGGGGGTTGATTCGATATGGTTCATCATGGATCGGTTGACCAAGAGCGCCCATTTCATACCAATTCAAGAGAGCACCTTGGTCAAGAAGTTTAGCTGAGATTTATGTGTGAGAGGTTGTGGCCCAGCATGGAGTGCCTGTCTCTGTGGTGTCAGACCAAGATGCCTGGTTCACTTCCAGGTTTTGGAAGCGGTTTCACGACAAGATGGGTACTCGTCTCCATTTCAGCACCGCTTTCCACCCTCAGACGGACAGGTAGAGCGAGAGGACGATTCAGACTCTCGAGGACATGCTTCGGGCATATGTGTTTGACTTTAGTGGCAGTTCGGATACGTATCTTCTGTTAGTGGAATTTTCGTATAACAACAGTTACCACCCTAGTATAGACCGGCCTCCATTCGAGATGCTCTATGGGAGGAAGTGTAGGACCCCAATCTATTGGGGTGAGGTTGGTCAGAGAGTCATGGGGAGCACGGAGGTAGTACTTAAGACCACAGAGTGAATTCAGCAAGTTCGGAGTAGGCTCCAGACTGCTCAGAGCCGACAGAAGAGTTACACCGACAAACAATGCTCAGACTTGGTGTTTCAGGTGGGCGATATGGTCCTCCTGAAGGTGTCACCCTGGAAGGGTGTCATCAGGTTTCGGAAGCAGGGAAAGCTAGTCCCCAGGTTCATTGGTCCATTTAGGGTCTTGGCCCGGGTGGGCCGGTTTGCTTATCAGTTAGATCTTCCAGCTGAGCTCAGCTAGATCCACAACACATTCCACGTTTTTCAGTTGTGGAAGTGGTTAGTGGATGATTCAGCAGTGATACCCCTAGAGGATATTCAGGTTGATGAAAACCTGAACTACATAGAGAGACCGGTGGTAATTCTAGATCGAAAGACTAAGGAGCTGAGAAATAAGAGAGTAGAGTTAGTGAAGGTTCAGTGGCAACACAAGAAGGGTTCAGAGTGGATATAGGAGCCCGAGGAGGAGATGAGAGAGCACTACCCGGAGTTAATTCCAAATTCAGTGGCAGCAGACTTCGAGGATGAAGTCTGATTCAAGTGGGGGTGAGTTGTAACATCCGTCTTTCGAGGTACTATTTGATTATGCAAATTAATTTTGGTTTTGGGTTTATGTTGGGCAATGGCCCTTTTTGGGAATGGACGTTTGATGTTTGGGCCAAGGTATGGGCTGCACATAAGTCGTACGCGAGGCTTAGTAATCTTTAGATGCGCGAGACTCGGGGGCGTACGCGCAGTGTACCATATGGTACGCCCAACGTATGCGGGCATATGCCAAACCCTAATTTTCAGTGTTAAAGACCTATATAAACCTCATTATAGCCTCCCCTTTGGCCTCCTCACCTGTCCCTCACTCTCAGAAAACCCTAGTTTGTCCCTTACTCCATTTCTTGTGTGCTTGACCCTCTTGAGTTGTTTTTGGTGAAGAAGGGCTTGGGAGAAGTGAAGCAAGGTTGAAAGAGGAAGCACTTGAGTACCTTGAGCTCAAGGATCTGGAACAAGCCCACTTTTTGGAACTCAAAGGAGGTATAAAGCTCCTATCTTTCCATCTTGGTTCATAGATCTAGGGCTTTGAAGATTTGGGCTTTTTAGACCCAAAGATTTGATCTTGAGAATGCAACTCAGTTTTTGAGCTTAGGGTTGCCACCCTTGAAGCTCATTGTGTTCCTTTAGCTGTAAAGTTGCAAAATTTGAGGCTTTTATGAAGCCATGCAAGAGATCTAGTCATTTTCTTGGTGGTTCCTTGTAACATTTTAGTGTTGGGCTCATTTGGTGGCTTACAAGCCACCAAGTGATCGACTGTATGGGCTAGGCTGAAGTATTGGACTCAGATCTAGAGTTTAGACGTAGTGTCTTAAGGGATTAAGCAGTTTTAGAGGAAAGGGCTTTACTGGAGGATACGTTGGGCGTATCATCAGTACGCACAGCGTACCAGCCCTTTCAGTCGTACGCGCAGCGTACGAAGAGGTACGCTCAGCGTACTCTCAAACAGTGGACTTGTTGTTATTGGGCCAGTTTGGGCCAAGTATTGGACATGGTAGCTGTGGGCCGTGTTGGGCTTGCAGAAGTCAGTTAAGGGCTTAAGGTTTGGTAAGGTTTGAAAGGAAAGCCCTAATTCAAAGAGTTGGGCCTAATTTAGAAAATTGGGCCATTTGGGGATTATTGGGCATCAGTGAGGACTAGAAAGGATTGGGCCTGGGTCATGGCCCAAATTGGATCAGATGGGTAAAATAATCATTTTACCCATAGAAGAATCCTCATTTCTTACTAAGTGTTTATTTGGTCATGATAGTCGGAGAGCAGCCGGAACAGCAGTCTTGGATTTCTCGCTCGGGTTTTCAGTAGTTAGTCATATGAGGTGAGTTTCCTCCTAGTAGGAATGGGTCTAAGGCACCAAGGCCGGCCCGTTTAAGTAGTAGAGTATTCTTGGGTTAGCCTGATGCAGTTTATATGTTTCTGACTGCGGTTTGATGCCGGGGAGGTCCCGAGAAGTAGTTATGTATGCTTGATGTCTTTGTGATTCATGCATGTTTATGTGTTATGTGTTTTATGTCCTGGACTCCGGTTCGATGTTGGCCAATCCCGATGCAGTATATGTAATTATGTTATATGTTATGTGTTCTGGGGTAAGCCTGATGTTGGGGCAAGCCCGATGTAAGTTAGTTATTATGCCATGTATTATGTATTTCGGGGCAAGCCCGATGTATGCTAGTTTATGTGTTATATGTTGTTGTTCCGGGCTACAGTCCAATGTCGGGGCAAGCCCGATGCAGATTATGTGACTATGATATGTGTTTATGTTATATGTTATGCTATATATGTGTCGGGGTAAGCCCGATGCCAGGGTGAGACCGATGCCCGATGCGGTCGGATGCTAGGCTGAGCCTGATGCCAGACAGGAGTCCGATGCTGGGATTCGCCTGGATGCATTTGGGAGTAGTCCCAGAGTTATGAAATTGTTATATGTGCTTTGTATGGTATGTGGTATTTTGGGGGAGCTCACTAAGCTTCGTGCTTACAGTTTCAGTTTTGGTTTCAGGTGCTTCAGCTAGCAAAGGGAAGGGCTCGAGTTGATGGCATGGCACACACCATAGTTTTATTAGCATGGGAGCTTACTCTGATATTTTATATGAGACAGTTATATGTTGACAGATTTTATGTGATTTTGATATACATGTTTGATGACTTTGTTTTATGATGATGATAGTATGGTTGTTAAATGAATTTTAAAATGAACTTTTGGCTTGTGTTTTTGGGGTGTTTCATTAACATTTACATCCGTATTAGATACGTGTGTAAGAATGCCTGAGGTTCGAACCTCCTCATTAGATGACTTGGTTAACGAATCCTCGGGTGGTATGACCAAAGTCTGCTCAGGAGTTGATACTTTTGTTGAGTCACATTGAAGAGTAGATGTGTCCACTGTCGAAGTGTTAATAGAACTACTTGTAACATTCCCAATTGGTGAATCAGGAACAAATTCATCTTCTTCATCTTCCTGAATGATCAATTTTCCCTGCTTCGTGTTTTTCGAAATATGTATAGCAACATCCTCAGCCCGTTGCTTCTTTGAGGATTGAGAAACTGGTACAAGTACTTCACGAATAACAACTCCTTTCTGAGTTACATGTGGCTTTCGAATTATTGATGGTGAAAAGTTTGATGATCTTTCAGGAGATTTTATTGACCCATTTGCCATCTTTATAAGACACTTTAACACACCAAGCTTTTTAGGAATAATCTGCTTTGTATGATCAACTGTTTCAGTCTCCATAGGCTTTGTTGACTTCTTCAAAACTCTTCATCCCTCTCCAACCTTTTTATCTAGAGACGTAGACACATTTTTCTCCTGAATTAGTTTCGAAGGACTAGATTCACCAACCATCTTGGACTTTCATGGCTTCTTGGAAGAGCATTCTTTAGTGGATTGAAGTAAAACACCAGTTACATCATTGGGGTTAAAGGTCTGTAAATATGCTAGCAACACTGGATTCGATGGATCAACATTCTTGAGCATTCCATCTGGAATTCGAGCAACTGAAGGGAACACATCGACATCATCTTCAATAACTTTTGGATAATGATACTTCATGAACTCTGCCTTTGGTTCATCAGGAGGACCCTAAATACCTTCCTTGTCATATGCAAATTGAAGAATCAAGCTCCAATATCTAGCACACGAAACCCCATCCACAACATTTGTATTGTCCATACTTTTCAATAATTCTTTACATATCTGTGTAGTATAATCCACTGCTAGGTAATAATAAATCCCAACCACCATAGCATAGACCTCCAGTCTTCCTTTATCAAAACCAACACTTCGATCAGTGAGACATCGAAGATAAATTGCAAACAAAAAATTCCAGATACAAGGAAGGCTTGATTTCTTGAACTCACTAATCTTGGTAAGATAAGGTTAATAACCCATCTCATTGAACATGTGTACAATTTGCTCAGTAGTAACCTTAAAGAAAGGTGGAGAATTAGGGATTTCAAGTATCTTATCAAAAAGCTTCTTTTTCAGACGAACCTTCTTGTCATTGATCATATTAAATGTAATGGTGTCCATCGTTTTGCTGTAAGAGGCAGCGGAACCAGCCATGGACAACCAAGACATCGAAACTGCAAACGAATTAAACATCACAATTGATAAAGCTGAATGTTGCAGAGCAATAATCAACATCTTGAGTTCTTCTGGACATACCATTGATATCGCCATCCACTTGATAGTTTGTACTTTGGATCTTCATAATAGGATGAGAAGATACATCCTCAGTGGCGTTGGATTGAGGAGCAGCCATAACTAGGTTTTTCTTGAAAACATGAAGAACAGAGAGGAAAGATAACTCTTAATTTCCTTGAGAATTTTTTTAGTACGCATAAAAATTGCATTGAAATCCCAATTTCCCTTTTTATATGTATCCCAAATGTGAATCTCAAATGGTTACTGTCACACCCCAAAACCGGAACGGTGGAAACGTTCGGGGTGGAGGACGTCATGTTTAGTATCACAAGACATGCATCATAGTAATCAAAGTAATGAACAACCATTTCATTAGAAAGAAAGTGTTTACAAAGTATGTTGTCACATAACATAGACTACAAAGTAAATAACAAAACAAGACTTCAAGCTATACTGCTCCATCTTCTGAATCCCAATGCGTGTACCTGTCTACTGCTCTCCTGAGAATACAAGTTATTTTGAAAGTGTAGATCAACATTTAAGCTGGTGAGTTCATAATGTTTTAGTGATGTAATAAGTTGTAGAAAGTTGTACTAAGTTGTATGTTTTGTTTAGAAAAGTTCTCCTGTTCATCAAGAAAATCCTATATTTCCTGCTTTGATGAAAGATAAGTAAAAATGACTCTATAATCCTTTCTATGAATACTAAATGGATACAAGTTATATAAAACTCAGAGTAAACAAACAATTGGTTGTATGTATCTGCCATAAGCCCACAACTAAACAAGGAACAGGAAATGAGGCGGAAGACACACATCCTATTGTTTGTTAGATCATTGTTGTATATAACGCTAGTGTATTTACTTGGTACTCATTGAGTTAACTGTAATAGTTCCTTTATATTTAATGAAAAGATTCATTAAGAAAACCCTTATTTCTTATAGTAAAAATGGTAACCACAGTAGTTCCTTCTATAATAACTTAGTTTATACTAGCTATATATAATCTAATATCGAATAGATAGTTAATTGGGTGAATCTGCCTAAGCCCACAACCAAACAAGGAATAGGAAATGAGGCGGAAAGCACACATCCAACTACCTATCGGGTATTAATTATATATAACCATGATCTATAAACTAAGGTATTATTGAGTTAACCGCCTAAGGACATTTAAGTTTATACTGTTTTTAATAAAATGGATTAACCCTTTACTGGTAAGTTTCTAGTTTTGTCTACCAAATGTTCTATTTGAAAAATATGTTTTGTACTAGAAAACGGTGTATTGAATTTGTATATTATGACCTGTCCCATACCTGGTACCCCTAATGATTACTTGGTGTATACGGAACATATATGTAGCTAAGACCAGATAGATAGTAGGTTGGGTAAATCTGCTCTAAGCCCACAACCAAACAAGGAACATGAAATTAATCGGAAAGCACACACCCTACTGTCTGTTGGATCCAAATAACATATATATCCCTAATGTATACACTAAGGAATCATAAAGTTAGCATTATAGGCCCCCTTTCTACTAAATGTACTACACTCGACTGTTCTGTTTTTCGTTTGTAAAATGTAAGTTTTTCCCTAGTTTATAACTATCTTAACTCGAAAATAGATTGCATTAACTTTCAAGTGGAACTGTCACAATATGAAAGCAATAGGAAAATGTAAGTACCCAATTGTCTTTTGAATTGACATCCTGACGTACTGATTACCTTAAAACATATATGTTTTATTAAGTTCATAATGTGATGGATAGTGCCCATACTATACACTCTCCCTGCAAGAGATTCTGGGGACCAAACACGACTTCCGCAAACAAATTGCTAGCCCGCGTAAATTCACATTAAAGTTATATGATCATGTATACCCAATTTACTATCACCTTTCTGTTAGAAAAATGAGTTAGTTATTATTGGTATACTTAGATCCTGTAGTGTTCTCCTATTATAGCATTTAGTGTGCTCGTTCTGTTTTAGTATCTTAGTATGTTCTTTCTGTTATCATGTATAGTGTATAGTATGTCTCTCTGATGTATTCTATCTACCTCCTTGATTCTCTTTATAGTATGCTCTAGTATCTAGTATGAATTGAACCTCTAAGCTATACCCCTTATAGTTTACTAGTGTTTTACTTGAACTGTTATTGAAAAGACTCATTTTACTACTAAGCTATGCTTGTACTTTAAAAACGGAGTTTTTTTTAAACTATAAAGTAACATAGCTTTAAAAGAGTTTTTGAAATGTTTTAATCACTTATAAATGACATAAGAAATTTTTTGAAAGATGTTTATAACAAACATTTACATAATTATCATTGTGTTCAACTTGTATCCCCCCCCTTAAAAGCATTTAAAACAGTTAAAAGTTTCATTATAGGGGTATGAACTCACTTTATGTGGGTGATTCAAACGAATATGCGCGTAAGGATGAGAAGCTCCATGAATGAAGTCCTGAAATACAAACGAGTCCTAAATGACATATATGGCAAGTATTTGCATGAATATAGTGTTTATAAGCAACTATCATGCAAGGAAACACTCCAAGGGACAAAGGGACACTTGGAATGCAGTGTGGAATCACATGTGATTGATTAAGGGGTCTTCACGGCCACCATATGGAGTTTACGGCCATGGACTTTACGGCCGTAAAATCATGGTAAAAGGTGCATGAAAACGTGTTTCAACGTCTTACAAAACACAAGGTAGTGATCTAGCCTCAATTCCAAGCTTAGGAAGAGTTTAAGGCTCAAATGCACCACTAACTAGGGTTTACGGCCAAGGGAGATGCTCTTAGCTGTAAACACCTCTTCTTCTTGGGAAATGGATGATTTTAAGGATGTAAATCATGAACCTCTACTAGCCAACAAGGGTATGGAAGGAATACTCACTTTTTAAGGGCCTTTGATGAGTTTTCGGCCACCAAGAACAAGTGTGTGGTCTTGGTGTTCTTAGTGAAAGATGAAGATCTAGCCAAAAGTTGTTGTTAATTGATGGAATCAAAGGGTGATGCTAGTCAAGAAGATGTATCATCAAATCAAGGAATGAAACACTTACATTTTTGGAGGATCTAGATGAAGAAGTTGATGATACTTGACAGAGAATAGAAGTGTTCTTGAGGTGGAAGTGAAATAATGAAGGAAAAGTGAAGGGAATGAGACCTTAAGGAGGGAGTTTATGGCCCACCTTGAGTTTACAGTTGTAAAATCAAGTGGTGTGGCCGTGAAATCCTTTTGGTGGTCCTAAGGCTTGAAATGTTGTACAGTGAATCTAGCAGGTACTTCCTAACACTCATACCATGAATGTACTAGGCTTAAAACACTCAAACAGACTCTAAACAGTGCTAAATGATAGCAGGAGCAAGTCTGACTCAAGGTTGATTGGCTTGACGTATAAGGAAAAAAAAAATTCGGGTTGTAATAGTTACCATAAAGATAGTGTACACGTGGCCCTTGAAAGTTTCGCCACTAGCCGTTAAAGATGCCATGTCAGATAAAGTGTAGAACACGATAACCGATAAACATGCACAGTTACCCAACAGTCACATCATACGTCCTTTCGTGAGTACTTGTAGATAAGGACCAAACCTTTGGAATAGAGGTTGGGCTCTTTCGCTTTTAGGTTATAAAACGAATTCATATGTCAGACTTTTCGAAATCATCAACATGAGTTAGTAATACTCAAAACCTCAAGGATTTCGTGAGTGCTGTGTGCCAATGAAAAAGATAAGAAACAAAAAAAATATATACGTGTGATGTCGAAAAATATTATTTCGACATGAAAGCAGATAAATCCTGGGAAAAGACTTCTTCATTAATCATCATGAGAGATAATCAACTGCTTGTGTGGTTTCCCATGAATTACAATCGAATACTTTATGAGAAGTATCGAAGGGCTTCTTTTCAATATGGCTTAAAATTTCGATACAATGCATACTTAACATAAGTATGACAACTTGTAAACGAAACTACCTGTTTGACTAGTGTAGTCAGTGACAAGTAAGCTTTCAAAATTTTATGAATTAACGAAGATCAGAATGATACTCAGACAGAAATCATATTCTTGAACCAAAAGAATTAACAGTCTTTTTGGGTAACAAATTTCATGCGTTTTGAACATTTGATCAAGATTATAACAAGAAAACATTCTGATTTTGAGTATAGAAATCAGGTACCGAAACAAAAGTTTCATCATTTCTGGAACAAAGTTACCCGTCAGTTCCTTAAATTGGTTCGACATTGAGGGTTTCATTTTCATCATGGTCTAATGATGTAAGATCATAAACACAGAATTTTGATATATCTAGATCCTGATTCGTTTTTAGCAGAGATCTCATGGACATTTGTCATTGTGTGTGAATGTGTAAGAATTTTTGGGTTGAAAAAGATTTGCTAATAGAAACAATTGTACCTCTGTGTTAATTTGACCTCGCAGTAAACTCTTAACTCATTTGAGAAGAGTAAGGTAGCTCTTGAATGAATGAGAATATAGTCTGATTGGGAAGGAATTCTAAAAATGAGATAACCATTAAGGCTTCAAAACTCATAGCATTAATGAGGCCTTGGTCAACATGCAACAACATGCTTCTAGGGACACCTTAACTAGTACAAAGTTTTCGAATGTTTACTTCCCTCAAGCAACAAGCAGGTACCGTGAACGCTTTCCAATTACTATGACGTTTAACATGTAATTCTCGACATCTACACAACATGTGTAAATACATACAAGAAAAAGAAAATATTTTTGGAATTCTTGTTTTATCAAAAAAAAAAACTTTCTGATATTTTTGGATTTTTCAAAAACAAACAAAAAAAATATTTTTGGTAGTTTTGGATTTTTCGACATAAAAGTAACGAAAAAAATTTGTACAAAACTCATGAATTTTTTTGATTAAGCGGTGTGTACATAATTTCGAAACTGAACCGTGTCGAAGCGCTGAACGTGAACAGTAACTTCTAAAAGACAAGCTATTTCCTATGAGCAAACATTCAGCACCTCTGAATCAACACTTTTGCACCTTGTTCTCTTATCATTCTTTCGAAATCGGTCTAGGAACTAAATTTCCTTCAATCATTCCTAGACCCCCCAAAATTCTCACGAATGATTTTTCATCTAATGGCTTTCTGAAAATATCAGCATGTTGATCAGTGGTTTTCACAAAGTGAACTTCGATATTGCCATCCTCAACGTGATCTTTTATAAAGTGATAGCGAAGAGAAATGTGCTTGGTTTTTGAATGATACATAGGATTGTGACAAATATGTATGGCACTTTGTGAATCACAATACAACATAATTTTCTTCATGCTGATTGCATAATCACGTAGTTGGTTTTGTATCCATATGATTTTTGAAGTACAAGTTGTAGCAGCAACATACTCTGCTTCTGGTGTGGAAATCGAAACACATGTTTGCTTCTTTGACTGCCAACTTACTAACTTCCCATCCAGTAATTGACATCCGCTACTTGTGCTTTTTCTATCAAGAATGCAACTTCCTAAATCAGCATCAGAAGATGCTTGTATATAGATTCTTGTTTTCGAAGGATACCACAATCCTAACAAAATTTAGCCTTTGTGATATCGAAAAATATTCTTCAATGCTGTTAAGTGTGGTTCTCTGGGATACGATTGATATCTAGCACAATTACAAACAGAAAACATAATTTCAGGTCGAGTTTCTGTAACTTAAAGTAACGAACCTATCATGCTTCCGTATAAAGTAAGATCAACAGTTGGTTTATCTAACGAAGGTGAGAGCCTTGTTCCAACTGACATTGGTACTCGTAATTTCGTGCCATTCGTCAAGCCAAAATTTTCAAGTAGATTCTTTGTGTATTTTTCTTGATTGATAAAAATTTCTTCTCTGGTTTGACGAATATTCAATCCTAGAAAGTTGTTTATTTTTCCCATCATGCTCATCTCAAATTGACTTTTCATCAGATTTTCGAAATCTCTAGATAAAGCAGGGTAGGTCGAGCCAAAAATAATATCATCAATATATATTTGAACAAGCATAAGCTGATCCCCAACTTTCTTTCGAAAGAGTGTGGGATCCACTGACCCTTGTTTAAATTTTGATTGTTTTAAAAAAGAGGTAAGAGTTGCATACCATACTCTTGGTGCTTGTTTTAACACGTATAAAACTTTATCTAAAATATAACAATGATTAGGAAATTCTTCATTGATGAAACCTCGAGGTTTTTCAACGTATATTGTTTCTTCAAGTTCTCCATTAAGAAAAGCACATTTGACTTCCATCTGATAGACATCAAAATCCTTGTGTGCTACTTAGGCCTAAAATATTAGAACAACCTCGATTCTTGCGACAAGGGCGAAGGTTTCCTCATAGTCGATACCTTCTTGGTGCGAATAACCTTTAACTACAAGCCTAGCCTTATTTCGAACAATATTACCATCCTTGTTTGTTTTATTTTTGAAAATCCATTTTAACCCAACAATCGAAACATCTTTTGGTTTAGGAAATAATCTCTAAACCCTATTTCTTTTAGATTCAGAAAATTCAGATTGCATTGCAACAACCCAATCTGAGTGTTCCATTACAGCCTTAACTGTTTTTGGTTCCATTTTTGAAATAAAGATATTAAACATGCAAAACTCCTGATGAGCATTAAGAACCTCATTCTTTGCATGAAGTTGAGCTCTTGTTAACACACTATCTTGTGGATTTCCAAGCACTTATTCTTCTAGATGATTTCTTGTCCATTTCTGCAATGGTGGATATGCTGGATCAAAATCCAATGGTGCACGTCGAACATTTCTTCATTCTCTAAACCTACAACAGAATTATTATCGTTTAAATCATGAAAAATTTCATATTGATTATTATTCGACACATTTAGCTCCCCCTCGACAATTTCATTTTCAGGTTGCTCCCCTTCAACATCATCATCCATTCTCCTATTCTCCCCCTCGAAACAATGCTCCCCCTCAACATGAGAATTCGAATGCAAGTGTTCCGCCTCCACTTGATCATTTGGCATACTTTTGCTATTTCCAGAAGAAGGTGATGTCGAGTTTTCATCAACTGCATCTTGAGTAAGTGTCGAACAATCAAAATGCATTGATAATTCCAGAAGTTGATTATCCTGAGCATGGATTTCAGCATCAGTAGCTCTATCTAGAACACCAAATATTAAATCATAATCAAAATCAGACGAATTAAAATTTTCAAATTCATCTTTTGATTCATTAAGTATTGGTTTTTGTTCGAAACACTTTTCAACTTGTTTGATATAATAATCATCGAACCTAAGATTGAATATTTCTTCAATTTTCCTTGTTCATCTATTCAACACTCGATATCCAACCGAATTATGAGAATAACCCAAGAAAATTCCTTCGTAAGCTTTGGACTGAAACTTCGAAATATTATCCTTAAGATTCATGATAAAACACCTGCAACCAAAAACATGAAAGAATTTGACATTAGGTTTTCGATTATTAATAATTTCATAAGGAGTAATGTTGAATCTTCGATGAATGAACGATATATTTTGTGTAAAACATGCAGTAGAAACTGCTTCAGCCCAAAGATATTGAGGAAGATTTGCATATGTGAGCATAGTTCTTGCAGCTTCACAAAGAGAACGATTTCGCCTTTCAACAACCCCATTTAGCTGAGGTATATAGGGTGAAGAAAAATTATGTGAAATTCCTTTGTCTACTAAAACGAATCAAGAGCATTATTCTTAAATTCGGAACCATTATCACTCTTGATTTTTCGAACTTTCTTCTTCAAGCTTGTTTCCAGCTTTTTGATAAAATCAATCATTATTTGAGCAACTTCTGATTTTAATATGAGAAAATAAACCCAAATAAATCAAGAAAAATCATCAATAATGACAAAATGTACCGTTTCTTGTTGAGAGTTTCAATGTCGATGGTCCACAAAGATCAATATGAAGAAGTTCCAATGGTCTAATAATTTTTGAATCGATGATAACGGGATGTCCTTGTCGATGTTGCTTCCCTTGTTCTCATGTTGCACACAAGGTATCATTATCAAATTTTAATACAGGTAAGCCTCGAACAAGATCATTTACCACCAATTTATTAAGATTTCAAAATTTCAAGTGAGATAGATGTCGATGCCAAAGCCAACTAACATCTGATGAAGCTTTTAAAAGTAAACACACAAAGGAAACACCAACAATAGGCTTTATGTCGAGAGTAAACATGTCTCCTTTTCTTTTGTATTTGAGAAAACTTCTTTCGTATTGACATTCGAAATAAAGCTTCATTCTTCATTAAACACCACTTGATTTCCAGTGCCCACAACAAGTTGAAAACACTAATCAAATTATGTTGAAGACCTTCGACATAAGCAACTCAATTTACAGTAAACTTCCCATTTGTGACTTTACCATATCCCTTGACTTGACACTTTTGATTGCTACCAAACTTCACAACACCAACATTTTTCAAACGTCGATAATCATGTATATTCTCTTTCCTTCTAGTCATGTGATGAGAGCAACCACTACCGATATACCATTTTTCATCATATTCCTCGTCACATAGAACCCGCAATCAGTGGAAAATTTTAGGTACCCAAGCCTGTTTGGGTCCTTTATGCTTAGTTTGAAACACAATGTGAAATGAATATCCTAATATCCAATTACAAACTTTAGATTTAAAACTATCAATTAATTCCACTCCATTTGGTAAAGGCTTAGAAATATAACATTTCGAAAGTTTAGGACTTTCACTGACTTTCACCTTTGTCTTCTCAGATTATGGCTTTGTTACCTTTTCTTTCGAAATAGGGCGCCAAGCCTTAATTGAAGATGTCGAGTCTTTCGATGATGAACTGACATTCAACATTTCGTTCAAATACTTTTCATAAAGAATTTTGATTTATCGTTAAGAGTATTTTCCTGTTTGATAAGACTTCCCTTTTCCTTCAAGCCAATGATCGATATTTTGCACATTTGATCTACCCTTGGTATATGAAACCTTGAAAGATTCTTTCGCAGGAGGATTGGGAAAATTTGGTTGTTGTGGTGTGAATTTGACATTTCGTTTTGAATGAAATTTATCAAACTTTTGTGTTTCAACCTTTGACTCAAAACACTGTTGTGACTTCTTCAATCAGGATGAATTGGTTTTAGATGGAAATGATTTTGAAAAACCTTGTTTGATTATTAGAAAAAGGCTTTGTCAAAGATGATGAATTTTTCAAATTTGAAAATTTCTTTTCATGAGAGGTGTGACTTTGAGTTCGTGACAAAAACTTAGTTTCTTGATTTTTTATTTTCAAAAAGTTAGTATGTGAAGTTGACTGAGACAAACGCTTTTTAGACATAGCGGGATTTTTCTTTATAATTGAACTTGATGAAGACATTGTCTTAACCTTTTCAGATATTTTCTTTTTAGTTATTTTCTTTTGCAAATCATTTTGTTTCATTCGAGACTCAACAATTGGCCAAAAGATTTTATTTCTTGCCTATGTCTTTGAAATTTCCATTTTCTTTCGAAGAATTGTCAATTTGATCCTTAAATTCTTTTGTATTTATTTTCACATTTTGTGATTTGACATCCAATTGCGTTTCAACCTCTTTCGAAAATTTCGATTTTTCAACCCATGTTCGTTGAGGTTTTTGTCTTTTAGTAATGTATGGATTCTTTGTTAGATTATTTTCGACAACACTTTGATTAGAGAAAAAAAAATATTCTTTTGAAGTTTGCTTATTATCCTCATCTACCAATTTGTTAAATTCAGGTTTGATGTTTTCAACATTCCCAGTCATAACAAATACCTGATTTGAAAAAATGACATTATCTATGCACTGGAAATTTGGATACACAACCGTATTTGTTTCGAGATAATGAGCACCTTTTTCTTTCAACACCTTGTCGAAATTTTCTGTTTCACCATACACCTGATCAACAACAATTATTGGTATTTCATTTTCTTTCAAAACATCTTTTGTTGTGGTTGTGTCTTTCGAAATTTCGTCATCATCCTCCTTATCATCACTATTGTCAGTTTGACTATCTCTGACACTTACATGATCAAAATCACAAACTTTTGAACTGGAGGCTTGATCAGTGTCAGTCTCATCTAACAAATCATTATATTTTTCTTTGCCTTTACTCAAAGATGTGACATTAATGACAAACAACTGAGAACAATCGACATCTTCAATTTCACTGATTTCGCTAAAATTGTCAGAATTATCTTCAATATCAGCAAAATTAGATTGATTGTCAGATTTCAAATTCGCAGTTCTTTTCAAAACTTTAAGTTGTTCGTTTTTGGTTAAGGTGTCATTCACAATTTCAACTTATTCATTAGCATCCAGACATTCATCAAATTTCACAATTCCATATGTATATTTATTATCTAAAACTTTATCAAAATATGAAATATTCATCTCACAATCATAAGAAATTTCATCTACTTTTTCTCTTTCGAAAGCTAAAAATGGTAGAAGCTTCCTATGTTGTTCTCTACTAATTTCACACGAATGATGTGATTCAGTTAATTTTCTATAGAGTCTCTTAGCAGAATTACAATATATGTTCCTTTGTTTCAATAGAATTTTATTCTTAGTGCTAAGATTATCTCTATCTACCATAATATTTGTTATCTGCAACTCTAAACAATCTATCATAGACTTCTTTGTTTCCAGGATTCTTTGAGTTTCTAGTAACTGAATACTAGATTTCTTAGCTTCATTGCTAGCAGAAATAATAAGATTATTTACATAAGTAACAGAAGCATCAAACTCAGTTAATACAAAATTATATGCAGATGAAGGAATGTTAAAGGATTTAAGTAGAGAATGTACCTTCACAGTCATTGGTGCATTATCTCATGAATTCGAAACAAAGCATCTGCCTGTTACATTATCTTCTTCGACATCCTCGTACCTTGTATACATGACCCCATGGGTTGGATTTCTCATCTCTTCGTCATCAGACCCCGATGACCATATCTGATACTCTCCCTCATCTTCATCTTCTCCTCTAGCCACAAGTGAAAGATTTTTTTGACTTTTTCCTGACTTCCTCCAGCTTCTCAGAGTAATAATCCTCATCCTTCACTTTATTCTTCTTTTCTTCTTTCTTTCACAGCATATAGTCATTAGCCATGAGGTTTGCTTCATGACAATAATGACAATCTATCCTTGAATCACCTTTCAACTTCTTCTCTTGTTTCGAATCCTCAGCCTTTACCTCTTTCTTCTCAAACCTCTTCTCCTCACTAACCTTCCCAGAATAACTTCCCTTCGTTTCTCCAGACTTCATCTTCATATTAAATGGCTTCATGTAAAACTTCTTCACCTTGTTGTTGGAGTAAAATGCAACAGCTTCATCGTCCGAGTTGACAATAAGAACTCCTTCCTCAGAACCCTTGTTCTCAGCAGCTTCCTTCTCACTTTCTCTACCACTGACCTTCGATACTAGAGCTAAAGGACCACCCAGACTGATCCTTGACTCTTCTACCATTTCATTCGCTTCAGTTTCATGAGTTTTTAGCTGGTTGTAAACATCATTTAAGGTAGAAAAATCGAAACCATGGTGTGTCTTAATCATCAAACTTACACTCCTCAATTCTTTGCGAAGACCCATAACAAAAGTAATTTTGTATTCCATGTTAGTCCTTTTGATTCCATACCTTGTGCACTTGTAGATAAGCTCGTTCAGACGATCATAATACATTTCAATAGTTTCTCCATCTTTCTGCTTGAATTCTCTTAATTCAATCACACATTGTTTTACAGAACTGATTTTGGTCTTCTCACTCCCCTGGTACTTTTCCTTCAATTTATTCCAGATATCTTTTGAAGTTTTGCAAGTACGAACATGATTATACACCATAGGAGGAAGAGCACCACGCAGATCTCTCATGCATTTCTTCTCATACTTCTTCAACCTTTCATTTTGTTCAGTAACACTGGGAGGTGATGAAGAAGTACGTATTCTTTCAACAAAAAAAGGTGGAATTACATCATTAGTAATGCATTTCCATAGCTCTTCATTTATGCCATTCAAGTAATCCTCCATTCGATCAGCCCACTGTTCATAATACTCTGGAATCAGCATTGGAGTCTTCGTAGATGACCCAAGGAGATGAGAATATGATGTCATTGTGTTCATGTTAAAATTCGCCATGGATGTACTGACTAATTCTCAGAAAAACTTCAAAAATTTGAGAATTATTGGATGAATTGAACAGAAATAACAAGAAGAACACTCGATTATACAAACTAGTTGCAGAATCGAATCACAACTGAAGATGACGGATGATTTTCAGTATCAAAGGTGCAGAAATTTTTGAATCCAAGATGAAACTCAAAATACGATTGATACATAATGAAAATCAGATCATTGCGGTATGATTCCTGCTCTGATACCAATTGTAGTAGTTTGATTTATCGAGTAATGAAACGATATCAAAATTGACAAGAAGTAACAACACCGAGAGTAAATAAGATATGGTTTCAGTTCAAATATGCTTTCGAGATATAGAGAGAGTTTAGACAGAATTGAGGGAAAAAGTTCTATCTAGTCTAGGTATCTTTCCTTATTTATAGGAAATAAAAAGCAAACAAAAAATACAAAGGACTTCGACATTACAGATTCCAAACTAACATTGCCTTTGTAAATAACATTACAAAACTTTCGACACCTTACAAATAAACTTCGACCCTTACAAGGGTTCTAGAGCTTCTTTCCTCAACTATCAATAAATTACCAAATAGTCCATGTACTTTTAATTAATTCGATTAATCCCAAAATTAATTCCAATTAATTTCTAATTAACTATTAATTAAATAATATGATTTCCAATTAATATAGTATTTAAATAATACATTAATAAATCATTCATTTCAGTTTATTAATCAAATTAATAAATTCTTCCTCTTTCTCAATTAATCATCATGTCTAGTTGCTAGTATGAAGGCAACCCAAAAGGACATTCCTACTTGGTGGGTTATGAGCATATCTATATTCCTATGTGATCATGCAACCCTAATTGCTTTCGATCTAAGTTTTTCTCTATTGAACATGAAAATTAAATACCAAAGCAATAACCATAGAACTAGCATACAATTTTCAAAATCCATATGAAAATAGGGTTAGAATATTACCTCACTTGTTATATAGTAATAACAACAATAATCCTTGACTTTGGAAAGCTCAGTGCCCTAACTGTTGCACTTCTAATGGAGTCACAAACACCCAATGCAAAGCATGAAAGGAGAGACACTTAGAAATCAGCTAGGGTTTCTTTCTTTCAAGCATATGGCCCAAATTTCTATGGGTTTATATAGTTGTAGGCTGCTAGGGTTTCTAAGGGAAACCCTAATTCCTACTTAAGGCTTAAGTAGCCCATGGACTCCTCCTTATGAGGCCTTGGACGAAATCTATAGCGCTTCCCTATAGGATTTTTTCCACTCCTAATTAAGGAGTCCAATAGCCTAGTTCTGTAACTATCAATGATTTACAAAACAGCCCCTCCATTATTAATTAGTTCATTTAATCCCAAAATTAATATCAAATTAATTTTTGATTAAATACTAATTAATAATATGATTTCCAAATAATATATTAACTTATAATGTATTAATAAAAAATCATTTTGAGTACCAATTTATTATTTCACATAATAAATTCTACTATCTCTCTCTCTCTCTCTCTCTCTCTCTCTCTCTCTCTCTTTCCACCAGTCATCATGTCAAGTAGCATGAGTGAAGGCAACCCAAAAGGACCATGCTACATATCAAATCAAGTACATACTAATTATAGTTATGGGATTAGACACCAAATCCAACAGTCTCCCACTTGGATAAGTCTAATAGCTATTATTGCAAGTATGACATCAAAATTTGACTAGCAATCGTAGCTCTCAAAAGCCATTGTCGAACTCTGATCTTAGCAGTGATGTGTCCTCAGATAGGTGATCAAATATTCCTTCGTTCTACAAGATATCGTATGGACACAAGATATGGATTATAATCCTTCTCTCTGTCCAAGCTTTGTTTCCCGATTTCCGATTATGATGACTGACTAATTGAACAAATCAAATCAGTCCAGGCTTGGCCAAGCGCTTAGGGTGTCATCACCAAATCATCGAGGGGCCCACAGATATCGCTTTTATCCCATTTAGGATAAAAGGAACGGATAAACTTCGACACATACGCTTACACAAATTACTCATCAAATCACACACAACAATATGTTTTATAAACATCAAGTTATTGATGTGTTTACATATTATCAATGCATAACCGATTTGTAAACAACAACTCATATGGCTCCGTTTCAAGAAAATAAGATATTATCGTCTCAATATTACTCGTAATAAAACCCATGATGTAATTCTTGAGCGTGGTTTTATCCAATACTCAAATTCTTATTTCATGAGTACTCATGAACACTGCAGCAAACATTTGTTATGTCTAAGCACTTAGACAATCTATAGTCAGATTCATGACAGTCTTAATCAAGGTTCTAAATAACGTAAGGCGTGACTGGCGGCAATGTCAAGCCTTAAGCTTTTCCGAGCCTTAGCGAGTGACGTCGTTTGTAAGGCGTGACTTAAGGCGGCAATTTTGTATATAATTCATATTTTTGTATGTATTTTCAACTATTATTTATGTTTATACACATATATGAGTCAAGGCGGCGTTTTGGTAAAGCTTGGCGACACATACAAGCTTTGGAGCTATGGCGCGCCATGGCGGAGCCATTGCGAGCTTTTTAGAACCTTGGTATTAATTCATTACTTACTTCCTAAAGTAAGATCGACTGTGGATGTTTGAATAACCTAGTTGTTCGGGAAGTTAAACATGCAAAGTGAAACACAAGAATAATCTAATCCAATATGGTCTCAAAACTTTTATATATAAGTAAAACACTTATCATTTAATCACCATATTAATTAGACCATATTCATTGTATAATGTTTCGAACAATCAACTTAATACTTGAACTAAAACAGTAGTCATCCCATGCTCCAAGCATGCACACTAAGTTTATCTATGGTCCTTTTCTTTGTGAAATAGATCAATTAAACAAATTTCCAACTGTAACATCCCAAAATTCAAGCCCGAAAATTTCATTTTTGAATTAACATGTTTAATAAAAATTTTACCAAAACATTGTCGATAAAACAGCACCTTACAAAATCATAATGTTGTGTCTCAAATCATGACATCAAAAGTAATGAAAATCAAAGTACAATCCCAGAAACTCAATGCGGAAACCATGTGTGTGTGTGATGCGCTACTACACCGCCGACTCCTTCCCCTTCGACGAAGAGGTACCTGAAACCAAAACTAAAACTGTAAGCACAAAGCTTAGTGAGTTCCCCCATCATACCACATACCACACAATATCGTCGGTATCTTTCAACCGGTAACCTTCATCGGTATCTTTCAACCGGTAGCCATCATCGGTATCTTTCAACCGGTAACCATCATCGGTATCTTTCAACCGGTAATCATCATCGGTATCTTTCAACCGGTAACTACCATCAGTATCTTTCAACCGGTAACTGGGGACTATTTCACCCCTACCACTAGCATGCAACAACAGATATAACCATACAATCAGGCATATCCGGGTACTGACCTACCCCTAGGTCCCACGGACCACTTTCAGGGAAGCTAATCCCTACTACACACATACCATGTCATACAGTTAAATCTCATGACCAAAACACATGACTAGAGCAAGATAATTATCACAAAGACAATCATCTTCTAAATACGCCTTTTTGGTGAGCTGACATTGTGGCCTTAGACCCACCCCTACTAGAAGATAACTCACCTCAATGCCGTGCAATGTTTGAATTATCCTCGGTGCACAAGTCGACTCCCTTCGACTCCTCGATTCCTACACAACAACCTTCAAGTCAACACACAGCACGTGCAACCCTAAACAGGGTTAGTCCGAGTCTAGTCAAAGTCAACTTCAAGTTAACCCGACTCGCCAAGTTGGGCTGTCAACTCGTCGAGTCCTTAGCCCTTTAGTCGTCCTTATCCACGTCTCGACTCGTCAAGTTTGGCATTGACTCGATGAGTTCCTCTCTTGTATGAACATCGCATGAAACTCATCCGACTCGCCGAGTTGTATAAACACTCATCGAGTCCACCTTCATCTGATGAACAAGTCCTATCCTCGACTCACCGAGTTGCATGAACAACTCGTCGAGTTCATCTTTAATCTTAAGAAGATTGCCTTGGACTCACCGATTCTGTTCTAGTACTCGTCATGTCCCATGAACTCCAGGTGTAAAATTACGTCCAATGCATTGGGTCACTCTTTCTGTCTGGTTACAACCCTGCTAACACTCAATTGAGTTCTTTTGAGCTTCAACTGATATGGGACTCAAAACCTTGGACTCGTCGAGTCCCAAGAACGGACTCGCCGAGTCGGTCACGTCCACACTCTAAATACTCGATTTCTGATAGACAACCTTTTATCAAAAGATAGATCCAAGCTTCTACAATCGATCTAGCACGTAAAGTTACAAACTTTACATGCTTGCATGGGACTTTGAGCTCGAAAAGACATAAAACAAGCACTTATGATGCATTAGACCTTTCATGGGTGCAAAAGCAGTTCCCAACTGCCTTGTGACTCCCTTAATGACGTGATTCAGAAGCTCTAATCCCCAACCATGTTTGCAATCATGGTTGGCCATCAAAAATGGCTTATAAAAGCCCTAAATATCCCCAAAAAGGGATCTAACAAATGAAAGAGCAAGGTTACAGCTTTTTATCTTCAATGAACTGTAGAACATGCACAAACTCGGGTTCCCTTGGTCTTTACTCGCTTCCTCAAGCTTTTCTCCTTCCTTCTTATGACTACAAGCACCAAAATCCACCAACAAGGCTTATATTGCTTCAATAACTGCTAGGGTTTCAATGAGAGTTGTTCTGGGAGCATAAGGGACGTTGTGGCCGACATAACATTTTTTAAATAGGGTGCAAACCCTTGAATTAGGGTTTTTATTCCAGACAGGGTCTACTCGTCGAGTCCAGGACCCTACTCGTCGAGTCCATCACTTAAATCCTGCGTCCCGTCCCGCTTCTACTCGGCGAGTTGGTCCTTCAACTTGCCGGGTCCAAGGTAAAAAATGCAAAATACTTAGAAAGAAATATGTACCAAGACCCAGGTGCTACAAATCTCCCCCGCTTATTTTAGACTTTGTCCTCAAAGTCTGCTGCTCATTCCTGAAACAACTCTGGGTAATGCTCCATCATCTCGTCCATCAGCTCCCAAGTCCATTCCGAGCCCTTCTGGTGCTGCCATTGCACCTTCACGAGCTCCACCCTCTTGTTCCTCAAATCCTTTGACTTCCGGTCGAGGATTTCCACAGGCCGCTCGATGTAATTCAGGCTGTCGTCAACCTAAATGTCCTCTAAGGGCACTATTGTTGAGTCATCCACCAGACACTTTCGCAGTTGAGAAACATGGAAGGTGATGTGTATCTGACTGAGTTCGACTGACAGATCCAGCCTATATGCCACCTTGCCCACCCGGGCTATAACCCTGAATGGTCCAATGTACCTGGGGCCCAATTTGCCCCGTTTCCTGAATCGGATAACACCCTTCCATGGCGACACCTTCAGGAGAACCATATCTTCGACCTGGAACTCCAAGTCTGATTGGCGCTTATCGGCATACCTTTTCTTCCGACTCTGAGCATTCTGAAGCCTGCTCCTGACATGTTGAATCCTTTCTCTCGTCTTGAGCACTACATCGGTGCTCTCCATGACCCTCTGGCTAACCTCGCCCCAGCATATTGGGGTTCTGCATTTCCTCCCGTATAACATCTCAAAGGGAGGACGGTCGATACTCGCGTGGTAGCTATTGTTGTAGGAGAACTTAGCCAACGGAAGGTAAGTATCCTAACTACCTCCAAAATTTAACACACACGCCCGTAGCATATCCTCCAGATTCTGGATGGTCTGCTTGCTCTAGCCATCCGTATGTGGGTGAAAAGCAGTGTTGAAATGTAGACGAGTGCCCAACTCATCCTGGAATTTCTTCCAAAACCTGGAAGTGAACCGAACATCCTTGTCCGAAATCACCGATATTGGCACCCCGTGACACGCCAACACCTCCCTGATATAGATGTCGGCCAACTTTTCGGCCGAAATACTCTCCTGAATCAGAATAAAGTGGGCAATCTTGGTCAACCGATCGACAATGACCCAAATCGAATCCACTCCCCACGCGGTCCTGGGAACTTTTGTGATAAAAATCCATTGTAATGTCTTCCCATTTCCACAGTGGGATATCCAACGGCTGCATCTTGTCTTGAGGTCTCTGATGCTCGGCCTTGACCTTCATACAGGTCAACCACCTCTCCACGTACCATGCGACATCCCGCTTCATATAGGGCCACCAATAGTCCATACGAAGATCCCTATACATCCTCATCGCCCCGAGATGAATGGAGAATCGGGATTTGTGTGCCTCTTCCATCAGAACCTGGTGCACACCCTCGTGGTACGGCACCCACACCCTACGGTGTAGTGTAAGTAGTCTTCGACTATCATAGTCGAAGGAGGAAACCTGCCCCACTATCCGCTTGCTCTTCCGATGTTCCTCCTTCATGGCCTCCTGCTGGGCCTCCCGAATCCGCTCCAAAAGTGGAGTCACCAATGTCATCGTCAGACAGATATCCCTGATCAGCGTTACCTTGTGGATGAGCGCATCAGCCACCACATTGGCCTTCCCCGGATGGTAAAGGATTTCGCAATCGTAATCCTTCACCACGTCCAACCAATGACGTTGCCTCATGTTTATATTCGACTGGTACATGAGGTACCTCAAACTCTTGTGGTCCGTGAAGATGGTACACCGGACCCCATAGAGGTAATGTTGCCAAATCTTGAGGGTGAATACAATAGCCCCCAGCTCCAAATCATGCGTTGGGTAATTCACCTCATGAGGCTTCAGCTGTATCGAAGCGTAAGCAATGACGTGCCCTCTCTGCATCAATACTGCGCCCAAAACCAAGATGGACGCAACGCAGTGTACAGCGAAATCCTCCATGCCCTCTGGCAGGACTAAGATCAGTGCTTCGCACAATCTCTGCCTCAATGTCTCAAATGCAGCCTGCTGCTCAGGCCCCTAACAGAAGACCACGGCCTTCCTTGTCAACATGGTCAGAGGCACGACTATCTTGGAGAAATCCTGAATGAATCTCTGATAGTAACCTGCCAGCCCCAGGAAGGTCCGAATCTCGGATGGAGACCTCGGGACCTCCCACCTCATCACGGCCTCTACCTTGGCCGGATCTACCGAAATCCCATTCTGGTTGACAAGGTTCCCAAGAAACTGCACCTCGCACAACTAGAACTCACACTTGGAGAACTTTGCATATAAGCTCTCCCTCCTCAAAGTACTCAAAACCTCTCGTAAGTGCTCCCTCACGCTGCACTCGCATCTTGGAATAGACCAAGATGTCATCGATGAAAACTATCACAGACCAATCCAGCATCGATCTGCACACATGGTTCATGAGATCCATGAACGCGGCAGGAGCATTGGTGAGCCCGAAGGGCATCACCACAAACTCATAGTGACCATAACGTGTCCAAAAGGCAGTCTTCTGCACATCCTCCTCTCTGACCCTCATCTGGTGGTATCCTGAATGCAGATCAATCTTTGAGAACCAAGATACTCCCTATAGCTGGTCAAAGAGATCATCGATCCGCGGGAGTGGGTAACGGTTCTTCACCGTCACCTTATTCAGCTCCCGATAATCTGTACACATCCGATGCGACCCGTCCTTCTTCTTCACAAACAGAATCGGGACTCCCCAGGGTGAACTGCTCGGTCTAATGAACCCCTTATCTAACAGCTCATGTAGCTGTGTAGACAGCTCCTGCATCTCAGGAGGAGCCAACCGATATGGTGCCTTGGCTATCAGAGCCGCACCAGGGACTAGGTCGATCATGAACTCCACCTGTCTCTCCAGAGTTATCCCAGGCAACTCGGGGAATACATCCGTAAACCCACGCACCACGGGCACATAGCCCACCGTCGCCTTTCCCGTCTCCCGGGTATCCATAACATAGGCGACATAACCTACGCAACCCTGTTGGAGGTAGCGCCCAGCCCTCGCTGCCGAACATAAGGCTGGTCCTCGTTGTGGCCTTTCTCCCTGAACCACTAGGTCTCCCCCACTAGGGGTCCTGATCCGCACTGACTACTGCGCACAGTCGATCACTGACCCATTGAGGCTCAGCCAATCCATACCAATAATAACCTTGTTCCCCCACAAAGGTACGAGAACCAAGTCCACCAGGTGACGTTCCTCGAACAGTCGCAAAACACAATCCCGGTAGACCTCTAACGCTCGCACAGACCGATCGTCCGCAATCTCGACCTCTAGAGGGAAATCCAACATGCCCGAAGACTCAGGAAACTTCTTGTTGAGCGCAAGAGAGACAAATGATCGTGTGATGCCCGAATCAAACAACACCGGAACTGGGATACCGTTCACATGGAACGATCCTAAGCAAGGCACATAATATATCAGAATCACAGCGACATAACATAAAAGCACAAATAAGAAATCACACCCGTCACCACATCGGGTGCAGCGCATGCCTCCTCGACTGTCAGTTGAAATGCTCGGCTCCGAACCACTGGAGCCTCCGACTTGACCTTCCAGCCATCCACAACCCGTGTTGTCGCTGGAGTCGGCGCCACTGTCGGTGCCGCTGCTGCTATTAATCTAGGGTAATTGGCCTTTTTATGGCCCCTCTGATTGCAATGAAAGCAAATTAGGTCTGATGTCTGAATCGCAGGAGTAGGGGCAGTACAATCTTTGCCAAAATGCCCAACCTTGCCACACTTATAGCAGCTTGATCCCGGCCCAGTGCGACAAGCCCCCTCATGTGACCGACCGCATTTCCCACAGCGGTCCCGTCCTGTCTGGCCTTTCGGCCTCCCATCGGATCCCTTGGGCTTCTTCCCCGAAGCCCCCGTCGTCTACCCCTCCTCTACCTTCCTCTTCCGGATGTGCTCCAGATCAATCTCCCTCTCCATAGCCCTGGAAATCATAGAATCCATGGTAGGGCAAGCTGAAAAACTGACATGCTCCCAGATGTCAGCTCGTAGCATGTCATGGTAGCGGGTCCTCTTCATGTCCTCATCACCCGGATATTGGGGCACCAACAAAGCCCTCTCCCGAAACTTAGCGGTGATCTCAGCCACAGTCTCCGTAGTCTGTCTTATATCCAAGAACTCCCTGGCCAGCTGCTGAAGCTCCACAACTGGTGAGAACTCGGCCCAGAATCGGGCCACAAAATCTGACCACTTCATAGCCTCAATGGCTGGGGCTCCCAACGTGTCACCAATCAACTCCCACCAATCTCTGGCTCAGTCCCTCAAACATCCTGCAGCGAAACGGACCTTCGACCCTTCTAGGTAGAAGCTATTCAGCTGCACAGACTCGATGTCTGCGATCCATCTCTTAGCAGCAATGGGGTCCTTCACCCCATATAAATCCGGTGCACCACTCCCTCTGAATTCCTTATAGGACAGTGTGTGCGTGCTCGTATGGCCAGACGCCAGATCACTCCTGAATGATCAGAGGCGATCCTCCACCAGCTCAATTATCCCCTCCTTGATCGACCCGAAGATAACCGGTGTCGCGTCAAGGATACCTCTCGTGATCTCAGATGCGATGAAATCGCATAATCCATCATCCACATGCTCGGATCCTGCACCCGAGCCCGATCCTGACCTGGATCCTGAACCTCCCACTCCATGTCGCGTAACCACCATTCTGAAAATAAACATACTATTGTCAAGGTCACACACACTTTCCAAGTTTCCTGGTTCCATCTAGGCCCTCCTTGACTCGAGTACGGATCCTCTGCTTTCAGTAGTACGGGCCCATACTACCTTCCACATCTATCTGTACTTTCCACAAGGATTGATTCGACTTGGCCAAGTCCCTTTTTCTGATACCCTTTCCACTGACCTCATCCTAGTTTTCCCTAGGGCACTCTCCGACCTACCCTCGACCATCAGCTGCATTAGGAGTCCCCACCACATCCCCCTAACTAGCTTGCGGATACTGTTACATATTCGTTCCTTAGTTAGTTGAAGTTGGCCATAACCCCCATAGCACAAAGCAAGAAGCATTTGTGCATTGAGTAACCAAACCAGGCAAAACCTACACAGGCCATCCTACTGCTGACTAATCAGCCCTAGCATATAGCTCATGCAACAGGCATATGAGGCATCCTTCCTAGACCCATAGCCCTAACTGGCATGCAATTTTCAGAATCATATATCAGGCACACAAGGCATCCTGCTAAATCCTTAGCCTATTCTAGCATGCATTTCTTTGAATTAAAACCATATAACATAACATAGCAAGTATGGGTATCTTGGGGAAAGCTTACTTGAGCCCGGCCGGTCGCACACATCACATACTTCTTCTTTCTTAAAATTTCTCAATTTAGATTTTAGAAAACCATTTTCCCTGTAAAAATCTTTTAGTCCCTCGGTTTGAGTCCAGACACCCCCGAGGGTGTGTCCAAATCCCTCAAACCAGGGCTCTGATACCAACTTGTAACATCCCAAAATTCAAGCCCGAAAACTTCATTTTTAAATTAACATGTTTAATAAAAATTTTACCAAAACATTGTCGATAAAACAACACCTTACAAAATCATAATGTTGTTTCTCAAACTATGACATCAAAAGTAATGAAAATCATAGTACAATCCCAGAAACTCAATGCGGAAACCATGTGTGTGTGTGATGCGCTGCTACACCGCCGACTCCTTCCCCTTCGACGAAGAGGTACCTGAAACCAAAACTAAAACTGTAAGCACAAAGCTTAGTGAGTTCCCCCATCATACCACATACCATACAATATCGTCGGTATCTTTCAACCGGTAGCCATCATCGGTATCTTTCAACCGGTAACCATCATCGGTATCTTTCAACCGGTAATCATCATCGGTATCTTTCAACCGGTAACTGTCATCGGTATCTTTCAACCGGTAACTGGGGACTATTTCACCCCCTACCACTAGCATGCAACAACAGATATAACCATGAAATCAGGCATATACGGGTACTGACCTACCCTTAGGTCCCACGGACCACTTTCAGGGAAGCTAATCCCTACTACACACATACCATGTCATACAGTTAAATCTCATGACCAAAACACATGACTAGAGCAAGATAATTATCACAAAGACAATCATCTTCTAAATACCCCTTTTTGGTGAGTTGACATTGTGGCCTTAGACCCACCCTTACTAGAAGATAACTCACCTTAATGTCGTGCAGTGTTTGAATTATCCTCGGTGCACAAGTCGACTCCCTTCGACTCCTCGATTTCTACACAACAACGTTCAAGTCAACACACAGCACGTGCAACCCTAAACAGGGTTAGTCCGAGTCTAGTCAAAGTCAACTTCAAGTTAACCCGACTCGCCGAGTTGGGCCGTCAACTCGTCGAGTCCCTAGCCCTTTAGTCGTCCTTATCCACGTCTCGACTCTTCGAGTTTTGCATTGACTCGACGAGTTCTGCTCTTGTATGAACATCGCTTGAAACTCATCTGACTCGCCGAGTTGAATGAACACTCATCAAGTCCACCTTCATCTGATGAACAAGTCATGTCCTCGACTCGCTGAGTTGCATGAACACCTCGTCTAGTTCATCTTCAATCTTAAGAAGATTGCCTTGGACTCATCGAGTCTGTTCTAGTACTCGTCGAGTCCCATGAACTCCAAGTCTAAAATCACGTACAATGTTGGGGCACTCTTTCTGTCCGGTTACAACCCTTCTAACACTCAACTGAGGTCTTTTGACCATCCACAGATATGGGACTCAAAACCTTGGACTCGTTGAGTCCCAGGAACGGACTCGCCGATTCGGTCACGTCCACACTCTAAATCCTCGATTTCTGATATAGAACCTTTAATCAAAAGATAGATCCAAGCTTCTACAATCGATCTAGCACGTAAAGTTGCAAACTTTACGTGCTTGCATGGGACTTTGACCTCAAAAGGACATAAAACAAGCTCTTATGATGCATGTGATCTTTCATGGGTGCAAAAGCAGTCCCCAACTGCCTTGTGACTCCCTTAATGATGTGATTCAGAAGCTCTAACCCCCAACCATGTTTGCGATCATGGTTGGCCATCAAAAATGGCTTATAAAAGCCCTAAATCTCCCCAAAAAGGGATCTAACAAATGAAAGAGCAAGGTTACAGCTTTCTACCTTCAATGAACTGTAGAAGGTGCACAAACTTGGGTTCCCTTGGTCTTTACTTGCTTCCTCAAGCTTTTCTCCTTCCTTCTTAAGACTACAAGCACCAAAATCCACCAACAAGGCTTAGATTGCTTCAATAACGGCTAGGGTTTCAATGAGAGGTGTTCTGGGAGCATAAAGGACGTTGTGGCCGACATAACATTGTTTAAATAGGGTGCAAACCCTCGAATTTGGGTTTTTGTCCAGATAGGGTCTACTCGTCAGGTCCATCACTTAAATCCCGTGTCCTGTCCCGCTTCTACTCGGCAAGTTGGTCCTTCAACTCGCCGAGTCCAAGGCCAAAAATGCAAAATACTTAGAAAGAAATACGTACCAAGACCCAGGTGCTACACCAACGATGCTCATTTCACAATTCCAAATCCTTATCACAAGTGTAAGAATACCAAATTCTTGCCACTACTAGAATCCGTTAGATTCTAAACTTACATGCAATAATCCTTCTGTAATGTCTAGGCACCAAAGTCACAGAGACTTTTCCAATGATATTGCAAAACATTTCATTGGAGATTGGTTACAAAAACAATTCCATGGAACTTAAGTCTCGCATTCAAAGAGCATTCCTTGAGTATCCTTCTAGCATTAAAGTTTTAACTCGCACATATATCTCAATATCCATCTCCCATAATAAAAACATTTTCGTATTTCCATATGACCAACAATTCTAAACAAGAGTTACCTTTATTCAGAACAAGTCAATATGGTTCTTCCAATAATATACTATACTCCCAACTGTCCATAAGCAACCAATCTTTAGTGAACCTCAAATTGTCCTTGATAGTTGTTAACAACTTTAGTCATATCCAGTTCTAGTACTTTTTCCCTCTTAATGTGCTAGGAATTTGGAAAAATCAGAACAAGCGAATATTAAAGCATATGCAATCGATCCTATATCCGAAGCATGTGGTATACGATTCATATTGATTTACATGATACTAGACCAGTCTCTCGCTATACTATTTCCATATATGGAATTTCCTATGTTGAATCACTTCAACATGACATTCATATACGTTCATGACTAAGTTCTATTAAAATTTCAATCTAAACTTTTAGATTCGAAATGAAGTATAAATGCTCTCTCCCTTAAGCGTTACTATAGTGAAACAATTTCCAAATGTTGCGACTTTGAAAAATTTAGAACTTTGTTTCCTATAAATAACATTACTAACTTGCAACACTTAACATAAAAATCACGTTCTCACTAGCATAACAATTATGTTCTTGCGAGCATAACAATTATGCTCCCACTAGCTTTGACATGTACTCAGAAATCAGCTGGACTTCTAGAAATCAATACCTATTGACTTTCTTACCAAAGTTCAAATTTCTAATACGTGGTGCTTCGATAAGTCTTTATCTAGATTTCTCAAGCTCGTACACCTTTCTTTAGATAGCTTATGTGTGTGTCTAAACCCTTTTAGAACTTACAACAATAAGTCCCAAATGTTCAAACCATTTGCCATTTCTCACAATTCGAACTATGAAAAGGGATTTCGTAATCATACTCGAATTCAAGAATGCAATAATCACAATTGTTGACTCTAATCCTATAAAATCTACTGGTAATCATCATCAGTATCTTTCAACCGGTAACTGCCATCGGTATCTTTCAACCGGTAACTGGGGACTATTTCACACCCTACCACTAGCATGCAACAACAGATATAACCATACAATCAGGCATATCCGGGTACTGACCTACCCCTAGGTCCCACGGACCACTTTCAGGGAAGCTAATCCCTACTACACACATACCATGTCATACAGTTAAATCTCATGACCAAAACACATGACTAGAGCAAGATAATTATCACAAAGACAATCATCTTCTAAATACCCCTTTTTGGTGGGCTGACATTATGGCCTTAGACCCACCCCTACTGGAAGGTAACTCACCTCAATGTCGTGCAGTGTTTGAATTATCCTCGGTGCACAAGCCGACTCCCTTCGACTCCTCGATTCCTACACAACAACCTTCAAGTCAACACACAGCACGTGCAACCTTAAACAAGGTTAGTCCGAGTCTAGTCAAAGTCAACTTCAAGTTAACCCGACTCGCCGAGTTGGGCCGTCAACTCATCGAGTCCCTAGCCCTTTAGTCGTCCTTATCCACGTCTCGACTCGTCGAGTTTGGCATTGACTTGACGAGTTCCGCTCTTGTATGAACATCGCTTGAAACTCATCTGACTCGCCGAGTTGTATGAACACCCGTCAAGTCCACATTCATCTGATGAACAAGTCCTCTCCTACACTCGCCGAGTTGCATGAACAACTCCTCAAGTTCATCTTCAATCTTAAGAAGATTGCCTTGGACTCGTCGAGTCTGATCTAGTACTCATCGAGTCCCATTAACTCCAGGTCTAAAATTACGTCCAATGCGTTGGGTCACTCTTTCTGTCCGGTTACAACCCTTCTAACACTCAACTGAGTTCTTTTGACCATCCACAAATATGGGACTCAAAACCTTGTACTCGTTGAGTCCCAGGAGCGAACTCACCGATTCGGTCACATCCACACTCTAAATCCTCGATTTCTGATGTACAAACTTTGATCAAAAGATAGATATAAGCTTCTACAATCGATCTAGCACGTAAAGTTGCAAACTTTATGTGCTTGCATGGGACTTTGAGCTCAAAAAGACATGAAACAAGCTCTTATGATGCATTTGATCTTTCATGGTTGGCCATCAAAAATGGCTTATAAAAGCCCTAAATCTCCCCAAAAAGGGATCTAACAAATGAAAGAGCAAGGTTACAGCTTTCTACCTTCAATGAACTGTAGAAGGTGCACAAACTTGGGTTCCCTTGGTCTTTACTTGCTTCCTCAAGCTTTTCTCCTTCCTTCTTAAGACTACAAGGACCAAAATCCACCAACAAGGCTTATATTGCTTCAATAACGGCTAGGGTTTCAATGAGAGGTGTTCTGGGAGCATAAAGGACGTTGTGGCCGACATAACATTGTTTAAATAGGGTGCAAACCCTCGGATTTGGGTTTTTGTCCAAACAGGGTCTACTCGTCGAGTCGATCACTTAAATCCCGTGTCCTGTCCCGCTTCTACTCGGCGACTTGGTCCTTTAACTCGCCGAGTCCAAGGCCAAAAATGCAAAATACTTAGAAAGAAATACGTACCAAGACCCAGGTGCTACACCAACGATGCTCATTTCACAATTCCAAATCCTTATCACAAGTGTAAGAATACCAAATTCTTGCCACTACTAGAATCCGTTAGATTCTAAACTTACATGCAATAATCCTTCTGTAATGTCTAGGCACCAAAGTCACAGAGACTTTGCCAATGATATTGCAAAACATTTCATTGGAGATTGGTTACAAAAACAATTCCATGGAACTTAAGTCTCGCATTCAAAGAGCATTCCTTGAGTATCCTTCTAGCATTAAAGTTTTAACTCGCACATATATCTCAATATCCATCTCCCATAATAAAAACATTTTCGTATTTCCATATGACCAACAATTCTAAACAAGAGTTACCTTTATTCAGAACAAGTCAATATGGTTCTTCCAATAATATACTATACTCCCAACTGTCCATAAGCAACCAATCTTTAGTGAACCTCAAATTGTCCTTGATAGTTGTTAACAACTTTAGTCATATCCAGTTCTAGTACTTTTTCCCTCTTAATGTGCTAGGAATTTGGAAAAATCAGAACAAGCGAATATTAAAGCATATGCAATCGATCCTATATCCGAAGCATGTGGTATACGATTCATATTGATTTACATGATACTAGACCAGTCTCTCACTATACTATTTCCATATATGGAATTTCCTATGGTGAATCACTTCAACATGACATTCATATACGTTCATGACTAAGTTCTATTAAAATTTCAATCTAAACTTTTAGATTCGAAATGAAGTATAAATGCTCTCTCCCTTAAGCGTTACTATTGATGGGTTTTGGTCATAAGACATCCTATGTGGTCATATAAACCCTAATGATTGGATCTAGGTTTCTCTATTGTACATGCTTTGAATCCAAGACTATAAACCCTAATTTTAGCATATGGAAATCAATATTAACATATAATTAGGTTTAAGATATTACCTTGATTGTTATGTAGTAATAACAATCCCAATTCCTCCTTGAATTGACTTTGGAAGGCTTAGAGTCACAAGTGTCACTCCTCTAATGGTTCACAAACACCATAAGCAAGAGGATGAAGAGGAGAGAGGATGGAGGCTGCCTAAAACGTGCTCTAACCCTAGAAGAGAAGTTCCCCTCGTTTTTGAGCCTTAAGGGTTCTATATATAGTGAGGCTATTAAGGTTATCTAACAAGGAAACCCTAATTTGGTTGCTTAAGCCCTAAGCAACCCATAGACTCCTTTAATCAAGCCCATGGACGATTTCCTTATGGGTTTCCCCATAGAATTCGTCCACCCCTTGATTCAAGGCAATCCATTGCCCAAATTGCAATTATCTTATAATTACAATTCCAGTCCCTTAAGTTTAATTAATCTCTTTTAGTCACAAAACTAATTACCAATTAATTATTGACTAATATTAATTAAACAATATGATTTCTCCTTTAATATATTATTCCCATAATATATTAATAAATCATATTTAATCCTTTCTCTCCATAATTCATCCTATCAAGTTGCTTTGGTGAAGGCAACCCAAAAGGACCATGCACCATCGGGTCAAGTACATACCAAAATAGTTATGGACTTAGACACTAATCCAACAGTCTCCCACTTGGATAAGTCTAACAACTATTCTGCGTATGACTTCAGATCCTAATCTGCAATCGTAGCTTTCCAAAGCCGCTCTCAACTCTGATCCTATCAGATATGCGTGTCCTTAGATAAGGGATCATATATTCCTCCATTCTAGATATCATACGAGATATGATTTCAAATCATTCTCTTTGTACTATATCTCGATTCCCGATTTATGACGACTGACTAAGTGAACAAATCAAATTAGCCCTAGCCCGGCCGAGCATTTACGTTTGTCATCACTAAATCATCGAGGGGCCCAAAGATATCGCTTTTATCCTACTTTGAATAAAAGGAATGGATAAACTTTGATACAATGCTTGCTTGCACTCACGCACCGAATCACACACAACAATATGTTTTATAACACCAAGTTACTGGTGCGTTTACATATTATCAATGTGCAACCGATTCGCAAGATACAACTCACACATCTCGGTTTCAAGAATATAAGATGTTATCGTCTCACCAATCACTCGTGATACAATTCATGGAGTGATCTAAGTGAGCGTGGGTTTAATCCAATGCTCAAATTCTCATTCATAAGCACTCATGAACGTTGCAGCAAACATTTGCTTATGTCTAATACCTTATAGACAATCCACACACTAATTCATGACAGTCTTCATTCATATCTACTTCTAACATATGAATGACTGTGACCCATTTGAATAATTCGATTATTCTTAATAAAATCAATTATTCTGGAAGTCAAAACATGCAAATGTGAAACACAAAAATAATACTAATCCCATATGGCCTCAAACCTTTGAGTATAAATAAACCTCCTTTTATTTATCACCATATCGATTACTCATTATTTGTCGTTTCGGGTAATCAACTTCTTACTTGAATTATTACACTTGTCCCATGCTCTTACCATGCACACAATGTTTACCTATGGTTCTTACTTTGTGAAATAGATCAAATTGAACACATTTCCAATCATTCTCATTTCACAACTCCAAATCCTTTTTCATAAGTGTAAGAATATCAAATTCTTGCCGCTTATAGAATATTTTAGATTATAACATTTTATGCAATGATCCTTTCATAATGTCACTGCACCAAATTCACAAAGACTATTGCCAATGATATTACAAAGTCCTCTATCGGAGATTGTTACAAGACAATTCCATAGACGTGATGTCTCTCACTCAAAGTACATTCTTTGAACATCCTTTTGCATAAAAGTTTCTAATCTAGTCATAGATTTTCAATATTCAATTCCCAATATGGACACGCTTCCATATTTTCCATATGACAACTCATTCTTAATAGAATCTTATCTATTCGTAATGATGTTGATATGGTCCATCCAATATGGAAACATTTCCATATGACAACTTATTCTTAATAGAATCTTTTCTATTCATAATAATGTCGATATGGTCCATCCAATACCATGCTTCCAACTACTCACAAGCGACCAATCCTCGTCAAACTTTGGATTGTCCTTTGATAGTTGTTTAATTATTTTAGTCAAAACCAATTCTAGTCCCTTTTCCCTCTAAATGCGCTTGACATTTGGAAAATTTTAGAATGGTCAAACATTAAAGCATTTGCAATCGATCCTATACCTAAAGCGTATGGGACACGACGCATAATGTTTTATTTGCTATGTTCTCAAAATTCGAATTGTGAAAAGGAATGTCATAATCATAATCAAAATTTTAAGAACACACTATGTACCTTTGACTAAATTTATTAACATTTTTCAACCTAAGCCTTTAGATTTGAAATGAAGCATAATATTCTCTCCCTTAATTATAGCAAAACAACTTTACAACCCTTACGACTTTGCAAGGTATAACTCTTGTTTTCTTTAATTAATATTGCCAACTTGCAATACTTTCTATAATAATCATACAATCATAACTTTTATGCTCCCACTATCATGATGATTACTATAAAACATAACACTTATGATCCCACTAGCTTCGACATGTATTCATAAACATCTTAACTTTCAGAAAAATAATACCTATTGAATTTCTTAAGTCCATGTTTCTAATACTTAATGCTTTGATAGTCTTTTATCAAGGCTTCTTGAACTTATACACCTTTGCCTTAGATAGTTCATATGTGTGTGTAAACAATTGTCAAACCTCACAATTCAAATTATGGAAAGGGATACCGTAACCATAATCGAATTCGAGAATGCAATTTTACAATCACTATCTTCTTAAAATCTTTCTTAGTGAAAGCATTTCCTCACAATCATTTTCATGAAGGAGGAAATCTTATGGCACTTAGATTTAAACGGTGTATGTGTTCCTATCCATGTGAATTTGTCAAAACTAAAGTTTACGACAAATTCAAACTCATATGGACCGATCTTTCTTAATCTTGATTTCTTGCCTTATGGTAGCACAGCTGCCCACCATGTCTTCCAAGTAGTTAAGCAGCTCACTCTTTCCTATCAATGTACCTTTCATTGATTAAGGTGCTTTGCCTTTTATGCGTTCAAAATGAGAACTCATAGAACTCACATGCATAATTAACTCGATTGGATTGGCACAGAAACAAAATAATGTCAACACGATAGGTTGTAAACCTCAACTCGTGTGCTAGTGATGATCGGTAAGGTTTATTTGATTTGTTCTTGACACCTTTCAAGACCATTAAAACTCCCACTTACTCCTTGACATATAAGATTCTCTTGTCAAAACATTTCTTGACAAACAAATATTCAGGAGTTAGTGTAGTTTTTATCAAAACATTTCATAAATCGGTCCTAGTTGGTCTTTGTCTTATCCAAGACATCACAACTTACCACATTTAATGAATGTTATAAACCTTTAATACTTTTCACTCATTTTCACAATCTTAACTTTAAGACTTGTTATTGGAACGAAGTGTGATAGACTTCTTGATTTAACCATTTCTTCAATCCTTGATTCCTCTTCTTAAACATACAATTGTACTAAGACTCACTTAGAGGATCAATTGAGATATGGTTCTTAATCATTAAGACCTATCATAAAGCATAAAAGCTACTCTCCCTTCTTAGAATGGAGAAACTTTTATCTTTCTGCCTACTAGATTCTTCTTATTCGTTCTGCTATTGATCTAAACCCTTTAATCAATTCAGAATTACACTTAGTCTTGTAAGTATGATCACATTTGCTAAACTTTTAGTAAACCATGACGAATATCTTGTTGCTCTTATGGTGGACTTGATCAACACGCAACTTTGTGTACTTGATCTCTTAGTCCTTCACTTGACACCTTGTCAACGAATTAGTCTAATTTCCAAATATGAAATTTCTCATTCATCGTGCAACCAAGTTGCATGATTCCAAATTTCTATCCAATTGAAACTTGGGCGATGAGAAACTCTCCCTATTTGGTAAATTCTCGACTTTCCATAACATAATAAGAACCAAATCCATTATTGATAATAATAGAAACATTCAAACATCAATTTTTCATATACGCCATTGCAAGGATAAATAAATAATATAAAATCAAAATTTATTTTATTGCGGAAAAATTTTGTCCTTACAATGCAATTCATTGAAAAACTATGCTAATACATCTCTCTTAGCAATCTAATTCTAACTCTAAGTAGTAGCTCAATAATCTAATCCTCAAGTAATGCGATCAAAATCCATTTATTCACGGTTAGATTTTGCTCACTTCTTCCCTTAAGCTTCCTTTCTTTTCTTCGATCCTACAAAACATCAATTGTAATCTTATCACATTATGTGTTAAGAATCTAGAATAGAAGCTTAAAAGAGTTAGTTAATGGATTTTACCTATATTAAACTCATACGTTTCGACTCTCCCATCTCTTAGATCTCTTAGGTAAATGGGGCAGCTTTCTCCCATCTCTTTAGAGGTCCCTTCATCGTTTGACTCTTGAATTTCTTCAAGATCAATTATACTCTCCCTGTCCTCTTTGGATATGAGCTCTCTCTCGCTAAAGACTCCCCTTCATGCTATGAAGACCACGTTTTCACTAGGTCTATAGAATAAATATCCAAAAAAAAATTGTGGGTAGCCGATGAAAATACATCTATCACTTCGAGATTCAAGCTAGTCATGAGTCTCTCGTCGAACGAAAGCTTCACAACCCCAAACCTTGATATGTACCAACGAGGGAACGTTCCCCGTCCACATTTCATGAGGTGTTTTGGCAACCTTCTTTGTTGGGACAATATTAAGAATGTGGGCGGAAGTCTCTAAGCTATACTCCCAGAATGAGAGTGGAAGTGAAGCTCGACTCATCATGGAACGAACCATGTCCAACAAGGTTCGATTACGCCTCTCAGCCACACCATTAAGTTGTGGTGTTCTAGGAGGTGTTAATTGTGAAATTATTCTACATTCCTTGAGGTAGTCGTGGAACTCGATACTAAGATACTCACCACCTCTATCAGATCTAAGCATGTTAATCTTCCTGCCTAATTGATTCTCAAATTCTTGTTTGAACTCTTTGAACCTTTCAAAGGTGTCTGACTTATATTTGATTAAGTAGATATATCCATATTTGCTATAATCATCAGTAAAAGTCACATAGAATCGATTTGCATCCCTTGTGGCGGATCTAAAGGGCCTACACACATTAGTGTGTATGAGATCCAAGAATCATTCACCGCTTTCACAAGAGCTAGTGAAAGGTGATTTAGTCATCTTTCCATGTAAACAAGACTCGCATATATCATATGACCTTAAGTCAAACGATTCCAACACTCCATCCTTTTGGAGTTGGGTAATGTCTTTCTTGTTGACATGTCCAAGATGACAATGCCACAGGCATGCTTTGTCTAAGCCATTAGGCAAATCAATTTGGAGAACATAATTACCTAAATTGTCTACAACCATCATAATTTCATACATGCCATCACAAGGTAAAGCTTCAAAATAAAATACACTATTATTATAAGCATAAATAGATCTATTCTCATTATCAAAAGAATATCTAAAACCTTGTCTATATAAAGCATGAAATGAATTGATGTTTCGTGTCATCTCTGACAAATAGCAGCAATTTTCAAATCTAAACATTACCCATTACTAAGAACTAAAGAATAAACACCTATCTTCGTTAAAGGTGATGATCTCCTATTTCCCATGACCAGGTTCATCTTCTCATGCTCCACATCCTCACTTCTTTTTAGCCCCTGTAAATCAGAACAAATATGAATACCACATCTTGTATCAAGGACCCAAGAATGAGAAAATGATGAGTTTTTAGACAAGATAGTGTAAATACATTCCAAGGTTAGCTTCACCTTGGCATCCTTTATGTCTTGCAAGTATTTAGGTCAACTTTGTTTCCATTGCCCTTTCTCATGAAAATAAAAGCATGTAGACTCCTTAGGATCAGAGGTAGGGGGAGCTTCAGAATTGGTCTTTCCTTTAGATCCATTACTTAAGGACCCAGGTTGAGACTTTCCCTTCCAATTCTTCTTACGATGAGCTTTCCTCTTCTCCCCTTTTCCTTTCTACATGGCCAAGACATGAGTAGTTGTAGGAGTGGAGGCAACACTTTTTCCTTTCATTCCAGTTTTAGCAGTTCGCAGCAGGTTCTGAAGTCGAGCCAATGTGGTCTCTTGGTTGTTCAAATGATAAGTCATGATGAACTAGTCATAACAACTAGGCAATGAGTGCAAGACTATATCAATAGCCAATTTGTCATCAACGTTCACATTTAGCTTCACCAGGCGTTCCACATATCTTTGCATTCTTTGCAAGTGGCTACTGATAGACTCTCCATTTTTTATTTTTCTGGTGATGATGGACTTTACTACCTCATATTTTTATTGACAAGCTTGTTGGTGGTACTTTTCCACCTAGTCCTTGTTCATCTCGTATGGCCAGAAATCATCATTAGAACCTTTGAAGCTCAAGAGTCATAGTAGCCACCATAATGCATGCCACTTTGGTAGCATCGTTGTAGTATCTCTTATACTCAGCTTGTTCTTCGGGAGTAGCTTTAGTTTCATCAATCTCAAGGAGTTCCTTTTTGAGCACATACTTTTTGTCCTCGAAGCATATAGCCATCTTAATGTTACACATCCAATCATAGTAATTAGTGTCATCAAAGGTAACCCTCGAGTAGATGTTTAAGAGTAAGAAGTTGTTGGGGAGGAGGAACCCGAAGCATCATTAGTAGTTGACATCTGAAGAAAAAGAAGGACACGTTTTAGTTAGATAAGAAGATTCCTCAATATAACACCCAAATGAAATATTAAGGCTAGGATCAACTAGATATTTCACAACATAGAAAACAGATGTCGTAATATATTCGTGAAATAAAAAAAGGTAGGTAAATGAGGATTTACCAATTTCACCACGAAAACAAAATTTTAAACGAATTAGATTTTAAATGAAATTCCTAGATCTTTTGAGATTCATTGAACTATTCAATGGAATGTTTAAACTCGATTATGCTCTTCCATTTGTGACTGGCATACTAAGGATAACAAACAAGATGTGAATAACCACGCAAATTAGCTTGGTACTCTAGATCTTATTTATCATCTAATCAATGTGCTGGTTAGCCACACACGCTCCATCAATCTATGGTAATTTACAAGACACTCATTGCTATCCTTTACTAGTCCATATTAGTGTGATGGTTAAACACACACGTTCCACTAACGACTTATATAAAGTGCAATGTGCAATTTCATGGGATAACATCAATTTCACACTTTTCCTAAAATAACTAAGATTGAGAATTTATGAAAAACATTTAGTTACTTTATTAATTTCATTATACTTATTAATGAGGATTAAGTGTCTTATCAAACCCGTTCGGCTAACGACCATCAACCAATCAAGGAAGCGGTGGATGAGAGTGAACATCCATTCAATCGTCATTTTATAGGCAATTTCCTTATATTCCCCTTATAAATTGGCTTCATAAATAAGGCATACTAGCGGGTCAACTGACTTGTCTTATATATATATATATATATATATATATATATATATATATACATATATATATATATATATATATCTTACATACTTATAAAGCTTGCATTTTCCCTTGATTGTCATGCATTTGAAACCCCCAAACCTTTTCACTTTCTTAATAATTAATCACACATAATCAATGGTAATTCATATGAGATAATAATTTGCTAAAACCTCATGCATTTGTATGGTATTAAAACATCTTTGAGTTTTTGGGTTTTAGACTTTAGTAAATGGGTAATCCGTTTGATACGTTGGATTTGAAGCTATCTTATTCGAATTACACAAAACAAGAGATAAATTAATAATATATGCTCATGCATGTTTTCTACAAGCCCCAATCAAAATACAATATATCATGATCATACAATTATGTGTCTTTCATTCCAATTTTGGCTTTATAACAAAAGTTTGTTTACGTGACGAAGAAAGAAAACTTGAAGATGAATATTTAGGTCGGATGTTTATATAAGATTTGTTTTAAATATATAATATAGATATAAATACACAAATGTGTGTCAAATACAACTCATCGCAGATTTAATGTTATAAACTACAATATAACTCAAAGTGGTTTTCCAAATATAATGTTTATACTGTAATATAATATATTAGAAGAATACCATATAGTAGACGAATCCCACATGTTGTGCAGAAATTTCGTTGCATAGATAATATATTATAATTATATTTCATTTAAAATATGTTAGGGTCATTTGGTTATTATATCGTTGTATTAGGCACTATAGTCTCATATATTTTGAATGGCTCTTAAAAAAATGATGTTTGTAATTTGAATATAACGTAATATCTTATGATGTTTATTGAATGATATTATCTTCTATTGAGAACTTTTTAATTGGAATCAACTTTATTATAGTTAAAAATTTTGGCTCCGTTTTTTCTTTTCACCAGTTCTAGAATATGATTTTTTGTATTAACTTAAAATATGTCACTATCTTAAAATAGATTGAGAATGAGATTGTTTATATTTACTTAAAATACGACACCATTTTTTATTCAATAGTAAAACTAACAAAAATCGTTAAATATGTATTTTTATGAGGTTCAACATAAATAGACGACCACAAATGAGAATCCATATCTAATCAATCATCAACTAATTACATTAGATACTAATGTGTACATAAAAATTACATTTAAAATTTTAAACTAATAGTAAAAAAAAATTCATTATTTATTATGATAAAAAATCTGTAAGTCAAAAAATATACATGCTATTTAATCGCATACAAGTTTTATATATGACTTATTCACAATACATTAAACCATATATAACCATATTAAACTACATAATTATCTCACTGCGCAACGCGTGGACATTCGCCTAGTGTATATATATATATATATATATATATATATATATATATATATATATATATATATATATACTAGTAGGATACCCGCGTGATGCAGCGGCGAAAATTATTTCTTTTAACGAATATTTTTTCGCAACGATTATTTTTCTTTCGATATGTACTTTTGCGTGTAGTTTTATTTTTAACGTTCACGCAACGATTATTTTTCTTTCGATATGTACTTTTGCGTGTAGTTTTATTTTTAACGTTCACACATCGAATATGTTCCTTTTCGATAAAATTGTGGAAGTGGTGTATAAGCTTATTTTCAATAAATAGTTTTAGTTTTGCGATTAGTTTCACTTTGAGAGTAGTTTCCTTTTAGGAGCAATGAACAAAAGGAATTTTCGGTTCCTTTTAGAAGCAATGGACAAAAGAAATTTTTGGTTTCATATCGTTTCATTCAATAAAAAAAGTATTTATGATAAATGTTATGAGTATTTTCTTAAATCGTCATTAAACGGTGAAAAGAGTTTCTCGACGATTAGTTTACTTCCGAAAACTAATAATTTAATTCCGACCATTAATTTCTCTAACAAACACGTCGCTTACAAAATAACTTAGTTTTTACCCATCCTTAAATTGTATTTCTAAAACTATATACATCCCATAGATAAAGTTATTAAATGTAAAAAGCCATAATCTGTAAATGTCATTTTATATTCACTCTATTACAGATTTTAAAATAATTAGTTAAAAGTTACCAATTTCTAGATGTCAACTATTTCCTTTTGTCCGGTTGTTTTTCCTTAAAAAATAAAGTAATTTTTAGTTTTAATTAAAAGTTTGTTACTATTTTGTTTTATAAATATAAATACTTTTCTTTTCTTGGTAAATGTAAATTACTTTTTCATTTTAATTTAAAAATGTAATAATTATGTTAAAAATAAATGAGTCTTGTTGTTTTTAGTATAAAATTAAAATGCTAAAAGTTAAGTCGAATTCTTTTATATATATATATATATATATATATATATATATATATATATATATATATATATTTAAGGATGACCACATTTATAAATTGTAAAGTTGTGTACTTTTTGCAAGAATAGCCCATGGATATGTTGTTTTCGTTTTGTTTTTGTGTCTGGATCTTTATCATCGTTTGGGTTTATCAGCTTCCGGATCCTTCCCACCGCCTCCTTTATCGTTATCCAATATCTTCTTTGTTATCTTCTGTGTTATCGACTCAAAGTTCCAATTGCTCCAGATACCCACCGGCTTCTTCTTACCGTTTCATCTCGATCGTCTTTTCTCCACCACCTGCTCACCTAATATCGATGTCTCTACCGCTGCCTTCCCACATACGGTCCATTTTTTTTTGCCTTCCTCTATATCATACGGTCCATTTGTAACAAGCAACGATTATATATCCCCAATAGCACAGTCTATACAGGTTACGTCTCTTATTAACTTTGCTCTAATTATACCAAATGTCAAATGCTGTGACAATACAAATTTCAGTAAAACTTGCAAAGATTGGATTGTTTATTTCCCTTTTAAATAATTTGCATTAATAGCTTATTGATTAGTTTTTTTAATTGCAGAATTTGGCAATGTGTGATCTGTTAAACCGACCAAGTAAATTGGTTTGGGTTGGTTGGATATCTGCAAATTTATATTTTTTTCCATTCATTCCTCAACTGAAAATTCTCTTCTTTTCGTTCTTCACTTCTTGGAACCAAGAAAATAAAGTTTTTCATAGAACCATTATTGTTTCATTGTAGAAAGCTGAAATTATTTTGGGCAATTCTTAATGCAAGTTGGATTTGACTATCGATTATTGATTATCTTCATCTTAAGGACTTGGGAATGGTACAAAAGGTTGATCAAAAGCTGGAAATTCAATTTTGAAATTTATTGGTTGACTTTTCTGGAAAGTCAACATTTGCATTCGAATAAACATTTGGATTTACTCTATTATTGATTGTAAATTATGAGTTGTATTCTCCTTCATTCAACTTCTGATTTGTGCTAATTTGGGTTAATAATAGAGTCAAATTGAACTGGTTACTGTGTATTCACCTTTCACATAGGTAGGTAGTGTTATGTTATTTATTTAAAGTGAGTGGTGGCAATTAATGTTGTTGCTGTTGTTGTTTTGTTGTTTGTGCTGCAGGGGTCCACCAATACTTCACCCAACCAAACCATCCCATTTGTGCCTAACATCACACCAGGTGGATGACAAAAGGCATGTTGTACTGTTTCACACATTCACCAATTTATGCCATATTATTCCAATTTTTCCCCCTTTTTATAACATTAAACTTTCAAATATTCACTAATCACACATTATAGTTAGAAGAATTACATCCATTTATAGCATCAAATCCGTTGATTTCTTTCTTGAAGCTTTTTGCTTATGTGGTGTTATTTGAAAATATGGTAATCGTTTGCCACATCATCATCATTTGGATTGCCACATAAGCAAAAAGCAAAAAAAAAAAATGAAATGGTATCATGTCTGGTAACCAATTCTTCGGGTTAAAATTACAGGCTTATTGCAAGGATATTATCAAAAGCGGACACCATAGCACTTTTAAAATAAGTTATTAATCAAATATTTTGATCTAACTATGATCCTATAATTATGCAAAACATTCATTTCCTTGGATTTAGAAAAAAAAAATCAATTATTTACGACTTGGGAAATAACCCATTAAGTATAAAACTGCAGGTTTGAAAATTATCCGGATTTGTGGATCACAAATCTTATATTAAAGATGGCAACTTCCTTTCATTCAGACACCGTTACAATTTATCCAATTACGTTTCTGTTGTTAAAAAAAACCCGTCCCGAGGCGAATAAGTTGCTTATTTTTTTCCTCATCAGGTGTTTTGTGGATTAAAAGTAGTCCGACCATTTTATCCTTCTGTCTGGAAAATGGATGTAAGCATTCTGTCTAGGAAAATTTCTCATGTTTCATGTTATTGATCATTTTATCCTTCGGTCTCTGTCTTCAATGTTTAGCATCATCGCTCCTCATGAACACACTCCCAATTGAGATTCTAAGTAGGTGCAACTTTCTTACCTTTATGAATTCACCACCACTTTTACGGTAATTTCAGTTTCTGGATTTTAAATGCTCTTTCACTTTGAATTGGTGGGACTATTGTTATATAAATTTGAAGAGATTGAAAGTTGCACACGTGTTTGTTAAAATGCTCTTCGCTTATCTTCTTTCTATCATTTTTATTTCTGACAAAATGGACACTTTTTTTATACAAGGAAATGAAAAAATCTGGGGTTGAAGAATTTTATCTTAAAATGTTAGTTGTTCCCTACGAATCAATGGGAATTCTTTCAATCATCGATTGCAATTAAATCGTCTGCAATTCATATACTATAAAGATGTTAAATGTATATGTGTGTTTTGAGTTTGTGTGTGTGTGAATCCGACTGTTATCATTTTCATTCCAGGTTCCAGAATAAGAAATGTGTGTAACGAAAATGCTTATCACTATATTTTTTTCACTCGCACCAGCACCAAGCGGAACAACCTTTAAACTCAGTTCCCATTTAACTTTTCTTTTTTTGCATTATTTACGTGAGGAAGGTAATCGAAAAAGTGAATTTTTCTGTGTTAAACTTTTTTGATTTATACCTTGGTCATCTCTTAATTACCCTGTGTTGCTGTGTGGACAAGACAACAAAAAAGTAGCTGTCGATGGAGATGATGTTGGTCATTGTTTGGGTGGGGTTTGGATGGAATCGGAATTAAATTCCATTCCAATCCATGTTGACCAGTTTAAACCTTGGTCCATCACCATTTATGGATTCCTGTTCTTCAAAATTCAAACAAAAACTTTTGTAAGAAATGTATGCAGCTTGGCAAATCTAATGAAATCAATCAGTAGACTTATTATTGGAATCAGAGAGAGCACATAATTATAAAAAAAAAAAACTGTTATTTTGGTGTAATTTTTTTTTTTTGGAATAAAATCAAGTGAAAATGACAAAAATAGATTATATCTAGGGATGGCAAAAGAAACCGAACCCGATGGTGAAAACCGAAAACCGACATATTAGGGTCGGGTTTGGGGTCGGTTAATCGGGGCCTGGATCAGGTTTGGTATGCTTTTAGAAAATTTTCATAGGTTTGGTTACGGGGATGGTAAACAAAATACCCGTCCCGATTACCCGAAACCAAAATCGAAACCGAAACCCGTTACCTGAAACCGTTCATATATATATATATATATATATATATATATATATATATATATATATATATATATATATATATATATATATATATATATATATATATATATATATATATATATATGTCTTTTAATTTCCTTGAGATATCTTCTTTGTTATGAATGATTTAAAAATAATTTCTTGAGATAGCTTCATGTTTATTTATAATGCTAGTGTTTTCACATTTTTTTATTCATAATACTTGGAGTAATATTGATATTATGGTTTATGAATGCTAGTGTCTTTATTGTTTTTTTTCCCACTAGTAACAACTTATGTATCAGAACAAATATGTCTGCTCTTAATGGTTTTGTAAATTATCAAAATTATTTTGGATATGAATTTATGCTTGCATCACTAACTCTAATGGTTTTGTATTCTCATTGCATCAAAATTATTCTTAATTTGAATCTTAAACGGGGATCCCCGTTACTCCGTTGGGATACCCGCATACCCGATAATGCTTGGTAAACAGGTACCCGTTGGGAATCGGGTCGGTGATGGGATCGATTTTCGTATTCGGGGACGGGGGCGGGATTACCAAAACTCATCCCAAACCCGCCCCGTTGCCATCCATAATTATATCAAGGGAAGACTTTCACCAAAAGTTTTAACATTATTGTGAAAATCATATTTGGATGCACCTTAATTAAAATTTTCAGTATCTAAAAGTTGTTGGACCGTTTCCTGAAAAAGTTTCTTGCTACGAAGAAATTTTTTGTGATTACTTTTTTTTTTAAAATTTTTCCAAATCATATTTCTTAATTTTACTGATAAAAACTTTAATTTCACCTATTATAATATCATTATGCGATCTTCTTTTTATGCCGGAATTACGAGTTTGGCTACTTAACTCTACTAAAATATTATATGTATATTTTTTTATCTATTCACAAGCCCCTATAATGAATGGATCTGCTGTACATTTAAAAATTAATAACGTTCAACATTCTAAATTTTTTTAATTTATTCATAAATTATAATCACTGAGTAACCTGATTGTTTATAGTTGCAACAATTAATTGCAGGAAGGAAAAAAAACCACTAACAGGTTAATGATTGTGTGCTCATGCTTTCAACTATCTCTTACCGCTTTAAGTTACAAATATGCATATTGATGTAGACTCAACATCACATCATAAACACTTAAAACAGAATAATTTGCATTCTACAGTTAACTAATATATTTTACAAAATTCATAGTGAATACATGACATACCACAAACAAATTGTCCATGGATTACTATATAATCCTTCATATTCATAAGAAGCACCAGATACCAAAAAAGATCGTATCTGTTTAACTCTTTCCCCGCGGGCTTCCCATCAACCAAAGGATAAACCCATGAAGTATATATTTCAATAAATAGCTTATCCGAAAACAAAAAAGTTATCCATGACGAAACAATATTACTGCCTCCTAACAATACTCAAACTATAAACAAATAGCTTATCAAATAACATTACAAAACACAAACAACGGAAAAATTTGTCGCATTCGACCCCTGCAACGCGGGGGTTCCCCACCTAGTTATCAAACAACCATAAACATTTTTATTATATAATTTTTAAACAACCCAACATCTTTTGGTTTTTAATAAAATCTTATCAATAGACAAGATATTGTTTCTTACCATAGAGAAATATTAACAACTTGCATATTTCAAACCAAATACTTGCCAACAAAATAGAGTGATATTAAATAACATGTTCAATCATATTTTTCTATAGAACTAAAATATTATCAGCCAATTCAAAGGATAAAACAAAAGCTTTAGATGTTGGATAATTATGAGACCACTTCATAAATATGTACAATATATTATTAAATCTCATTATTATGGTAAGAATATAAATTGTTGATAGACCGATTTATAGAATATTAACTTACATTGTGGGTTGAATTCCCGGTTTGACTCAAAATCATCAAGATCATTTTCATCTCTCACATTAGGATATATCTTCATCTATATATACATGTGACGAGGAACAATCAAGACACATGAAATACACATGAAAATTCATTTAGGGTATGCTGAGTGATTTTAGAGAGAGTTCTTGAGATCAACCGGAAAACTCATCATATACTTTAGATCCGAGAATCAAGCAGGTATGTAATACTCTTTCTTGCTTAAGTTTTCTTGTAATCATATTCGGGATTAAGATCCTTATGCTTCCACGTTTATGTTTTAGTTATATAAAAATAACCAATAATTGGTATCAGAGCCCACTCGAATCTGTTACTAGAAATTTTGGATTAATACGTTGATTATAACATACCTGTTTTTTGAACAACTAGTTTGAAAATTCCAATGATTAATCTTTTGTTTTTTTTTCTTGTTAACCTCGTTGAAAAGTAAGCGGAGGGTTTTTTGGTTTCCTTTTATCTTCTGTTTTTTGTTGTTGTGAGTTAGTAAAGAAATGGTACTGATGGAAAACAATTAAATATTTTATATTATTATCTTCCGATATGAATTGTGACTGCTCTCTTTATTTGCTTTTCAATTTAAACGGCTATAGTACTTTTTTAAGCGATCATGACCTCTATATCAAATTTAATAATAATAAACCATGTGCATGAGTACATATGGTATATTAAATTATACCACATTTAAAATTTTCCAAGCAGATTGACATATTGTCTTTGTTAATTTAGTGCCTTTGGTTTTATTTTGTATTATTTGCTTCATTCTGGTCCTATGTTAAATTATTATAATCATAATAAAAGTTGATGCGGTATTAGAATAAATTTCTTTAGTATGGTCATCTTATGGGTTAATTTAGCAAAAGAAAAAGGATGTAATATTCTTTTCCTTTACAATGATTTTTTTTGGTTATCAATAAATTAAAGATACGACATGTTATTTATTTTAAGGGTAAATTAATTGACACAATATATCATCAAAATGATCTTATTTGTGAAAAATAATTTACAAAAAACTTAAATTTTATGGTTTGTGTTTATTAATGTGGATATTAATCGACCCAAAGATAGGTTAATATTTGGTCGGATAAACACATGTTTGATGACAGTTTTTAGGTTACATGTCATTAATAAGTCAATCCAAAGAGGGCTTATTAATTGACATGATTTATTGTCAATTCTTATTATCAAATTTTATAGTTTTTCTATTTATTAATGCGGGTATTAGCAAACCCAAAGATAGACTGGTATTTGGCCGAATAAACATATATGTGGCGATAAACATGTGACGATTTTTTTGGTTCCATGTGATTAATAAGTCAATCCAAAGAGTGGCTTGTTAATTGACATGATTTATTGTTAATGTTTATCTCTAAAACAAATATATCTTTTGCAAGTTAGTATTACAGTCCAAAGACTTGATATTAATGTTGTGTTGATACTTTTTTTAAAGATGTCATAAATTGAATTTATTGATTACGGTTTATGGATTAATGAGCATAAAAATAGATTTGTTCATGTTTGAATTATGGTATTATATCTGCTAACATTGATCACATTTATGATTCATGTAATCAATGAGATTAACTTTAAGGAATGGAATGAGGACATATGTTAGTTCTCGATTGCATGGACAACGACCTTGCATTTTGGATAGAGCAACATCTTTTGAGGATGTTGAGTTTGAGGGAGAAACAAGGTTAAAACATTGTCTTTAAGGAGGAATCAATCTTGATTCCTATTATTGCTTTCGATAGTATGCAGATTATGAATTAGCGATCGACAATGTTGTTCAATCTCCTATTCTGAATATACAACCTCAACAACCTCAACTTATCATATGCGTGGTACCACATTTTTCATTAATTTATTATCTCTTTTGGTTTTGAGGTAAATACAATAGATGATTTTGTGTATCACATATAAGTGAGAGTAAATTTATCTTTCTGGTTTTGGGCAGATATCTACGCAAACTAAGTTTGGATCATAAGAAAGTAGCCAAATGGTTTTTAAGATATCTATATATAACAAAAGGCTATATGCTGAATAATAGGAAATCAGATATTTTGGAGATCATTTTTATTATGAATCTGATTTTTATTAGATACCAAAATAGTTAGTGATCCATATCGGAATACTTTTACATTTTAGCATGATAAGCCATTTCATGGAATAGACTTCGATAGCTTCTTCCATAATGGCATCATAAATTGTAGCATAAATATGGTTGTAGAAATTTTTCATGAGGCTACACATTATTGGTATTGAAAGACCACTAAAGTTGTAATAATAAGTCAACAATATTATATTCCAACAACAGAAGTTCTATTAAGTCAAAGCATATTGACATCAAGTTTCCTTCTGTTAACACAATAATGCAGAATTGAAATATATATAGCATATATGAACAAACTCCATGAAAGCGGATCCGCTCATAAAGGGATTACCTCCTAGGTCTTTCATGAGCATACTACACACGTTGGTGTGATTTTTGGTTTTAGTGGGAGTTTTATGGTGTTTTATGTTTTGCTTAAGAGCAATTATGTTTTTCTGTACAAAATTAAGAATTCGGTTAACTCCATTATTAGTTGTACTTATTTGAAGTTTGATCTCACTTCAATCTAAAGAGGAACTCGTCAAAAATCTATTTAGATTTCAAAACCACACATCATGTTTAATCTATGTCGTTAGTTATATATGTGTATGTGACCATTGATAAGTTTAGTTACGTAAATTGTAACGAAAGCCGCTTTGATCCTATACCATTATGATTAGTGGTCGAGATTGTTTAAGGGTATCAATGTTATCATAACATTCATTAAAGCGCTTATACAATTATACGTACATTATATATTCGTGGTCCAGTGGGAGATTGTTGGATAATTATGGGATCACTTCATAAATATGTACGATATATTATTAAATCCGTTCATTATGGTAAGAATATAAATTGTTGATGGACCGATTTATAAAATATTAAAATACCTTGTGGGTTGAATTCCCAGTTTGACTCAAGATCCTCAAGATCCCTTCCATCTCTCACATTAGGGTATGTCTCCATCTATATGTACATGTGATGAGGAGCAATCAAGACACATGAAAATTCGTTTAGGGTTTACTGAATGATTTTAGAAAGAGTTCTTGAGATCAACTGAAAAACTCATCATGTACTTTAGATCCGAGAATCAAGCATGTATGTAATACTATTTCTTGCTTAAGTTTTCTTGTAATCAGATTCGAGATTAAGATTCTTATGCTTTCGCGTTTATGTTTTGGTTATATAAAAATAACCAACATTAGAATCAAAACCGTCACCATTTCAAATGTTACGAACTGAAAATATGACGAACAAATAAATGAATTAAATAAAAATAAAATTTTATTTAATAGTCAAATATAATAATAGACATAAAATAACATTTATTTTATTTGATAAAATAAAAAGTAAAGTAACTTTATATCATCATATTAATTTGATTCTTCTAAAATTAAAGAATTATAGCTTTACGTTTTTCATATTTTGAAACATTAATCTAAAAAATATACTACTTTTTTCTTATTTGAATATTTTAGAGAGCTCATAAAATAATAATCACATCTAGTTTCTAATATCCCAATAACTTTTTTTTTCTCTAGAATAGTTCTATTGACTCTATCATTCATTGGCACTTCACTAGCTTATAGACTCTCTCGCGTGCTCTTTTATCATTTCAAACCGGCAAATATTTATCAAATTTCCATTTTTAATAGGTTTATTGTTTTATATGTATTAGGTGTATCATGTTTGATATGAGTTAATTAAAAAAATTAAATATAAAAGTCTAAATATTTAAAAACTTGGATTTATAAGAAAATAAAAAATAATGAATTATTAAAATTGATTTTTCTTTTAAATTTAAATAAATAAACAAAATAAACTAATGAAGTTTAATTTAAGATTTTTTGAAATAAAAATGTAAGTTGATTAATAAAATTGATATTCATTTATTATTATATTTATTTAATTATTTAATTAAAGCATTATGTGAAACTTACTAAAATAGAAAAACTTATAAAATGACATGTCGAAAAGAAATTAATTCAAAATAACCACAAAATAACATTTTTCAAATTGAATAAGGGTGTGACATGTGACAAAAAAAACTTTCATTTATTAGAGTAGATAATAATTTGTAGTAGAAAATATTTTGAGTTATAAAATATTTCGTTTGTAATATAAAATAAATGATTTAATTTTAAAATATATATTTTAGTCATATAGTAATTTAGAACATAATAAACAAATTTTAAAACACCGAAAGAATGCAATATGAATACTTTACGATATGAATAATTTAAACAAATTTTTTTCACCATGTCATTCTTATTTATAACGGTACCTGAATAATTTAAAACACATAACAAAAATTTATAGAAATTAACAAAGTATCCAAAATAAATCAACAATATGATTACATAAAGCAAAAAATACAAAACTAAAAAGGAATCATTTTTATCATTCCAAATCTGAATAACATGCTTATTTACAATCATCCATCAATTTCCATAGATATATTTCGTATGATATCACATGATCATAATCAGAATAATACTGGCAATATAACAAAATTTTATTATAAATATAGAAGAGTTCTTCCGTTTAAAAAATACAAACAAATTTAGGATTTAAGAAAACATGAAAAGCCGTGAGCAAATCAAATAAATAGAAATAGAAGTGTGTTATGATCAGATTATAAGCAAACCTTAGGTGAGAATATTTCTATCGAAGAGATGCAATCTGTCGAGAGTAGGTTGGATGAAGACGGTGGTGGTGTCGATTTTGCATCTAAGGTTTGCTAAAAGGAGACGGTATTGGAGGCAGAGGTTGCGGAGTTTGTGTTGCACTGATATTGATGGCGTTTCAGTCGACCGCTTCAGTCGACGGCTGAAGTAGTAGCTAGAGTGGTTGCCGGTGCTATAGGCGGCAAGTCGGAGGTGAACTGAACTGGTGTTGCTGCCAATGTCACAGTTGGCGGCCATAGGATTATTTGAGATAAAGGGTTTTAAAGAGAAGCAAGGTCTATTTAATTAAGGTAAATGGTGTTCCTCTTTTATATTGTGTGTAAATTGATATTTCCTTTAAAAATTGCTTTTGATCGGTTATATTGAGTTCACAAGGATCAAAAGTGTATACCATTGGATAAAATAGATGTAAAATTAAAGGCTAAGGTTTAAGCTCCTTGTTTAAGACTATTAAAACATTTGGCATTCATATTATGAATGCATTATATATATATATATATATATATATATATATATATATATATATATATATATATATATATATATATATATATATATATATATATATATATTAATTTTAATGTTACATATAATATGTATTTTTAAACTTTTCAAAAATACTAAGGCCATATTGATATGCTCATATTGGTGACGTTATTGTTGCTGTGATCAAAGACGCAGTTCCAAACATGCCTCTAGAAAGACGCAGTTCCAAACATGCCTCTAGAAAGACCAGAAGTGGTCAGAGCTGTAATTGTCCGTACTTGTAAAGAACTTAAACGTGACAATGGTATGATAATACGATATGATGACAATGCCGCAATTTTTCAAAATTAATATCTAATTACTTAAATTAAAAATATAACCAATCATCAATTTTAGATAAGGATATCAAATTACAATTCAAAATATTCAGGTTTACATAATTAAACAATATCATCAAAGGTAATTATCCTAATTAATTTTAAAACATATCAAAAATCGAAATTTTTGCATCTGACAGCTTACCACATCATGGTAAACAATTACCCCGTCGTGGTAAGGCAAAAATCGTAAGGGCCACGTCGTGGTGGCGGAACAGAAAACAGTGTTGGGCTGAAAAGAGTTTTGATGTTGCGTCTTTTGGGCTCGTTAGATTAGCCTTTTATTCTCCGGTTTGGGCCTGTCCAACCGAGAGCCTTTTATGTATTGTATATAAGTTAAATGCTTGCATGCATATTAGGTTAAGATTCTAGAGGTTATCGATACAACGATTGATCAAGAGTATTATATTTTTCTGTAATCGTTCTTGTAATCTACTAATCCTTTACAGTTGATGTTCTTAGTCGAGCTCTTCTAAGGATTTTATTTAATCATTCGACACGTTTGATTCAAGCTGTTTGTTCTTATTATTGCGTTTTTAACTGTTTTATATTCATATACTTGTTCAAGATCTAATCGATCTTTGTAGATTAAAAGTTGTTTTTAATCCCATCAATTGGTATCAGAGCAGGAGGCTGTGTAATCGATACACATCTTTTCTGTGAAAAAGATTTCCATTAGGGTTTTCCGCAATCATCGATATTTATTGAGCCGTCATCTTAATTGACGTATCTTAGTATTTATTGTTTTGCCCTAATCTGCTTTATTACAAGTCTGATCTTTGAACAGGTTTTTACGATCATTATGGACGCAACGCAATCAAACCCTATTAATATTTCCAACAGCATCGGTTCGACGACAAAGATTCCAATCTTGTACACCCATGACTATGAAGTATGGGCGCATCATTTCGAAGATTATGTGATTGGATCGGAGGACAATGGTTATCTCATATGGGAAGCTATCATCAGTGGACCGTTTTCTCATTCTACGTCGTCCAGAATCATTAAGACGCAAAAAGAGTACAATGATCTGCTCAAGGACGTGACGAATATCGCGCAAGATGAAAAAGACAAACTCCAGTGCAATATTAAGGCACTTAGGTTGATCAGATTCGCCCTTCAGTCCGACACATTCAGGCTGGTCAGCTCATGCACTACGGCGAAGGAAGTGTGGGATAGACTTCGCGAACTGTATTCCACAGACGAAGATCTTGAACATTCCATCCAAACCTTACTTCTATCTGAATTTGGTGAATTCAGGCAAGGGGCCGAAGAAACTGTGACCCAGACGTTTGATCACTTCAATCATCTTCTCAGCAAGATGATCAAACACGACATTGAAAGGAAGCTTATCGAACAAAATGTTACTTTCTTGAACGGACTGCGATCTGAATGGAGAGCAGTTTTTTCCACAGTCAAAGCCCATGAACAGTTTAAATCATATTCTTTGGCGAAACTGGTGGGTATTCTAAAGTCCCAAGAGAAGATTGTGGTTCAAGAGAAGAATGTTGTCTCCAGTCTTGGTTCGTTGGCCCTCCTATCTAAAAGTAAAGCTGTGGTGGAGGATGAAGAGCTCAACTTGGATGAATATGACCTCTCAACTGAGGATTATGCCATGATGGTATCCAATCCTAAGAGGTTCATAAAGAAGAGATTCCCCAGCAACAAAAACCGAAACTGGCAGGGGAGTTACAGCTCAGAAAAAGCAAACAATGAACCGAAAGCTGAGGAGCCCAAAAAGGAACCGAAAGCAGATGGCGATTCCGGAGTAAGCTGTTTCTATTGTGGTGGCAAGAACCACTATGCTAAGGATTGTGTTCTTAAGAAGATGGCTGAAAAGGACAATGGAAATGATGAGGAAGCTGTGCTGCAGAAGAGATTGGATGAGTTAAGAAAGAAGAAGTCTATCGCTAACCCTTCTATTAATGCTCTTATTGTGCAGGGTTCGGTCAATGACGATGAGTTCGGTAGCACTGAAGTTTGGTCTACTGACTCAGAAGACGAAGAAGTGAGAAAGCCTACTCATGGAAAGGCATATGTGGCTAAGGAGGAAAGCAGTGGTGGAAAATGCTTCATGGTGACTGAGGTGTCTCAAATGAGGGGATACAACACCGATGGAGGAAGCAATGGACCGAAGGTGCAGGAGGATATGTGCTTTACGGCCAAACCACTCAGCCAGCAGTTCAATGAACTCGATGAACTGATAAAGAAGGTACAATCTGCTTTTATTTCATCTAAAGTACCACCATCCTCTTACGAGAAAGAACTAAAAAATATCAATACAAGAATTTCTCATTTAGATAGTAGCCTAACTCAAACTCGAGTCACCAATTCTAACCTGACTGATCAATTAAGCAGGGCGGCGTCGAAGAGTGAGGAGCGGCGAATGTGGATTGAGTTAAAAGAGTCGGAATTAATTAAAGTTAAAGACGAAAACATTTATTTGCAGAGAGACAATTTGAAATTGTTAAAACAACGAAATGTTTTTTGTTTAATAGCTAAACGTTTATATTCCAATATTACTCAACTTCACTTGGACTGTGAGATAGGTCAAAAGATCCATCGCATGATTTTGCCCTTTCTAGAATTTAAGGAGGATGAAATCGATGCCGAAGCTTACAATTGTGAAAGTGTGATATCGTCTGATGATGTCAATCCAACCTATATGTATGGACTGGACAAAATTGAGTCCTTCATTAAGTCCAAAGACCACAAGGACATGCTCAAAAACCTTTTGGACGAAAATGACCGACTTAAACTGAGAACCGAAACCATGCAAAAATTTGACTCTCTTAACGCCAATGTAAGCTCAGAAAACAAAATCGATGTTGAAAATTCATCTGAGCTTAACGAGGACGAAAACATGAGTGAAATTTCTGTGGAGGATACGGTTGACTGCTCAGAATTTGTTAAAAGCGAAACTGAAAACCACAAAAACCTTATTTCTGAAAATTCTGTGGAATTCGCTAGATTGTCCCAACAAAAGTCCCCGAAATTAGTAGAAAAAACTGTTGTGTATCAAAAGGTCAGGACCACTCCAAATCAAGTATACAAGGTGACTGGAGTAACCGAACATCAAACAGCTGAACTCACAGCTATTGTTAACGAAGACAATGCTGATGGTTGTGATGAGTATTTCCGGGAAGCTCCTATTGATAATGGAAACGAAACCGTTGGTCTTTCTGAAAGAACCTCCTGGATGAAGAAAGGGAGGTACATACCTGAACCATTGAACAAGCCTGATAATTTCAGTGAACCAAGTACAAGTGGTACCAAAGAAATTCCTCAAGAGGATGATTGTTTAGCAAAAGAAGACATTCCTTCAACACCTACAGCTCGAAGCGAAACTTCATCAGATACTCCTTCCACTTCCTCAGGGCAAACTGAATCTTCTTCAGATATTCCATCTGTTCCTTCTGCACAAAGAAAAACTCTTGAAGTTCAAAAGGAATCAGTCAAAGTTACAGCAAAAACAAGAGCGAACGTTCATCATCAACCTAAGCAGATGAGGGATAAGAAGATAGAGAGGAACCAAAGATACAGGAAAAATCTTTTTGAAAGGAAACAATTCTGGCACTCCCAGAACGCATACTATACACACAAGGACAAGAATCTGAAGTATGAAAACAATCCTGTACGAAAGCCTGAAAGTTCCACTAACCGAAAGCCAAGGTTCGGTTCGCAAGAAGATACTAACCGAAAGCCAAGGTTCGGTTCACAAGAAGATACTAACCGAAAGCCAAGGTTCGGTTCACAAGAAGATACCAACCGAAAGCCAAGGTTCGGTTCTGAAAAGGACTTCGACCGAAACCAAAGGTTCGGTTCCAAGAACAACACCAACCGAACACAGAGGTTCGGCTCCAAAATGAAAAAGGAACAAAACTCAAAGGTTAACCCCACCAACGATCAAAAGCAAAAGGGTCACCTGGAGTCATCAGCAAGGAAGACATCTCCATCCAAATCCTCTCTTCCTAATTCTTCTCGTTCTTTTACTTCCACTCATTCATCTCCATCTAGTTCCAAAACTAATCCCGCTTGCCCTCAAAAACCTCATTCTTCAGCTGAACAGAAGGGAAAGCAAAAGGTCGATGAATCCAAACCTGAGTCCAAAACGAACATCCCTAATGTTCATAAAATAAAAGTCTTTACCATTAAAAAGAAAGATGAAACAACTCTAATAAAACGAACATATCTAGTTGACATCTCTCTTACTATTCCTGTTCCCATGAAAAGCTCACATGGACCCAAGAAACTTTGGGTTCCTAAATCTGCTTAATTGTTGCAGGTCATAAGTGACGAGCAGTTTGACGAAGAATGGTACATCGACAGTGGCTGCTCGCGTCACATGACAGGGAGGAAAGAGGAGCTTAGGGAATACAGATCCCTTGCAAATGGTGGCAACGTTAAGTTTGGAAATAACTCTTTCGGCACCATAAAGGGATATGGGATGATAACGAATGGTGATTTTACCATAAGGAAGGTGGCCTATGTGGAAGGACTTCAACACAACCTCATCAGTGTATCTCAACTTGTCGGAGGTACAGGTCTCAAAGTTTCATTCGATGATGAAGGTTCTGAAATCATAGAGAAAAAGACAAAGAAAGTGATTCTGAAGTCAGATCGAAAGGGTGAAATGTTTCCTCTGAACATGAAACCCATCAAAGGAAACCCAGCCATATGTCTGCTATCAAAAGCTCAATCCGACGAAAGCTGGTTGTGGCACCGAAGACTCTCTCATCTCAATTTCAAAGATATCAATCGACTTGTCACTGGAGGTCACGTTAGGGGTCTTCCATTGCTCAAGTTTGACAGAGAGCATTTATGTGCTGCATGCGAAATGGGAAAGCAGAGTCGTCAAAGTCACCCATCCATAATTAACACAAAAGTTGTTGAACCACTCGAATTGCTTCATATCGATTTGTGTGGTCCTTCATCTATTGAAAGCATCGGTGGTAGCAAGTACATTCTTGTTATCGTTGATGACTTCTCTCGATTTACATGGGTGTTCTTTCTAAAGCTCAAATCTGAAGCGACTCAAAAGCTAAAAGTGTATATCAACCAAATTGAAGTCCAGCTCAAGAAGGTCGTTCGAAACATCAGGAGCGACAATGGTCTCGAATTCAAGAACAGGGAGTTTGAAGAGTTTCTTGCAGAAAAGGGAATTAGTCATAATTTCTCAGCTCCCTACACACCCCAGCAGAACGGGATAGTCGAAAGACGAAACCGATCTCTGTGTGAAGCTGCCCGAACTATGTTAAGTTTCGCTTCCTTACCTCTTTATTTTTGGGCTGACGCTATTTCTGCTGCTTGTTATACACAAAACAGGTCCTATCTCAACAAGCGATTCACGCTCACACCATATGAGATATTAAACAACAGAAAGCCCAACGTGAAATTTTTCCATGTGTTTGGCTCAAGGTGTTTCATCTTTAACTCTAAAGAACACCGCAACAAGTTTGATGTCAAAGCCGACGAGGGAATTTTTCTAGGGTACTCACTCACATCCAAGGCGTATAGGGTCCTAAACAAACGATCAAGAAGGATTGAAGAGACATACTATGTGACCTTCGACGATAACTACGTCAAGAAGCTACAGGCCATAGATGACACTGCCGGGGAAATATTTCCTCAAACTGGCCAAGTCACAGTCTCAATCGCCAATTTGTACGAGAAATTTCTGGAACTCTTTGACGAACCGGAAAAAGCTTCTCTCTCCGAAGCAAGTGCAGCTGACAACAAGATAGATCATATGAAGCAGATTGTCGAAGATGCTGCAAGCAGAATGCATGAAGGAGAATCGCCCACTGATGACTCTCCAACCAACAATGCTTCAGTCGAGGGGGAGCCAAGTTCTCATGTCGAGGGGGAGCAAAGCTCTACCACTTCACCCGAAGGTGCCCCTCCAAACGAAGGTGCTTCAATGCCTGAAACTCCAGCATCACAAGAAACCCCTGAAACTCATGTTTCTCAAGACTCATCAATTGAGGGGGAGCATGATGATATGACGCTTGATGACGATAGCCAATCTGAGCCCGAAGAGATGATCAATGCTGAACCAGATCTAATCTACGACCCGAATTACCCTCCTCTTACCAAATGGACAAGAGATCATCCTATCTCTCAAGTAGTTGGTGATGTATCTGATAAGGTCTTGACCCGATCTCAACTGAAGGCAAAACAGACATCTCTATTCTCAAAGGTAGAGTTTTGTATGTTTAACTCATTCGTATCAAAAGTTGAACCGAAGACAGTGAACACTGCCCTCGATCACTCTGATTGGGTTCAAGCAATGCAAGACGAACTGAACGAGTTTGAAAGGAACAAAGTCTGGCGCCTGATTCCAACTCCTCCAGATGCTTCGGTTGTTGGACTTAAATGGGTTTTCAGAAACAAAATGGACAAGGAAGGTAATGTCATACGGAACAAGGCTCGTCTGGTTGTCAAGGGATACTGTCAGGAGGAAGGGATAGATTACGAAGAGACGTTCGCTCCAGTAGCTAGGCTAGAATCGGTTAGAATATTTCTGGCCTATGCTGCTCACAAAAACTTTGAGGTCTTCCAAATGGACGTCAAGTGTGCATTTCTCAATGGAGAACTTGAAGAAACTGTGTATGTGGAGCAACCTCCTGGGTTCGTGAACGAAAAATATCCAAATCATTGCTATATTTTGGATAAAGCTGTGTACGGCCTCAAACAAGCTCCGAGAGCCTGGTATGAAACACTTACAAAATTTTTAAAGATGTCCAAATTCAAACAAGGTTCGGTTGACCCAACCTTCTTTCGCAAAAAGGAAGGTAACCACCTTATGATAGTTCAAATTTATGTCGATGACATCATCTTTGGCTCTACGAATCCCAGCTTAACAGCTGAATTCAGAAAGTTGATGGAGACTAAGTTTGAAATGAGCTCAATGGGTCCTATTAACTTTTTCCTTGGTTTAAATATAAGACAGGGACCCGAAGGCATCTTTATCAATCAGGAAGCTTACACAAAGACTCTCCTAGCAAAGTTTGGCATGATGGGAGACTCAAAAGTCAAAGTCCCAATGACATTCGGCACCAAGCTTACCCTTTCTCTAGACAAACCGGCTGTTGACATCACGCTCTATCGTCAAATGATAGGCTCACTGATGTATCTAACTGCTAGCAGGCCTGATATCATGTTTTCTGTGTGTTATTGTGCTCGATTTCAGGCTAACCCACGCGAACCTCACATGCTGGCAGTGAAGAACATCCTACGCTATCTAAAACGAACCACCTCCTTAGGTCTATGGTATCCATCCAATTCAGGCTTCTTCGTTCAAGCCTATTCTGATGCTGACCTTGGAGGATGTGGACTCGACCGCAAAAGCACAACTGGTGGCTGTCAATTTCTTGATGGGAAGTTGGTCAGCTGGCAATCCAAGAAACAAACATGTGTGTCGCTGTCTACTGCTGAAGCGGAATACATTGCCGCTGCATCCTGCACATCACAAGTGATTTGGATCCAGAGTCAACTTCGAGACTATGGACTCAATATGAAGAAGATCCCACTATATTGTGACTCTGAAAGTGCAATTAGGATCTGTCATAACCCAGTGCAACACTCTAAAACCAAACACATAGCACTGAGGTATCACTTCATCAAAGATCATGTGGAAGATGGAAATGTCGAAGTTCACTTCGTAAGAACCACTGATCAACTGGCTGATGTCTTTACCAAAGCTCTTCCTGAAGCATCATTCAATAAAATATTGCAAGGGCTCGGTGTGATGGAATCAGAGTCAGTACCTCACACTACCTCTCAATCTCAAACGTAAGAAGCGAAACCAACCGAACGTTCGGGTTCGGTTCAACCATCTGACTCGCTCATTACTTCAAAGGTAGTTTTTCTGTGTTGTATATATCTTGTGCAAAATTTGTTTTTCTTTATGTAAAAAGTTTTTTTTGCATATCTAAACTCCTTGGTTTCTTAAAAAATTTCAAAGACCGGAACCTCAAGAAGGTTCGGGTTCGGTTTTTCAAAATTTTCAAGAACCGAAACCAACCGAAGGTTCGGGTTCGGTTTTTCAAAATTTTCCTGAACCGAAACCAACCGAAGGTTCGGGTTCGGTTTTTCAACTTTTTCCAACCGAAACCAACCGAACGTTCGGGTTCGGTTTTTCAATTTTTTTTTTCAGAGTTTTTTTTTGGTCTTATTTTTATTTTAACTCTTACTTTTTCATTTTTATCTATTACTGTTTTTAATTTTTTTTTTATTATTTTATTAAAAATTTCAAAAACTGCAAAAATATTTTATTTATTTGTGTGCTCATTCGTTTATGGGGATATATTTGATGACTTACTTAAGTGTCCCTAGAAGCATGCTGCTGTATGTGTCCCAAGCCTCATAAGATTTTGAATAATGGCCTTCATGACCTGGTATACACAAACCTTGTCTTCCCAATAAGGCTAACTCATTTATTCTAATCGTGAGCTACCTCACTCTTTTCTCACATGAGTTCAGAGTCTCCTGCTTGGTCCTTTTGTTCGCAGCAGAGGTACTATGTCTTCTTTCACCATCCCCATTACACTTCTCCATAACATTCGCTTCATCACTGTAACCCCTGAGACTCTCAGAAACTACCACTGAGGTTTATGGTTACACAACATCTGTGTTTATGATCTTAGCTTCGTGCCACTACGAGCTGAGTGAAACCCAAAATTCAACACCAATGAATTGACGGTGACCAATTAACTTGATCAAGTTTTCACCAATGAATTGACGAATGTACCTTCATGAAATCTCCATTTTTTTTTGCGTGATTCCAATGAAATTGTTACACACCATAACATTTCTTCCCATGGGATCCAGTTTTAAATTTTTATCTGAGATTTCATTTTAATCCACGCCACTACAAAATCAACTCAAACCTACTTGTTCAACAGACTACACTGGTCTCACAAGTACTTTGTTCACATTCGTTCTTATATCAAGAATTGTATTGTTGAATCAAAGCGAAACCACCATTAATTAGCCTAATTAAAAGAAGCCTTTCAACACTTCTTAATAAATGTTTGATCGTACTTCAATGGGATTCCACATTAACACTTTGAGGTTCTTCTAGACCTTGAAGGAAGAGATTCGTGCCCGGGATCATCAGTTTCGTGTCATTATTGACATCACAGATTATCCTGAAAAGAGTTGCTTTATTTCTTTTTTTTTTCTTTTACACTCTTTGCACGAAAATCCAAGATTTTCCAAAATTCCGTTACTAATTATTTTACAGGCTGGATATTTACTGGTTGGTTACAAATGAAGTTGTGGTCAAAAATTAGACACGTGGATCATTAATTGGAAACAGCCGTTTAAAAGGGGATAAGACAAAAAGTTGCTGACTCGGCGGGAGTTAAAAGGATAGAAATTCAAACGACGGTAAAAAGGAGGGCGCGTGAATTTGAAACGGCCGCGCTTTTTCTGACACTTGAGGACGCGTATGCAATATCGAAGCGTCATATCTCTGAAGTTACAGGCGCGTGTGGAAATGGAAACGATTTTTCTCTCTGAACCGGCGCTTATTGGGCGGCGTGATCCTAGGAATCTGACACTCTCTCTCCTACGTGATCATCGCACGTCCCAACTGTCACCAATCAGTCACTCCAAAAACACCCGTTTCGTATTTCCATAAGAGATTTGAAACGATCTTTCTCTCTCCTATCACCTACTATAAAAACCCATCAACACCACCTTTTACCTCTTTACTGCCCCATAATTTCCAAAGCAAAAATACTTCCAAATTCTCCCCCGGTTATCTTCTTCTCCACACCTGCAACAATGGCTGAATCTTCATCCGTTCATGCCACTTCTCAAATTCTTCCCATCCGACCTCAACAATGCCTTGTCATTGATCTGCACCCACTAGCCTATGATCCCTACATGTCGCCGGTTATCGAATGCCTCAAGTACTCCCAGCTTGCTCCGACATTGTCCAGAATTGAAACGGTGCCAATGGTGGCTCTATCTCAGGTCTATGCGACGGCCTACTACGACAAGGGCGTCGACAGGATATTTTTCGAAGTGGCGGAACACAAAACGTCGATTTCTCGTCCCCGCTTCTGCACCATGCTTGGGTTTGCTGCTGACCCATCGCGTGTTCACCCGGAGACGATTCCGGTTGGTATGCTCTACAACATGTTCTACAATATGGGCTACACGGAAGTTCTTACCTCCGTCGCCAGGTTCAAGAAGTCATGCCTACCGCCCCTGTGGAATGGGTTATTTACAGTTCTCTTCAAGGGACTGTCTGAGAGGAGCTCAGGATCGGACGGGGCCAGACGTCTTTTCCTGTCAATCATGTATGGGGTGTACAACGGGATCAACCTCGATTATGGGTTTGTCCTTTGGCAACAACTGATTCAGAGCCTTTCTTCCACTTCTCGACACTCTGAAGTGTCGCTGGCCCGGTTCTGGATCTTGATCACAAGATGGGCCATGGACAGGTTTGAGGTCCCAACTGCTGACGGTGCACCGATGTCTTCTGTTGGTACGTTCCATACCAAGAAGATCATCGTATCCGATGCATCGAAATTCTCCTTCATTGGCTCTATCCCGGAGTCGATGTATGGTAGTGTGCCATCAGACACCAGTATGGTCAAGGCGATCAAGGAGTTAGGGCCATCTGGTCCGAGGGAACTGACACCGGACATGCTGCGATCAATTCATGATGCCGACAAACCGGTGGCCAGGGGTAAGAAGGCAGACAAGGGGAAGAAACCATCCAAAGCCCCAAAACCTTCTCCCAAGAAGCGCAAACAACCGAAGGCTGCTTCGTCACCACAACCGAAAAGGAGGAAGACCCAACAAAAGCGAAAGCTAGTCCTTCCCTCCTCATCAAGTGAATCCGAAGGTGAGAGTTCGGACGCTGAGGGCTCACAAGGAGATGAATCTCCTCTACGAGGCAACACACCCCCTCGGTCCCCAACCCCGGAGATGGAACTTCACCAATCCCCAGTTCCTTTCCCTCCACCCACAATACCTATTTCCATTCCCACCATAAACCCTACTATACCATCAACCTCATTCCCTATACCACCACCCATATTCACCACATCAACCGAAACACCACCTGTAACCGAAACCCCTCCCGTAACCGAACCTCCACAAACCGAAACTCCTATACCACCACCACCCGAAACTAACCCCCTACCTACTCAACCTGAACCAACCAAACCCACATCACCCCCAGCTTCACCACCACCTCAATCTCCAGAAGCCGCCTCCGATGGCGATGATCAATACCTTGGCGGTGATCACATGAACTTTGATTCGGTCTACTATAGTCCGTTTCAAGTTCAGAGTGATGAGGAGGATGATGCTCCAGTGACAAAGAAGCATCTCCGCGATCTTAACGAGAAGGTTGATCAACTTCTCGCCTCCTTCTCCAACCAGCAGTCATCCTTATCTGAAGCTGCCCTTCAGAAGATAGTTGATGCCTTCTCCAGGGCTCAACATGACTCAGTGGCCTCAGCTACTGCTGCGATAGACGCCTCCACCCGAGCCTGTGAGGCTGCGACCGAAAAAGTCGATAAACTATTCTCCGACGCTTCTGACCTGCTGAAGTCTCTGCAGGAAAGCGCCAATGCCACAAAGACAACTCTGGAACCGATTGTTCAGCAATTGGCCAAGTTCGTCTCGACGGAGTTGACTTCGTTCGCTACCCTCCGACAAAATATCAGCGACGACAACTCGGCACTCCGTGCCTCCATCGATGCCCGTCTGGCAAAACTACAAGAGGATCTTGCGGCAGAGAACTCTCTGATGGACGTTCTGGCAAGTAAAACAACTGCCCTAAAGGTCAAGAGCACGCAGCTTTCCAACTCCGAACAACAATTGGAAGCTCTTCGATCCGAGAGGGAAGTCATCAAGACGTGTGTTTCGGATGTCCACGCGGCTCTATCCAACATCCTGGAAGCACACGACCCCATCCTTAATCATTCGGTGAGGCGCACCCTCGCTGAAAAGCTCTCCCCGGCCATGGACCTCTTAAGCAAAATTGAAGGCCTTCCGAGTTTCGTGTCCATTCCGAAACAAGGGGGAGAAGAGAAGAAAGGATCGAAACCACCTCCGTCCTCCAAAGCTACTCACACAACCGAACCACCCCCAACTGGTCATGCCTCGGGTTCGGGTGTGAAGGACAAGGGCAAACACATAGCAGAGGATGGAGATGAAGATGAAGATGAAGACAAGGAGACCATTGCGGACATGTTAAAAAGAAAGAACAGTCGCAATGCTGAAGACGATGCCAGTCGTGTGGCGCGTGAGGCTGAAGAAGCCGAACGAAAGCAAAAAGAAGCCCACGATCTCCTTGAGAGCCGAAAGTTGCTCTTCCCTGCCTGGACCAGGGATCGCATGATAAAAGAGGCCATAGAGACTCCAAGCATACTATGGCTCGAGCCGGTGATATCGTTCGACTGCAACAACACTATCGATTCGCAGTTCGATATGCCACTGACTCGAAAGGCGTTCATCTTCCACGCCTTCTCCAACATCTTTGAAGTCCCGCATCCGAACGATGAGCTTGACAGGGAGCTCATTGACTTCTACCTGGAGGCCGCTCGCCCTCAATACCTTACATGGAGCGCCCAGAAGATTGTCAATGTTCGGGTGATGAAGCCTTTTGCCGTGGGGAGATTCACAAACGTCAAGTTCAAGCTTATCCGAGAATCTGCAAGAACTGCTCACATGATCTCTCTGGCGGATCTGCCCAATCTGAACCCTCATGATTGGATAGTCTTGTACAATATCCTGCTGACAAACGAAGCCGAATATGGTCCCATCTTAGACCATGTCAAAAGGATGGTGGCATGCTATATCATGGAGGTGGCCCTAATGGATCAGGAGGTTGCCACAGTTTTTAAGAAGAAACCGAAAGTCAAGCCTGTGGGATCGGCCAGTGATCTGAATCAAATGCAAATGGGCAAGATAGATTCGAGGCGAAACTCTGTGATGTTCACTAGAGCCGAAGGACAGAAATGTCTCTTCGCTTTAGCTGACAAACATCTTTACACTACAACTTGCTTGGAGCACATCTTATTCATCATCAAGCAGTGTAAAGACAATTCGGCTGATGATATCAAGTACTTCAATGATATGATCAATTGGTACATCCGGTTTAGACAGACTATCCTTTCCATAACCAAGTGTCTGTTTAGTACCGTGAAGAAGAAGGTACCAGCTTCAGCCGCCGGCCCAAGTAGGAAGTGAAAGTCTCGCTCCAAATTGACGCAAAGGGGGAGATTGTTGGGCTGAAAAGAGTTTTGATGTTGCGTCTTTTGGGCTCGTTAGATTAGCCTTTTATTCTCCGGTTTGGGCCTGTCCAACCGAGAGCCTTTTATGTATTGTATATAAGTTAAATGCTTGCATGCATATTAGGTTAAGATTCTAGAGGTTATCGATACAGCGATTGATCAAGAGTATTATATTTTTCTGTAATCGTTCTTGTAATCTACTAATCCTTTACAGTTGATGTTCTTAATCGAGCTCTTCTAAGGATTTTATTTAATCATTCGACACGTTTGATTCAAGCTGTTTGTTCTTATTATTGCGTTTTTAACTGTTTTATATTCATATACTTGTTCAAGATCTAATCGATCTTTGTAGATTAAAAGTTGTTTTTAATCCCATCAAACAGATTTTGAAAAACTTTTACTAGTTCAAGTTAATACCGGTATCAATTCAATAGAAAATTAAACATATGCTCTGATACCACCAATTGGTTTTAGCATAAACATACAATCCTATGTGTGCTTGAAACCCTAATAAGATCTATGTCTTCTCTAATTGAACATACCATATGAACAACAACATGTAAACCCTAGAACTATAGATAATAATCGAAAAACATAAAATTATGGGTTATAAAACATACTTTGATTGTTATGTAGTAAAAACAATCCAAAACCTTATGGATCCTAAAGCTTGAGAGCAAATATCACAAGTGTAATACCTCTAATGAATCACAAACACACTTAGCAAGAGGATGAGATGTGAGAGGGGGGAAGATGCTTCAAATTTCGGCAACAAATCTGTAGGGTTTCTAGTTGCTGAATTCATCAAGGGTATGGGTGTTTATATAGTGAGGTGACTTAGAGCCAAAGCTAGGGTTAAGACAATATATATATATATATATATATATATATATATATATGTGTGTGTGTGTGTATGAGAGAGAGAGAGAGAGAGAGAAATGATATTTAAGACGCCATTGAATGGAGTATGATTATTTATTAAATTGTAATAAATTTGTGGTCCTCAAAGTTTGTTAACAAATACCAACTACAACATATATTATTTACTTTTCTAATTAAATATGTTCAATAAATGAACTTCATATAATTTTAACTATAAATAGACGTTATGAGGTAATTATCTATTTGTCAAGGAGTTGTTCAAAGACTTATAAGCTAAAAAGCATGACCCCATTTCCTCCTTGTGAATCATTGGAAATATGTTGTCAACCAAACGAAGGGTGTATGAGGCAAGAGTGGCCAGAGTTGTTAGGGGTGGCTGAAAAGCAAGCTTGTTTGGCAATTGAGAAATCGAATACCAAGGTTAGAGCTGTCCCAGTGTTACCAACTGAGATCCCTACAACAGACTTTTGTTGCAATAGGGTTTGGGTATTTGTCGATAAACATGGTGGTGTTGTGATCCAAGCCCCAATGGTTGGTTGAGTTGAATATAAAGGATGTAAAATGTCTAAATAAATGGTTATTATAACCATAATAAATAAAGTTGCAATATTTTCTTAACTGGACTAGTCATATATATATTTTTTACAAAATATATATGATCTACTGCCCCTATTGGATCATGCATGTATAGATCAACAAACGTTTGCACTATTCTCAATTCTAATAAACATGATAAACATCACCAAACACAATAAAAGACTGAAAAAATTATTACCATAACTTGCTTATAGGCCAATGATATAATTTTTTCTGTTTATGCTTAGCTAGTCATATATGTTTACAAAATAAACTGTTTTATGTAATTTAGATAGTATATTGAACACATGACTTTAATTATATCCAGAATATGTTAAAGACAGATAGTGGAAAATAGATGTTTGTCGGGTAGAGCAAACATGCACTTCAATGGAGGATCAACTCCTTTAGTAAACATCATTGTCCATTGTTCGGTGTCGATCTGGCCCATACGCATTTTATTCACATCACTAGCTTTGCCAATTGGTTTTACAGTAGGCATTCGTCTTAAAGCATTGGCAATCTCTTGATCAAGCTTTGCTACTTCGTGTATATACGACACCAACATTTGCTTGATGTGTGCAAGAATGGGTTTGTACTTCTGCTCATCACACAACAAAAAGTTTGTCAAAACAATCCAGTCATGAGGATTGAGATTCGGTAGATCAGCAAGAGAAATCTCATGAACTGTATTTTCAGGACCACGAGTAAAATTCATTTGGATTTCTAGACCATGTGTGCAACTTTATATACAATAAAAAATAGTTATTTTAATTTGGAGCTTTAAATCTAAAATTAGCTTTAGTAATGACAAGTTTTGGTGTGTTTTGGAAGCAAACATATGTTCGATTGTTATTTTAGTTGTTTTTAGTAGTCGGCATCCGAAACATTCAGTCGGTAAAATGTCTAGACCTCGAAATAGTTTTTTTCTTTTTGCTGTTTTAAATAGTGTAAATTACTTTAGTTTTTCTTCTTTTTGAACCATTACAAAGGAAGGCATTCGTTTATTAGTTTTCAAGTTTATGTTCATTTCCAGTTTATAACATTATTCTTCTTTAACTGTTTTTTTTCGTATTAAAGAAAACACTCTTTTACAAAAACATGACTTTTTATTATTTTTCTTTATGATGTTTGTGCCATATGCTCAAAAAGGCTTTGGATGGCAGAGGGATAAAGCTCTTAAACGGGGTGATGGTGGTTTATGGAGTAGAAATTTAGAAATCTGCAACATACTTTTCATGGCAAAAATAACGAATTATGTGTCATTTTAATGACAAGGTAGAAAACTAAAAAAATACCATGGCACTTTCATGTAACTTATTTTTTATGGAATAAGTAGCAGAATTTCATTTTATTTTACCATCTGTGTGATGTGGGATTGATTGGTAGAAAGTTCAAAAAATATCATAGTGCTTTCCTCTTTCCCTATATGTAACTTGCTTTATATGACATAAATAACAATTTACTTTTCATTTTTTTGACCATGTGTGTGTCACTGGAAGAAAGTTCAAAAATAGTATCGTACATTCGTTTATTTGAGATATGAACTTACTTTTCATGGCTGAAATAACAACTTATTTTTCATATTTCAAACCAGATGTGGATAATTCGCTGAAAACTGAAAATTTAGCAAGCTAATTCTTTAGCATCACGAGTTAAAATAAACCAAATTAAACTACATGATGTTAGTACATTATTATCATCACAGGGTGTAAAATCTGTGTAATATACGGGTTGATTAAAAAAATTATATATCAAAGCGTAAATAATAAATGTTTATTAAAATAAAATTTTGAAATAATGAATGAAAAACATATTAATTGCAATTTATTATTATATTTATTAAATTTAATAGTCTACATATAGGAGTATACGTCTTATGTGGCTTTAATTTTAAAAATTGAAAAAATCTAGAAATTCACATGTGGATATTTTTTTATTTTAAAAATATTAGTAAATGACAAATATCAAAATTTATGAGAGATTGACATGTGACAAATTGATCTTTATTTATTATAGTAGATAAGTTTTGATATTTAACAAACGGTTTCTATCATATATGGCAGATTTTTTTTACCAAAATGAAATCATTTTATTTAAGAGACATCTATTCTAATCAATGAATGTTTTTTTCCAACTTGTCACGTTTTCATTCAATTTGCCAAACATTATTTTATAGTTATTTTGAATTAATTTTTTTTTCCACATGTTATTTTATGAGTTTTTTTTATTTTATTAAATTCAACATAATATTTTAATGTAATAATTGCAATAAATGGATATCAATTTCATTAATAAATTTACCTTTTAATTTCAAAATTTCCAAAATTAAAGCTTATTAGTTTCTTTTGTTTGTTTATTTAAATTATTTGTTTAAATTTAAAAGATAAAAGAACATTTATGTTATAATAACTCATTATTTTTCTTGTTTTCTTATTAATTCAAACTTCTCAAATATTTAGACTTTTATATTTAATTTTTTCTTTTTAAATTAATCTATTTAATACATGAGACTCACAACTAGTGTAATTATATCTTAAGATCAAATGTAACCTTTAAGTAAAATATTTAGTGATTTACGAAAACTAACTTATATGGTAGTTTTATTTACCAAGTTTATTGCACTACATATTACCAAATATATTGCATTGATATGGAAAAAATAAACTACAATATATGCTAATGCACATCAACAATCATATTTTTAATACTTAAAATACATGTCGGATTAATATAATTTTAAAACACAAATAACATAGATATGATAGGTATATTTAAGAACGTTTAACAGTTTTTTTTCCTTAAATTAATTAAAATTGATCAATCAAATACAAATATAAGCAATTTAGAGTAAATTTTGTTTACAAAAAGTTATATATATATATATATATATATATATATATATATATATATATATATATATATATATATATATATATATGCAAGATAAAGAAAAAAGATTTAGGGACTTTAGAAGATTTTTTAGCCCATTTTATCCTCATAATTAGTGTGTTTTATGGTCTAATCTTATAGACGTCAGAACACTATTTACCTAAATTAATTAATCATCGTTTAAAAATTATTCGCAGTCGCCGCTTTGTGCGGACAAACGACTAGTATGTGTGTGTGTATATATATATATATATATATATATATATATATATATATATATATATATATATATAATTTAAGAGTAGGAAACCCTAATTGCTTTGCTTAAGGACCAAACAAACCCTAAACCTCCCATCCTTAAGCCCTTGGACGAAAATTATAGGGCTTCTGTAGAAGATTTTCGTCCAAGCCTATTTAGGAGGGTTCTAGAGCTTCTTTCCTCAATTATCCATAAATTACAAAACAGTCCCTATACTTTTAATTAATTCAATTAATCCCAAAATTAATTCCAATTAATTTCTAATTAACTATTAATTAAGTAATATGATTTCCAATTAGTATATTATTTACATAATACATTAATAAATCGTTCATTTCAATTTATTAAGCAAATTAATAAATTCTTCCTCTTTCTCAATTAATCATCATGTTTAGTTGCTAGTATGAAGGAAACCCAAAAGGACTATGTTACTATCAATTCACGTTTATATCAATTATGGTTATGGGCTTAGATACCTAATCTACTACTTAGCCCCTGCAAATCAGAACAAATGTGAAATCCACATCCTATATCAAGGACCCAAGAACGAGAATATGATTTTTTAGATAAGATAGTGTATATACATATAGAAGTTAGCTTCACTTTGCCGTCTTTGATTTTTTGCATGTATTTTGGGCAGTTTAATTTTCAATGCCATTTGTCATTGAAGTAGAAGCAAGTGACCTCTTTGGGATCAGAGACAAGGGGAGCATCAAAACAAGATTTTCCTTTGGGTCCTTTGCTTGACGACCCAACTTGAGACTTTCCCTTCCAGTTTTGCTTGAGAAGACCTTTCCTATTTTTCTATTTCCCTTGACCAATGGCTAGAACGGGAGCACTAGCAGGAGTGGAGGCAACAATTTTTCGATTCATTCCTACCTCAACTGTTTGCAGGAGGTTATGCAATTGAGACAAAGTAGTTTCATTGTTGTTCAAATGATAGGTAAATATGAACTAATCATATCAACTTGTAAAGGAGTTCAACATTATGTCGATTGCCAACTCTTCATCAAAAATCACATTCAACTAGACAAGCTTGTCTACATTTCGTTGCATTCTCTGAACATCGCTGCTAACAGATTCTTCCTCTTTCATCTTGCTAACTATGATGGACTTTACCACCTTATACTTTTCCTGACGAGCTCGCTTATGGTACTTCTCCATAAGGTCCTTCTTCATCTCGTACGACCAGTAATCCTCATAGTATCTTTGCAATTCAGGAGTCATTGTGGCTACCATGATGCAAGTAACTTTTTTCTCATCATTATAGTGTTTTTTGTAGCCAAACATTTCTTCTGGAGTGGCCTTGTCTACGTTGATCTCATCCAATGGTCTCTCAAGGACATACTCTTTGTCTTCGAAATGAAGGGCCATTTTTATGTTGCGCATCCAGTCATTGTAGTTTATTCCATCCAATTGCACCTTTGAGCAAATATTCAACAAGGAAAAGTTATGGTTGGAGGAGGAAGAACCAGAAGAATCATTTGGAGTAGACATTTGTAAAAGAAAGATGTTTTAGTTAGATAAGAATAATCCTCATTATATCACCCAAAATGAAATATCAAGGCTAGGATCCAACTAAATCATTTACAACATAGAAAATGGATGTCATAATCTAATTGTAAATTATATAAAGGTAGGTAAATGACGATTTACGAATTTGACCATTGAAAAACAAAATTTGAGGAAAAGTAAGTTAAGTGAAATTCCTAGATCTTTTGAGACTCACTGAAGCTATTCAATGGCATGTTTAATCTCAGATTATGCTTTTCCATTTGTGTCTGGGATACCGAGGATCACAAAAAAGGTATGAATAACCATGCAAATTAGCTTGTCACTCTCGATGTCATTTATCATCTCATTTTAATGTGTTGTTAACCAAACATGCTCCATTAAACAATGATAATTTTTGAGATGCTCGTTATTACTCTTTATAGTCATTATTAGTGTGTCGGTTAACCACACGCACTCTACTAACAACTATAAAGTATAATGTGCAATTTCATGAGTTAGCATACAAATTCACATTTTCCTAAAGTAACTAAGAGTGAGAGTTAAAATAAAATGTTTAGTTACTTTTAATAACATTATACTTCTTACTGAGAATTAATTGTCCTATCAAACCCGTTCGGTTAACGACCTTCCACCAATCAAGGAAGCGGTGGGTGATAGTGGATACTCATTCAACTACCATTTTATAAGCAGTTTCCTTATGCCCCCTTATAGACTGACTTTGTGAATGAGGTGTACTAGCGATTCAACTGACTTAGTGTTAGACGTATAGTAATAATTAAACATTTAATTCTACATATAGTATAAGGTGTATTTTTTAAAACTTTTTCAAAAATACTAGTTTATATTTCAAATTTCGAAAATTAAACAATTAATTTAAATTAAAAAATATATTTGACATTAATTATTAAGTTCAATTAATTACTTATACACTTAAAAATCAATCATATTAATCAACACATAGTTAATTTTTTTAAAAACTTATCTCCTAACTTCTAGGCTTTTATTTTATCATGATATATTCAGTAAAATCGGATTTGGCAAAAAAAATATAGCAGATAAATAACACATATAAGCAGATTAGGTAGATAAGATTCAAATAAACGCATCTGCACCGAGCTCACGTCGTGACCATCAATACTAACGTCGTGAGCAATGACTTTTCAAAAAAATTAGTTTCTTTTGTTTTAATCAATTCACCAATGTGAAAATACATGAAAGAAAGTCATAGGCTTTGATACCACTTATGGAAAACATAGCTTACAAAACATTGCACTAATCGGAAACACATTTAACAATTAAATGATTTGGGAACATGCAACCTATAGATGATAAATGTCTTTCATGTAAAGGACACACACTAGAAACTATCTACCTACAAAACTTTTTGTATATGAAACCTAATTCATAAGGATGAAAACTTACCTTGATGATTGTTGTAGCAAACAATCTTGAATTCCTTCTTCATAGCTTTTGGTAACAAGCACCACAAATGCCGTGCCTCTGATGGTTCACACCTAACACAAGCAAGGAGGATATTTAGGAGTGAGGGGAAAGAGGATTAGAATTTTGGCCTAACTCTTCTAAGGTAGGAGTGGCCGAAAATCATAGCCCTAGGGGCCTTTACATAAGCCCAAACCCAATATACTAATATTATCTTGAACAGGGTAATTATCGAGCTTCCTAATTATCTACAAAGGATAATTCTAGAAACCCTAAAGGCTTATTAAAACCATCCATAATCTCAACAAGGGTTTTAGAGTGCCTCTATTTCAACTACCCGACGAAAGTTGATATACCACCGAAGAATGTCATTGAAGTTCTTCTTTGAAGCAACATCATTGGATTTACATCTGTTAATTATATCCAGAATATGTTCAAGACAGATAGTGGAAAATAGATGTTTGTCGGGTAGAGCGAACATGCACTTCAATGGATGATCAGCTCTTTTAGTAAACATCATTGTCCATTGTTCGGTGTCGATCTGTCCCATACGCATTTTATTCACATCACTAGCTTTGCCAATTGGTTTTACAGTAGGCATTCGTCTCAAAGCATTGGCAATCTCTTGATCAAGCTTTGCTACTTCGTGTATATACGACACCAACATTCGCTTGATGTGTGCAAGAATGGGTTTGTACTTCTGCTCATCACAGAACAAAAAGTTTGTCAAAACAATCCAGTCATGAGGATTGAGATTCGGTAGATCAGCAAGAGAAATCTCATGAACTGTATTTTCAAGACCACGAGTAAAATTCATTTGGATTTCTAGACCATGTGTGCAACTCTATATAGAATAAAAAATAGTTATTTTAATTTGGATCTTTAAATCTAAAATTAGCTTTAGTAACGACAACTTTTGGTGTGTTTTGGAAGCTAACATATGTTCGATTGTTATTTTAGTTGTTTTTAGTAGTTGGCATCCATTCAGTCGGTAAAATGTCTAGACCTCGAAATAGTTTTTTCTTTTTGCTGTTTTAAATAGTGTAAATTACTTTAGTTTTTCTTCTTTTCGAACCATTACAAAGGATGGCATTTGTTTATTAGTTTTCAAGTTTATGTTCATTTCCAGTTTATAACATTATTCTTCTTTAACTGTTTTTTTCTTATTAAAGAAAACACTCTTTTACAAAAACATGACTTTTCATTATTTTTCTTTATGAAGTTTGTGCCATATGCTCAAAAAGGCTTTGGATGGCAGAGGGATAAAGCTCTTAAACGGGGTGATGGTGGTTTATGGAGTAGAAATTTAGAAATATGCAACATACTTTTCATGGCAAAAATAACGAATTATGTGTCATTTTAATGACAAGGTAGAAAACTAAAAAAAATAGCATGGCACTTTCATGTAACTTATTTTTTATGGAATAAGTAGCAGATTTTCATTTTATTTTAACATTTGTGTGATGTGGGATTGATTGGTAGAAAGTTCAAAAAATATCATAGTGCTTTCGTCTTTCCCTATAAGTAATTTGCTTTATATGACATAAATAACAATTTACTTTTCATTTTTTTGACCATGTGTGTGTCACTAGAAGAAAGTTCAAAAATAGTATCGTACTTTCGTTTATTTGAGATATGAACTTCCTTTTCATGGCTGAATTAACAACTTATTTTTCATATTTCAAACCAGATGTGGATAATTTGCTGAAAGCTCAAAATTTAGCAAGTTAATTGTTTAGCATCACGAGTTAAAATAAACCAAATTAAACTACGTGATGTTAGTACATTATTAGCATCACTGGGTGTATAATATGTGTAATATACGGGTTGATTAAAAAAATTATATATCAAAGTGTAAATAATAAATGTTTATTAAAATAAAATTTTGAAATAATGAATGAAAAACATATTAATTGCAATTTATTATTATATTTATTAAAATTAATACTTTACATATATAAGTATAAGTCTTATGTGACTTTAATTTTAAAAATTGAAAAAATCTAGAAATTGACATGCGGATATTTTTTATTTTAAAAATATTAGTAAATGACAAATATCAAAATTTATGAGAGATTGGCGTGTGACAAATTGATCTTTCTTTATTATAGTAGATAAGTTTTGATATTTAACAAACGTTTTCTGTCATATATGGTAGATTTTTTTTTACCAAAATGAAATTATTTTATTTAAGAGACATCTATTCTAATCAACGAATGTTTTTTTTTTCAACTTGTCACATTTTCATTCAATTTGCCAAACATTATTTTATAGTTATTTTGAATTAATTTTTTTTTCCACATATTATTTTATGAGTTTTTTTTTTATATTATTAAATTCAACATAATATTTTAATGTAATAATTGCAATAAATGGATATCAATTTCATTAATAAATTTACCTTTTAATTTCAAAATTTCCAAAATTAAAGCTTATTAGTTTCTTTTGTTTGTTTATTTAAATTATTTGTTTAAATTTAAAAGATAAAAGAACATTTATGTTATAATAACTCATTATTTTTCTTGTTTTCTTATTAATTCAAACTTCTCAAATATTTAGACTTTTATATTTAACTTTTTCTTTTTAAATTAACCTATTTAATACATGAGACTCACAACTAGTGTAATTATATCTTAAGATCAAATGTAACCTTTAAGTAAAATATTTAGTGATTTACGTAAACTAACTTATATGGTAGTTTTATTTACCAAGTTTATTGCACTACATATTACCAAATATATTGCATTGATATGGAAAAAATAAACTACAATATATGCTAATGCACATCAGCAATCATATTTTTAATACTTAAAATACATGTCGGAGTAATATAATTTTAAAACACAAATAACATAGATATGATAGGTATATTTAAGAACGTTTAACAATTTTTTTCCCATAAATTAATGAGAATTGAGCAATCAAATACAAATATAAGCAATTTAGAGTAAATTTTGTGTACAAAAAGTTATATATATATATATATATATATATATATATATATATATATATATATATATATATATATATATATATATGCAAGATAAAGAAAAAAGAGTTACGGACTTTAGAAGATTTTTTAGCCCATTTTATCCTCATCATTAATGAGTTTTATGGTCTGATCTTATTGACGTAAGAACACTATTTACCGAAATTAATTAATCATCGTTTAAAAATTATTCGTCGTCGCCGCTTTGTGCGGACAAACGACTTGTATATATATATATATATATATATATATATATATATATATAACTTAAGAGTAGGAAACCCTAATTGCTTTGCTTAAGGACAAAGCAAACCCTAAACCTCCCATCCTTATGTCCTTGGACGAAAATTATAGGGCTTCTGTAGAAGATTTTCGTACAAGCCTCTTTAGGAGGGTTCTAGAGCTTCTTTCCTCAATTATCCATAAATTACAAAATAGTCCCTATACTTTTAATTAATTCAATTAATCCCAAAATTAATTCCAATTAATTTCTAATTAACTATTAATTAAGTAATATGATTTCCAATTAGTATATTATTTACATAATACATTAATAAATTGTTCATTTCAATTTATTAAGCAAATTAATAAATTCTTCCTCTTTCTCAATTAATCATCATGTTTAGTTGCTAGTATGAAGGCAACCCAAAAGGACTATGTTACTATCAATTCAAGTTTATATCAATTATGGTTATGGGCTTAGATACCTAATCTACTACTTAGCCCCTGCAAATCAGAACAAATGTGAAATCCACATCCTATATCAAGGACCTAAGTACGAGAATATGATGAGTTTTTTAGATAAGATAGTGTGTATACATATAGAAGTTAGCTTCACTTTCCCTTCTTTGATTTTTTGCATGTATTTTGGGCAGTTTTATTTCCAATGCCATTTGTCATTGAAGTAGAAGCAAGTAGCCTCTTTGGGACCAGAGACAAGGGGAGCATCAAAACAAGATTTTTCTTTTGGTCCTTTGCTTGACGTCCCAACTTGAGACTTTCCCTTCCAGTTTTTCTTGAGAAGACCTTTCCTCTTTTTCTCTTTCCCTTGACCAATGGCTAGAACGGGAGCACTAGCAGGAGTGGAGGCAACAATTTTTCGATTCATTCCTACCTCAACTGTTTGCAGGAGGTTATGCAATTGAGACAAAGTAGTTTCATTGTTGTTCAAATGATAGGTTAATATGAACTAATCATATCAACTTGTCAAGGAGTTCAACATTATGTCGATTGCCAACTCTTCATCAAAAATCACATTCAACTTGACAAGCTTGTCTACATTTCGTTGCATTCTCTGAACATCGCTGCTAACAGATTCTTCCTCTTTCATCTTGCTAACTATGATGGAATTTACCGCCTTATACTTTACCTGACGAGCTTGCTTATGGTACTTCTCCATAAGGTCCTTCTTCATCTCGTACGACCAGTAATCCTCATAGTATCTTTGCAATTTAGGATTCATTCTGGCTACCATGATGCAAGTAACTTTTTTCGCATCATTATAGTGTTTTTTGTAGCCGACCATTTCTTTATGAGTGGCCTTCTCTTCCTTGATCTCATCCAATGGTCTCTCAAGGACATACTCCTTGTCTTCAAAATGAAGGGCCATTTTTATGTTGCGCATCCAGTCATTGTAGTTTATTCCACCCAATTGCACCTTTGAGCAAATATTCAACAAGGAAAAGTTATGGTTGGAGGAGGAAGAACCAGAAGAATCATTTGGAGTAGACATTTGTAAAAGAAAGATGTTTTAGTTAGATAAGAATAATCCTCATTATATCACCCAAAATGAAATATCAAGGCTAGGACCCAACTAAATAATTTACAACATAGAAAATGGATGTCATAATCTAATTGTAAATTATATAAAGGTAGGTAAATGACGATTTACCAATTTGACCATTGAAAAACAAAATTTGAGGAAAAGTAAGTTAAGTGAAATTCCTAGATCTATTTGAGACTCACTGAAGCTATTCAATGGCATGTTTAATCTCAGATTATGCTTTTCCATTTGTGACTGGGATACCGAGGATCACAAAAAAGGTGTGAATAACCATGCAAATTAGCTTGTCACTCTCGATGTCATTTGTCATCTCTTTTTAATGTGTTGTTAACCAAACATGCTCCATTAAACAATGATAATTTTTGAGATGCTCGTTATTACTCTTTATAGTCATTATTAGTGTGTCGGTTAACCACACGCACTCTACTAACAACTATAAACTATAATGTGCAATTTCATGAGTTAGCATACAAATTCACATTTTCCTAAAGTAACTAAGAGTGAGAGTTAAAATAAAACGTTTAGTTACTTTTAATAACATTATACTTCTTAATGAGAATTAATTGTCCTATCAAACCCGTTCAGTTAACGACCCTCCACCAATCAAGGAAGCGGTGGGTGAGAGTGGACACTCATTCAACTATCATTTTATAAGCAGTTTCCTTATACCCCCTCATAGACTGACTTTGTGAAGGAGGTGTACTAGCGGTTCAACTTACTTAGTCTTAGACGTATAGTAATAATTAAACATTTAATTCTACATATAGTATAAGGTGTATTTTTTAAAACTTTTTCAAAAATACTAGTTTATATTTAAAATTTCGAAAATTAAACAATTAATTTAAATTAAAAAAATATATTTGACATTAATTATTAAGTTCAATTAATTACTTATACACTTAAAAATCAATCATATTAATCAACAAATAATTAATTTTTTTAAAGACTTATCTCCTAACTTCTAGGCTTTTATTTTATCATGATATATTCAGTAAAATCGGATTTGGCAAAAAAAATATAGCAGATAAATATCACATATAAGCATATTAGGAAGATTAGATTCAAATAAACGCATCTGCACCGAGCTCACGTCGTGACCATCAATGCTAACGTCGTGAGCAATGACTTTTCAAAAAAATTAGTTTCTTTTGTTTTAATCAATTCACCAATGTGAAAATACATTAAAGAAAGTCATAGGCTTTGATACCACTTATGGAAAACATAGCTTACAAAACATTGCACTAATCGGAAACACATTTAACAATTAAATGATTAGGGAACATGCAACCTATAGATGATCAATGTGTTTCATGTAAAGGACACATACTAGGAACTATCATCCTACAAAACTTTTTGTATATGAAACCTAATTCATAAGGATGAAAACTTACCTTGATGATTGTTGTAGCAAACAATCTTGAATTCCTTCTTCATAGCTTTTGTTAACAAGCACCACAAATGTCGTGCCTCTGATGCTTCACACCTAACACAAGCAAGGAGGATATTTAGGAGTGAGGGGAAAGAGGATTAGAATTTTGGCCTAACTCTTCTAAGGTATGAGTGGCCGAAAATCATAGCCTTAGGGGCCTTTATATAGTGCAGTCAGGAAACCTTAGATAAGCCCAAACCCAATATAATAATATTATCTTGAACAAGGTAATTATCGAGCTTCCTAATTATCCACAAAGGATAATTCTAGAAACCCTAAAGGCTCATTAAAACCTTCCAAAGTCTCAACAAGGGTTTTAGAGTGCCTCTATTTCAACTACCCGACGAAAGTCGATATACCACCGAAGAATGTCATTGAAGTTCTTATTTGAAGCAACATCATTGGATTTACATCTGTTAATTATATCCAGAATATGTTCAAGAAAGATAGTGGAAAATAGATGTTTGTCGGATAGAGCAAACATGCACTTCAATGGATGATCAGCTCTTTTAGTAAACATCATTGTCCATTGTTCGGTGTCGATTTGGCCCATATGCATTTTATTCACATCACTAGCTTTGCCAATTGGTTTTACAGTAGGCATTCGTCTCAAAAAATTGGCAATCTCTTGATCAAGCTTTGCTACTTCGTGTATATACGACACCAACATTCACTTGATGTGTGCAAGAATGGGTTTGTACTTCTACTCATCACACAACAAAAAGTTTGTCAAAACAATCCAGTCATGAGGATTGATATTCGGTAGATCAGCAAGTGAAATCTCATGAACTGTATTTTCAGGACCACGAGTAAAATTCATTTGGATTTCTAGACCATGTGTGCAACTCTATATACAATAAAAATAGTTATTTTAATTTGGAGCTTTAAATCTAAAATTAGCTTTAGTAATGACAAGTTTTGGTGTGTTTTGGAAGCTAACATAAGTTCGATTGTTATTTTAGTTGTTTTTAGTAGTCGGCATCCGAAACATTCAGTCGGTAAAATGTCTAGACCTCGAAATAGTTTTTTTCTTTTTGCTGTTTTAAATAGTGTAAATTACTTTAGTTTTTCTTCTTTTTGAACCATTACAAAGGAAGGCATTTGTTTATTAGTTTTCAAGTTTATGTTCATTTCCAGTTTATAACATTATTCTTCTTTAACTGTTTTTTTCTTATTAAAGAAAACACTCTTTTACAAAAACATGACTTTTCATTATTTTTCTTTATGAAGTTTGTGCCATATGCTCAAAAAGGCTTTGGATGGCAGAGGGATAAAGCTCTTAAACGGGGTGATGGTGGTTTATGAAGTAGAAATTTAGAAATCTGCAACATATTTTTCATGGCAAAAATAACGAATTATGTGTCATTTTAATGACAAGGTAGAAAACTAAAAAAAATAGCATGGCACTTTCATGTAACTTATTTTTTATGGAATAAGTAGCAGAATTTCATTTTATTTTACCATTTGTGTGATGTGGGATTGATTGGTAGAAAGTTCAAAAAATATCATAGTGCTTTCGTCTTTCCCTATATGTAACTTGCTTTATATGACATAAATAACAATATACTTTTCATTTTTTTGACCATGTGTGTGTCACTGGAAGAAAGTTCAAAAATAGTACCGTACTTTCGTTTATTTGAGATATGAACTTACTTTTCATGGCTGAAATAACAACTTATTTTTCATATTTCAAACCAGATGTGGATAATTGGCTGAGAGCTCAAAATTTAGCAAGTTAATTCTTTAGCATCACGAGTTAAAAAAAACCAAATTAAGCTACGTGATGTTAGTACATTATTATCATCACTTGGTGTAAAATCTGTGTAATATACGGGTTGATTAAAAAAATTATATATCAAAGCGTAAATAATAAATGTTTATTAAAATAAAATTTTGAAATAATGAATGAAAAACATATTAATTGCAATTTATTATTATATTTATTAAATTTAATAGTCTACATATAGGAGTATACGTCTTATGTGGCTTTAATTTTAAAAATTGAAAAAATCTAGAAATTGACATGCGGATATTTTTTTATTTTAAAAATATTAGTAAATGACAAATATCAAAATTTATGAGAGATCGACATGTGACAAATTGATCTTTATTTATTATAGTAGATAAGTTTTGATATTTAACAAACGGTTTCTATCATATATGGTAGATTTTTTTTTACCAAAATGAAATCATTTTATTTATGAGACATCTATTCTAATCAACGAATGTTTTTTTTTTCAACTTGTCACATTTTCATTCAATTTGCCAAACATTATTTTATAGTTATTTTGAATTAATTTTTTTTCCACATATTATTTTATGAGTTTTTTTTTATATTATTAAATTCAACATAATATTTTAATGTAATAATTGCAATAAATGGATATCAATTTCATTAATAAATTTACCTTTTAATTTCAAAATTTCCAAAATTAAAGCTTATTAGTTTCTTTTGTTTGTTTATTTAAATTATTTGTTTAAATTTAAAAGATAAAAGAACATTTATGTTATAATAACTCATTATTTTTCTTGTTTTCTTATTAATTCAAACTTCTCAAATATTTAGACTTTTATATTTAACTTTTTCTTTTTAAATTAACATATTTAATACATGAGACTCACAACTAGTGTAATTATATCTTAAGATCAAATGTAACCTTTAAGTAAAATATTTAGTGATTTACGTAAACTAACTTATATGGTAGTTTTATTTACCAATTTTATTGCACTACATATTACCAAATATATTGCATTAATGTGGAAAAAATAAACTACAATATATGCTAATGCACATCAGCAATCATATTTTTAATACTTAAAATACATGACGGATTAATATAATTTTAAAACAAAAATAACATAGATATGATAGGTATATATAAGAACGTTTAGTAGTTTTTTTTTCCATAAATTAATGAAAATTGATCAATCAAATACAAATATAAGCAACTTAGAGTAAATTTTGTTTACAAAAAGTTATATATATATATATATATATATATATATATATATATATATATATATATATATATATATATATATATATATATATATATATATATGCAAGATAATGAAAAAAGAGTTAGGGACTTTAGAAGATTTTTTAGCCCATTTTATCCTCATAATTAATGTGTTTTATGGTCTGATCTTATAAACGTAAGAATAGTATTTACCGAAATTAATTAATCATCGTTTAAAAATTATTCATCGTCGCCGCTTTGTGCAGACAAACGACTAGTGTGTGTGTGTATATATATATATATATATATATATATATATATATATATATATATATATATATATATATATAATTTAAGAGTAGGAAACCCTAATTGCTTTGCTTAAGGACGAAGCAAACCCTAAACCTCCCATCCTTAAGCCCTTGGACAAAAATTATAGGGCTTCTATAGAAGATTTTCGTCCAAGCCTCTTTAGGAGGGTTCTAGAGCTTCTTTCTTCAATTATCAATAAATTACAGAACAGTCCCTATACTTTTAATTAATTCAATTAATCCCAAAATTAATTCCAATTAATTTCTAATTAAATATTAATTAAGTAATATGATTTCCAATTAATATATTATTTACATAATACATTAATGAATCATTCATTTCAATATATTAAGCAAATCAATAAATTCTTGCTCTTTCTCAATTAATCATCATGTTTAGTTGCTAGTATGAAGGCAACCCAAAACAAATGTGAAATCCACATCCTATATCAAGGACCCAAGAACGAGAATATGATGAGTTTTTTAGATAAGATAGTGTATATACATATAGAAGTTTGCTTCACTTTGCCGTCTTTGATATTTTGCATGTATTTTGGGCAGTTTCATTTCCAATGCCATTTGTCATTGAAGTAGAAGCAAGTGGCCTCTTTGGGATCAGAGACAAGGGGAGCATCAAAACAAGATTTTCCTTTTGGTCCTTTGCTTGACGTCCCAACTTGAGACTTTCCCTTCCAGTTTTTCTTGAGAAGACCTTTCCTCTTTTTCTCTTTCCCTTGACCAATGGCTAGAACGGGAGCGCTAGCAGGAGTGGAGGCAACAATTTTTCGATTCATTCCTACCTCAACTGTTTGCAGGAGGTTATGCAATTGAGAAAAAGTAGTTTCATTGTTGTTCAAATGATAGGTTAATATGAACTAATCATATCAACTTGTCAAGGAGTTCAACATTATGTCGATTGCCAACTCTTCATCAAAAATCACATTCAACTTGACAAGCTTGTCTACATTTCGTTGCATTCTCTGAACATCGCTGCTAACAGATTCTTCCTCTTTCATCTTGCTAACTATGATGGAATTTACCGCCTTATACTTTTCCTGACGAGCTCGCTTATGGTACTTCTCCATAAGGTCCTTCTTCATCTCGTACGACCAGTAATCCTCATAGTATCTTTGCAATTCAGGAGTCATTGTGGCTACCATGATGCAAGTAACTTTTTTCGCATCATTATAGTGTTTTTTGTAGCCGACTATTTCTTCAGGAGTGGCCTTCTCTTCGTTGATCTCATCCAATGGTCTTTCAAGGACATACTCTTTGTCTTCGAAATGAAGGGCCATTTTTATGTTGCGCATCCAGTCATTGTAGTTTATTCCACCCAATTGCACCTTTGAGCAAATATTCAACAAGGAAAAGTTATGGTTGGAGGAGGAAGAACCAGAAGAATCATTTGGAGTAGACATTTGTAAAAGAAAGATGTTTTAGTTAGATAAGAATAATCCTCATTTTATCACCCAAAATGAAATATCAAGGCTAGGATCCAACTAAATCATTTACAATATAGAAAATGGATGTCATAATCTAATTGTAAATTATATAAAGGTAGGTAAATGACGATTTACCAATTTGACCATTGAAAAACAAATTTTGAGGAAAAGTAAGTTAAGTGAAATTCCTAGATCTTTTGAGACTCACTGAAGCTATTCAATGGCATGTTTAATCTCAGATTATGCTTTTCCATTTGTGACAGGGATACTGAGGATCACAAAAAAGGTGTGAATAACCATGCAAATTAGCTTGTCACTCTCGATGTCATTTATCATCTCATTTTAATGTCTTGTTAACCAAACATGCTCCATTAAACAACGATAATTTTTGAGATGCTCGTTATTACTCTTTATAGTCATTATTGGTGTGTCGGTTAACCACACGCACTCTACTAACAACTATAAAGTATAATGTGCAATTTCATGAGTTAGCATACAAATTCACATTTTCCTAAAGTAACTAAGAGTGAGAGTTAAAATAAAACGTTTAGTTACTTTTAATAACATTATACTTCTTAATGAGAATTAATTGTCCTATCAAACCCGTTCAGTTAACGACCCTCCACCAATGAAGGAAACGGTGGGTAAGAGTGGACACTCATTCAACTACCATTTTATAAGCAGTTTCCTTATACCCCCTTATAGACTGACTTTGTGAATGAGGTGTAGTAGTGGTTCAACTTACTTAGTCTTAGACGTATAGTAATAATTAAATGTTTAATTCTACATATAGTATAAGGTGTATTTTTTAAAACTTTTTCAAAAATACTAGTTTATATTTAAAATTTCGAAAATTAAACAATTAATTTAAAGTAAAAAAATATATTTGACATTAATTATTAAGTTCAATTAATATCCAAATTAATTACTTATACACTTAAAAATCAATCATATTAATCAACAAATAATTAATTTTTTAAAGAGTTATCTCCTAACTTCTAGGCTTTTATTTTATCATGATATATTTAGTAAAATCGGATTTGGCAAAAAAAATATAGCAGATAAATATCACATATAAGCAGATTAGGCAGATAAGTTTCAAATAAACGCATCTGCACCGAGCTCACGTCGTGACCATCAATGCTAACGTCGTGAGTAATGACTTTTCAAAAAAATTAGTTTCTTTTGTTTTAATCAATTCACCAATGTGAAAATACATGAAAGAAAGTCATAGGCTTTGATACCGCTTATGGAAAACATACCTTACAAAACATTGCACTAATCGGAAACACATTTAACAATTAAATGATTAGGGAACTTGCAACCTACAGATGATCAATGTCTTTCATGTAAAGGACACATACTATGAACTGTCATCCTACAAAACTTTTTGTATATGAAACCTAATTCATAAGGATGAAAACTTACCTTGATGATTGTTGTAGCAAACAATCTTGAATTCCTTCTTCATAGCTTTTGGTAACAAGCACCACAAATGGCGTGTCTTTGATGGTTCACACCTAACACAAGCTAGGAGGATATTTAGGATTGAGGGGAAAGAGGATTAGAATTTTGGCCTAACTCTTCTAAGGTATGAGTGGCCGAAAATCACAGCCTTAGGGGCCTTTATATAGTGCAGTCAGGAAATCTTAGATAAGCCCAAACCCAATATAATAATATTATCTTGAACAGGGTAATTATCGAGCTTCCTAATTATCCACAAAGGCTAATTCTAGAAACCCTAAAGGGTTATTAAAACCATCCATAATCTCAACAAGGGTTTTAGAGTGCCTCTATTTCAACTACTGAACAATTGCACTTCAGTCCCAACACTTATAATTAATTCTTTTAATCACTAAATTAATTCCAATTAATTTCTGATTAGATATTAATTAACTATTACTATTTATAATTAATATATTATTTCCACAATATATCAAAAAACTATTTATTTCAATTTATTAATCAAATAATAAATTATTCTCTCTCTCCAAAAATATCGTGTCCATTTCTAGGTTTGAGGGCAACCCAAAAGGATTGTGCTACTATCAATTCAAGTTTATACCAATTATAGTTTTGGGTTTAGACACTTAATCCAACAAAAAATATAGCTGCTAACTCTAAATCATGTGTAGGGTAGTTCGCGTAATGAGGATTCAACTACCTTGAAGCGTAAGCAATAATGTGACCCATCTACATGAGCACTGCTTCGAATAGTGAAATTGATGCATCACAATAAACAACACAATCCTCCATACCCTCAGGAAGAGTGAGAATCGGAGCCTCACACAATCTTTTCTTCAGAGTCTGATAAGCTGCATCCTGATAAGGCCCCCAATGAAAAGTAACATTCTTTGTCGTCAAGCGGGTCAATGACACAACAATCTTGGTGAAATCTTGAATGAACCTCTAATGTCCCAAATTTCGAGGCCAAAAATTTCATTTTAAAATTTAACATGTAATAAAGTGTGTTACTAAAACATTGTCATAGTACATTAATTATAAAACATAAGGTTATGTCTCAAAACAATATCATCGGAAACAAACAAAATCAGAGTACGATCCCAGAAAAATCCAGTGCGGAAACCATGTGTGTGATGCGCTGCTACACTGTCGACTCCTTCCCCTAGGACGAAGAGGTACCTGAAACCACAACTAAAACTGTAAGCACGAAGCTTAGTGAGTTCCCCCATCATACCACATAACATATAATATCATCAGTATCTTTCAACCGGTAACAGCCATCGGTATCTTTCAATCGGTAACAGCCATCAGTATCTTTCAACCGGTAATCATCATCGGTATCTTTCAATCGGTAATCCTCATTGGTATCTTTCAACCGGTACTGGGGACTATTTCACCCCTACCGCTAGCATACAATAACAAGATATGAACATATAGTCCGGCATAACTGGGTACTGACCTACACTACGGTCCTAGAGACCGATGTCAGAGAAAATTAACTCCTACTACACACAACATATCATACATGCATATCTCATAACCAAGGAACATAACCAAGCCAAGATAATTATCACGAAGACAATAATCTACTAGATACTCCTTTTTGGTGGGCCGACATTGTGGCCTTAGACCCACCCCTACTGGAAGGTAACTCACCTTGAAAGGCTGGCTGCTGAAAAGCTGATCCGCAAATGTTTGACTGCTGCTCCGGTAATCCTCCGGCTATATTTCTATAAAACATTTAATCAGAAATTGATACTATTCCCAGGGTAAAATGACTATTTTACCCCGGACCGATTCCAAACCAAAGTCAAGTCAAAGTCAAAGTAAACTTCCAGTTGACCCGACTCGCCGAGTTGGATTGCCAACTCGTCGAGTCCATATCCAGTTGATTGTCCTTACTCCCGTCTCTACTCGTCGAGTTAGGCATTGACTCGTCGAGTTCTCTTCCTAACTGATACTCAATGTTCCTTCATCCGACTCGCTGAGTTGTATGAACAACTCGTCGAGTTGATCTTCATCCGATGAACACTCTAGACTGTGACTCGTCGAGTTGTATGAACAACTCGTCGAGTTCGTTCTTGAGGCAAGAAGATTGCCTTGGACCCACCGAGTCAGGGAATTGACTCGCTGAGTCCCTCCATTGTTGAGTCTAGCTTTCGACTCACTGAGTCCACCTATGGCTCACTGCTCTACTCACATACTCGAATGGGGGAAAATCGGGGACTCGCGGCTCGACTTGCCGAGTCCGAAGAACAACTCACCTAGCCGTGCACATGTAACCTCTATACACTCGATTCTGATTAAATCCAGTGCTTTCCATTCATAGATCTGGGTTCCTAGGGCTCGATTAACACATAAAGTTTCCAACTTTATGTGTATATAATCATCAATGGGGATTTTAAGGCTCAAAGCACACTAAAAGCGATAGATTTAGGGCTTTCATGCAATATGGCCACATAAAGGTATTAGATCTAGGCTCTTGGAACTCGAACATAGCCAGATCTAGTGGCTATTCAACCCAATATGATCCCTATACTACTATCAAGCTTGGAAATGGTTCAGGGATAGCTTTAAATGGTGTTCTAATGGGGATCAAAGCATAGAAACAGAATAGATCTGAATTGTACCTCAATGAACTCTGGATTAGGTCCTAGATCCTTGCCCTTCACTTTCTCTTTTGATCTTTCCTTCCTTCTCTTCTTCAATCTTCAAGAAACAAGCACAAAACACTTCAAATCACAAGGAGAGGGTTAGGGCTCAATATAGGATGCTCTGGGGGAGAAGGAGACTAGCTTAGGGTGCATAAAGGGGATTTAAATAGGGTGCAAACCCCTGAACTTAGGGTTTCCTCCAGTCTGGTGGACTCGCCGTGTCCAGAGTACGGACTCGCCGAGTCTCCAACTTAAACGTGCTCAATATCCCGTCCTTACTCGGCGAGTCTAGCCTACGACTCGTCGAGTCCAAGGATAAAAATGTAAAATACTTAGATAAATCATACATACCAGGAACCAGGTGCTACAGAACCTCCGATAATAGCCCGCTAAAACAAGAAAACCCCGAATCTCAGAGGGCGTCCTCGGAACCTCCCACCGCATCACCGCCTCAATCTTGGTTGGGTCGACCCATATACCATTTTGGTTGACCATGTTTCCCAAAAACTGCACCTCGTGCAACCAAAACTCACAATTGGAGAATTTGGAATAAAGCCTCTCCCTCCTCAGGGGCCTCCACCTTGCCCTGACGGTCATTGATGACCCTCAAAATGGATGGTGCGGGAACCACCACTGGTGCTCCTATCAATCTAGGGCACTTAGCCTTCTTGTGGCCCTTCTGATTACAATGAAAGCAAATCAGTCCCGATACATGGGTACAATCCCTTCTCATTTGAACCATCTTTCCGCACCTATAGCATCCCGAACAACTAACTCGACATGCCCCATCATGTGCTTTCTCGCACTTGTTGCATTGGCTTCGGTCATGTTGGCCTCTAGATTGCGAGTCAAACACCTTGGGCTTCTTCTAGGAGCCCTCCACTAACTGAACATAAACTGACTTCCGCTTCTTAATAAGCTCCAAACAATTTCCCATTTCGGGGCCCTAGGAATCACTTCCTCAAATTTCTTGCAACTGGAGATACTCACAAACTCCTAGATGTTATCCCTCAACATGTCATGATATATCGTCTTCTTAATCTCCTCGTCCGGCACATACGATGGAACCAACAAAGCACTTTCTTGGAACTTGGTCATGATCTAAGCCACAGTCTCAACAGTCTGGCGAAGGTCCTGGAACTCCCTCGTTATTTGCTGCACCTCAATCGCCAGTGTAAACTTAACTCGAAACCACGACACAAAATCCTCCTTAGTCATGGTTGCCATGGCCGCATATCCTACATCATGACCAACCTTCTCCTACTAGTCATGAGCTCGGTCCCTCAAAGGCAAGATACGAACCCCACCTTCGACCCCTTGAGGCAGAAGCTCATTTGCTGAGCATTCTCCATGTTAGGTATCCATCGATAGCTAGCAATGAGGTCATTAACCCTAAAGAACTCTGAGCTCCACAAGCCTTGATCTCCCAAAAGGAGAGAGTTCCTGCCCATGACTGTTCCTCCACGATCTCGACTCGTAAGTCCTCCAAGCGCTCGTCCAGAAGTACAATTGCCAAACATCATGGGAGTAGCATCCTAGATACTATGAGTGATGTTAGTCATGATGAACTCATGCACTTGTTCGCCATTTGGTTCGACACCAGAGCCAAAACCAGAACCCGATCCAGAACCTCCTCCTCAAGTGGCCACCATACTAAAATACAAATATAAAATGGTTAGAAAAACATATACTCAAGGGATCTCTCTCACCACAAGCTCTTTAGAATTTTCAAGACAATCCTTGACTTGAGTGCAGATCTTATGCTTCTAGTAGTACGAGCCCAATACTACCTTCCACACTTGTCGGTACTTTCCTCATGGATCGTGCCAAATCCTCTAAGTCACTCTAGTAAGGAAAATCACACCACTCTATGATAACCAACATACTCAACCTGCTACAATGTTTCATAAGCTCTCATAGGAATCTTCATCTCACCAACTCCTACACTACAAGGAACTTCTACCAACACTATTGGTTGTCTTATGCATGTAAATTGTACAAAATACGGGATTAGATAGATAGTCGAACAATGATTCTACCCTAATCCCATGACCAAACAAGTAATAGGAAATAAGGCTCAATCAGTCATTATAAGGCTATATGATCCTAACCATATACAATTTTTAAATATACACTTAGCAATTAACTCTGTCAATATAGATTCCAACTAATTCATATATTCCAAGCCCTCCTAGGCTACACAATATCTTGCAAATTAGGTAATTCTATCATACGATCCCTAAAGGTATCCTTATCCCTACTCTAGCATGCAATTCACCTAACAACATATTAATCATAATACCTAGGTATGGGTATTTTGGGAGTCACTTACTTGAGCTCGTTTGATTGCACGCATCACACCCTGTTCTTTAAAAAAAAATATAATTTTAGAAAACATATTTTTTTTCAAAAGATTATAAATTCCTCAGCTTGAGTTCAAACACACCCGAGAGTATGCCCTAATCCCTCAAACCAAGGCTCTGATACCAACTTGTAATGTCCTAAAAATAGTGATAAAATTTTTCATTTTAATAATCATCAAAACCATACATCATGTGTCTCAAAACCATCATAATACAAATGTATCAAAAACATCAGAGTAAAGGGAAATCATTAGAGGATGATGTGCGATAACATGAGGCTCTTCCCTTTCGAACTGGAAATACCTTAAAATGTTAAACCATAAAACCGTAAGCATAAAGCTTAGTGAGTTTCCCAAATTACCACATACAATACATACATTACCATAGGCTACCCCCATGGTATTTCATACTATTACCATGGGCTACCCCCATGGTCTTCCCTTGCAGTGCCTTGGATACCCTAAGGTCTTACACACAAGTGTCATGGGTTACCCCATGGTCTTTCATATAAATTCCACGGGCTACCCCCAGGTTCTTCCATGAAAATATCAAAAATACAACTAGCATACTACAAAACACAATCCAGTGGGCTGGTATTTATGCCTTTGACCCACAAGTACAATGAGAAGACTCACCTCCTAGACGATAATCAACTGCAACTGCTCTAACTTCCGAAAATACAGAAGCCCTACACCACATATACAGTCACATAAGGTAAACCCTTAGCCAACCTTCCAAAACTAGGAGTTTGACCAAAAGTTAACTCAAGTAAAAAGTCAACGGTCAAAGTTAATTTCAAAAGATTGCCATATCGTGGTTACCTATGACCATGTTATATCCCACAAACGACAAAACATACGATAATTCCGCAGTCGCCATACTGTGTGTACTGGGTTCTTAACAACTTAATGGGTTAAGCCATTTCCATTGATCCCAATAGCTCCAAAGCTCAGATCTGGTCCATCCTATGGTGTAGATGGATAAAGTTTCCAACTTTATCCCTTAAGACCCTCCAAGAGATCAAGATCTAAAACCCTAAGTCCAATAAAAGGAAAATCATGACATGGAATTAACCATTAAGCACTTAATCTCTACAGTTCTTAGTCCATCAACTCTAGAAGAGTTTCTAACACCAAAACCAACCTAGAAGTTAGTGCTTTATAGGAATTCATGTCCAATGGATGTCATGAACTCATATTATGTCAAAATAAGAATTATGACCAAAAATATTTTGCATGGCTCAAAATCCAACCATACTTCAGATCCAAACCATCAACCACTCCAAATGTCCCAGAGATTCATAAAGTTGCAAACTTTATGGGATCTCACCATCCCAACTAACAAGAACAAGAAGAATATGGGACAAAATTAAAGATCTAGCGGCCTAACCACATAAAGGTGGAGTCTTGGACACTTATAGAGGTCTAGAAGTGTGCTAAGATGAGGAATAGAAACTTGCTTGTTGGATATTGGCTCACTTCTTCTTCTTTCTTCCTACATGGTCTTCCAAATGCATTAAAATAAGTTTCAATAATGGAGGAAAGGGATTAAGGTTTCTTCAAGGCTTAGGGGGGTGATACATGCTGAAGATGGATAAACCCTAGCCTCCTCGTTCCTTTATATATGGTTCAGACTCGGAAAATCAGGGTTTAAGCCACCAGGTGGGGGCTACGCCGTGGCACCTAGACTACTGCACCATGGTGGATTAAATGAAGTCCGTATCCAAAAGTTCCTCACTACGTCGTGGTGGTGCCTCCACCATGTCATGGTAACTCTAAACATCCAAATTTAAATAAGTAAAATGTACCTCAGGATTCGGATGTGACACACCACTTTGTATTTTGTATACTTACCACACCACATTATTAAAATAATTTATTTTTATTTTTTTAGTCAAGTAAATAATTTTTTAATCAACTAAATTAAATAAAACTACAATGTATTCATTAAAATAAAAACATTACATAACTTAAAATAATAAAAACCCGCTAAAACACACCTCAAAACAAAAATACCAAACATTAAAAAGTATTTATATTTTACTATATTCATTTTTTATGCTTTCTTCGACCACAATAATATCTCAAGATCCTTGTCCTTGTAATCTTCGACTTTCATTGTCAAAATTTCCAAATCATTATTTTTTTGTTTCACAAGTTGTGCTTGTTTGTAATTTTCTTTCGCTTGTTCCATGATCTTGATCTTCCATTCTTGGAGATTGACATATCGATAAAATTTGTTTAAAATGATCAATAGCAATACTCTCCAAATTCTTTGATGTAGAGTAGGAAGCCACTTTTTTCACTTTACTCATTCGAATGGGCTAACAAAGAGGTTTCGTCCGACTCATCGTTGATGTCAATAATTGTTCTTCTGTCTGATAGTTGTGATTGAGATTTTTTTAGTGCTTTGAGGCGGATGAAATCGATTCTTCATTGAGAAGCCATTACGACATTTTTTAAGGCATACCAAGCATTCACATACTGATATGTGTTGAATTATACATGCTTTTATAGTCATTTTATGGTATTTTTATAATTAAAATAGGAAAAAAGGTGTTTAATTCCTTTATATTTATATTTCTAGGTAAAAAGTTAATGTTGATGGAAACGAACGAAAATGGGCTAAAATGGAGCTAAATTGATGAGTTGGAGCACAATAGGAAAACTGCTTTGCTAGATTATAAATTGGATGATGGACTCCTCTGTAGTGTTTAGGCCTTATCTTTTAATTTTGAAACCCAATTGATGATTAAATATCTTCTAGAAAATAGATAAATTTTCCTACAACTCATGTGTGAGGGCCTTTTTGCTAATTCAAATTCTGTCTAGTCCAAAATTGGCCTTGAAGTCAGACCAATAAAGCTAGAGTTAAGAATGTAAAGGATTGTGAAGATTCTAAATATTCTAAAGATATAAAGGCATATTTTAGAACAAAGTCATAGCTTTGAAGACTAAGAAAATATTTAATGAAGGATAACTCCAGAATTAATGAAGATTTCGAAGATATTTGTTGATATACGTAACTCGCACCACGCCAACTATTTCTCGCCGCAATTTGGGTCGGTTCTGAAAAACTATAAATTAATCACTAATTTTTTTTCTAAAGCAGATAATTATATAGTAGGGTAATTCCCAAATACCCTAGAGGAAAGAAAACAACCTAGAGAGGCAATTTTGAGAGTATAGAAAGCTATATCAGTCGGCAGGCCCGACAGGCTAATATAGATGTAAAAATCTAAAGATTAAGAGAAAAAATCATTAGGTTATTTGTCTGTTACTTTTATGTCTATAATTAGTCAACTGTTTGATTTCCTATATGTTCTATGATTTGGGATTAAACTCTTTACAATTATTTTTTATTTGTGAAAACCTAGTTTGTTTGATTGATTGATATTTGGTATATCGAAATTATTCAATTTATTATGTTTGCTCAATTAAAGATCCATGCATATTGATATTGATTTTGTTATATTTATGTAACTGAGTGTATGATTTATGATTATGTTCAGATTATGTCTCTTGAATCATATTGTTGATTAACTTGTCCAAGATGGAAAACTGAGTTAAGAGCATATGCAATGGTGACTAATGGAAAGCTATATCCCTAGGTTAAACATAATAAAGTTGATTAAATATTCATGATTGATCCAATAACTTGGACAATGTGAGAGGTTGCCACTAACCCTGTGACTGATCATACCTATTGAGTATTTCATAATATGAACGAATTGATCGAGTCTAGGGAACCTATCCTTGTTGATAGACAACTTAGAATCATATGAGTAATGACATCTTAATCAATTTAGGAATAGGTGGATAACTTACCAATATCAGTTAAAGGATATTAATTAATTGAAATATGAACGATTAAATACAAATATGATTACCTTCTGATTATTTTATCTATGCAGTTATCAATGGCTTTTATTTGATTAATTATTTATTTTCTTATTTTTTGCTAGTTTATTTTAGTGACTTTATTCCCCTTTTATTTCTTTCTTTTAAGATTGATTAATAAGAAGATATGATGTATTAGTACACTATTATTCCCCATATGTTCGACACATTTACTTAATTAAGCTATACTATTACTAATCAGACCCACTGCCTGGTGTAGATAGTTAGTTTGGTTTGTTAGAAATTATAAATATAAAACTAAATTTGTATTTCAATCCTATATCTTTTACACATTCAAAGTTTTTGGCGCCATTGTCCAAAGAATAGATTTTAAAGTATATTTTATAGACTATCAATTACACATCACATGTGGAAAAGGCTTTCTTGTTGATTACGACTCTTGGTATTGCTTACGCGTCGTAGAAAATACATTAAAATCATTTGCCGTACTTTTGTGCATATTATTCAAGTTGTTGTGAATTCCGTTGAATTTGGTAATTTTTAGTCTCATGTCGCGCCATTTGGAAGTTAGTTGGTCGATCATTCGATTTGATCGAGTCTTCGCTAGCCGTAATCTTAGCCTTAGCCAAAGTGGTTTCTTTTTTTTTCGGCCAATTTCACGCATCATTTGAAATGAGTTTTGATTTTTTGCCTATTCACTTAGCTTTTTGGGGTTTTTTGAATTGTGTTTCTAGTACTTCATCAGGAGAAGAATGGTTAACTTATGGTTGAGATAGTGGTTACACGAAATAGGGTTGTTGCTAGATGAATGCATGTTGATGGAAATAATTTTGTGGTGGGAAAGGTTATTAGTAGAGTTGTAGTTTTGGTATAGGAGAGCCTTGGAGAAATTGTTTTTGTGGTATAGGATATCCTTGGAGTAAATTCTTGAAACTGCCTTTTGGTGAGTCAATGCTAGGAAATTGTCATGAGGTTGTGTCTAACATAAATGCCCTATCAAGATTTCGGGATCGGTATGTAGGTGGGATGTTTGTATTTTGTTCCATGGTCGGAAAGATGAAACAATATTTGAATATATGTTAGAAGAAGAAAAGAATGGTGTAAAAAATATGATACGAGTTAGTTAATTTAGAGGGTAAATTTTAATATTTTTTTTAATATACGCGTAGCCGTTGGATAACGGCTAGAAAGCCAAATGCATGTATCTCGATTTTCATTGGTCACTGCCCTCCGTCCTCAATACCAAACAACTACCAGGGACCCGGGGTAGTGTGCACGAATTTGGCCACGATGTCATGTAAGCCATGAATTCGCTAGTAAGAGATATACCTATCTGTCTTAGGTGAGGAATACATTTTCAAACACTGAGGCTAACTAGCCTTCGGTGGTTGTTGAATTTTTTTATGATTTTTTTTGTCACATTTGGTTTTCTTATTTTTGGACCATTTTTGCCTTAAAGCTTACTAGAGTGGTGCCATGAATGTCTTCGTTTTTGGTTGTTACCTTTGTCATATTATCCTAATTTTCTCAACACAACAGAGTGGTGACAAACTCTAACCTTTTATTTTATTTAAAACATTTTTATTTATATTAAGAATATAAAATTTCATTAATTAAAATTCAAAATTACATAACTAGAAGTTTAGAAATTTTAAACATAACAATAAATGAATAGGAGTATAAATTACAATATATAATTTTCTCTAATTGTGGCTTATACTGAGAATCGCTTCAAGATCCTTCATAGATAGGTGACTCGTCCTGCATTAATATTTTCATTTCATTAATTCACTCCTTTTTACCTACACTTTCTTATTGGAAACACATATGGTTTTTCAAATTAGTATATAAGCCCGCAAATTCTAACCTTATATCTTTGTAAGACTTATGTATTACATGAAAAACTTATGTATTACATGAGTTTATTTAAAAGAAAAAGTAAATATAAAATTATAAACATTTGAGAAGTATAAATTTTTAAGAAAAGTAAGAAAATATTGAATTATAAAAATTAAAGTGTTTTTGTTTTCTCTTTTAAATTTAAACAAATACTCCCTTCGTCTCAATATTATTGTCCACAAACAAGAAACACACAGAATAAGAAAAATATTAATTACCATTAACTTTATATAATAAAATGACAATTTTGTCATTACTTTGCATTTAATGTTCCATTAAATGCTTATTTGGTTAAGTAATACTGATGAGTATTTTGGTAAAAATGTTATTTATTTTTAGAAGTGGACTATAATTTTGGGATAAACCAAAAATGAAAGATGGACTATAATTTTGGGACGAAGGGAGTAATTTAGATAAATAAATAAATAAAATTAATGCATATTTAATTTATTAGTTTTGAAATTAGAAGGAAACATCATTAATGAAATTGATATGCATTTATTATTGCATTTAAGCACTATTTAAAATTTAATAAAATGAGAAAACCATAAAATGACATGTGGAATAAAACTTAATTTAAAATAACCACAAATTACATGTGGCATAATAAATGAGAATGTGTCATGTGGAAAAAAGATCTTTATTTATTAGGGATGATTTCAAAAAAAGGATAGCAACTGACTAACTTTATGATATAGTTTTTTTTTTCTTTTGGATTTCTCCCTTCCCATTGGGGGAGTAGGTTGTAGAATTTTGAGTGTCTTATCATCTTTGTTGAGATCGAATCCAAAACGAGCATCCAATGTTGTTGTGTGGTTAGAGTTTTAGTTCTTTTTGAATAGTTTCCGTTATTTTCAACCATTACAAGAAGTTTACATTTCGAGCTATCTTTTACAATCTTTAAAAAATCTACAAACATGAAACTTTTCCCTTCCATTTTCCTTCTGGAATATGACATGTATATGGATAAAATGGTTGCCACGTTTTCACCACTTTCACTACTAGAAAATTGGGGCAATACCTACGGTACAATCCATAGGTATTTGGTAGGTATAGGACAATACCTACGGAATTGCTACGGAAAAGGCCTGCAACATAAATGCACATGGGAAATTTATACCTACGGATTTGCTACGGACTAGCTACGAAATTTTCCGTAGGTACTGTAACGACCCAATTTCAAGTCCCAAAAATTTCATTTTTAATTAATTGATATATAAAAACATTTATAAGAAAACACCAGCTAGTAATAACTTTTCATAAATCCACAACTCATGTCTGAAAACCATTCAAAAAATAAAACAATGTCAGAGTACAATCCCAAGAAACTCTATGCGGAAAATCAACATGTATGTATGTGTATGATGTGCCGCTACTACGCCAGCTCCTTCCCCTTCGCTGAAGAGGTACCTGAAATCAAAACTGTAAACTGTAAGCATGAAGCTTAGTGAGTTCCCCCATCGTACCACATACCATACAATCACATAACATACATACTGTTGGGCAATTTTGGGGTGCCCGACCTACCCGGTACGACCATTCTGGGGTGCCGACCTACCCGTACGACCATTCTGGGGTGCCGAACTACCCGTGTCAAGCCATTCTGGGGTGCTGACCTACCCGTCGGTCCTAACATCTGAACCTCAGGGACTATTCCACCCCCTACTGCTACTGTCACATATATCATAACATAAATATGCTATCAGACATATCTGGGGTGTCCGAACTACCCTTCGGTCGTAACAACTGAAGTTGGGGACTATTCCCTCCTACTACTGCTATCACATTTAGCATATCATCTCTGCATATAAACATATCAGGTAGTAGCAAACCTAGATGATATCACAAAGACAATCATCTAACATACAACTCCTACTGGTGGGCCGGCATTATGGTCGTAGACCCACCTGGAAGGTAACTCACCTCGATCAAGTAGCTGCTGTCAAACTGTGTGGGAAGTCTCTGCCTGCTGCCGCTCCGAAAATCCTCCGACTACATCCCCACAAAATACTCAATCAGAACTGATATCTACTCTTAGGGTAAAATGACTATTTTACCCTTAACCAAGTCCAAGTCAAAGACAACGTCGGTCAAAGTCAACATTCAGTTGAGCTGACTCGCCGTGTTGGCCTAGCAACTCGTCGAGTCCATGCTCCTCTAATCCGACCTAAACCCCGACTCCACTCGTCGAGTCTAGCAAGAACTCGACGAGTTCTCCTTCAATCATAACATCGGGACCATCTTCATCCGGCTCGTCGAGTTCCTTCATGAACTCGCCGAGTTCATCTCCAACATAAGCACTCGTCCAGTCTATGACTCGCCGAGTTGTATGAACAACTCGTCGAGTCCATCTTCAGAGATTGGGAGATTGCTATGGACTCGCCGAGCCTGCTCATACCACTCGTCGAGTCCCATGACTACCAGGTCCCTTTTCGTGTCTAACCCACTAAGGGACTTTTCTTCCTAACACTTACCCATTCACATAAAGGGTTTGGTGCACAATGGTCACCGATTCGTCGAGTGCCAAGAACAACTTGCCGAGTCCAATCTTGACCAATTCCATACAGTCGATTTAAATGAGATCTAACACACCAAAACCATAGATCTGGCCTCCTAATGTCCATTTTATACGTAAAGTTCCAAAGTTGATGCACATGCATGGGGTTTTTAGCTCAAAAATCTATATAAAGTGTCCTACAATGTGCATGGGGCTCTCATGGCCCTAAAGTTGGCACCTTTATTCCATGAGACCCCTCTTAAGGTCCAGATATGAAGTCAAAACCCACTCAACACTTCCAAATCCGAAATATGACTTAGAAATCGAAAGAGATCCCAAGTTAAAGATGAATAAACACATAAATGAGTCAAGACAGGGGCATTATACCTTAAAGCTGCTGAAAATGAAGTAAGATCCCTGGATCTACAGGCCCCAAGTCAAGTTCCAAGCTCCTTCCTTCCTTCCAAGCTTTACAACCACACAAGAACACCAAAAATGGCCTCAACAAAGCACAAACCGCTAGGGTTTCAATGAGAAGTGTTTTGGGGAGCATAAGGGACAATATGGCCGTCATAACATTGCTTAAATAGGGTGCAAACCCTTGGATTAGGGTTTTAGTCCGAACAGTACCTACTCGCCGAGTCCATCACTTAAGTCCTGCGTCCCCTACCGCTTTTACTCGCCGAGTCCCATACCGCTTCTACTCGGCGAGTTGGTCCTTCAACTCGCCGAGTCCAAGGCCAAAATGCAAAATATAAATAGCTAATGAAAGAAATACGTACCAAGAACCAGGTGCTACAAATCTCCCCCACTTATTTTAGACTTCGTCCTCGAAGTCTGCTGCTCGTTCCTGAAACAGCTCGGGGTAATGCTCCATCATCTAGTCCACCGGCTCCCTAGTCCATTCCGAGCCCTTCCGGTGCTGCCATTGCACCTTCACGAGCTCTACCCTCTTGTTCCTCAAATCCTTCGACTTTCGGTCGAGGATTGCCATAGGCCGCTCGATGTAATTCAGGCTGCAATGAACCTGAATGACCTCCAAGGGCACCACTGCCGAGTCGTCCGCCAGGCACTTTCGTAGTTGAGAAACATGGAAAATGCTGTGTATCTGACTGAGTTTGGCTGGAAAATCTAGCCTATACGCCACCTTGCCCACCCGGGCTATAACCCTGAACGGTCCAATGTACCTAGGGCCCAACTTGCCCCGTTTCCTAAATCAGATAATGCCTTTTCCATGGCGACACCTTCAGGAGAACCATATCCCCGACCTGGAACTCCAGGTTTGATCGGCGCTTATCGGCATAGCTTTTCTGCCGACTCTGAGCAGTTTGAAGCCTGCTCCGGACCTGCTGAATCTTCTCTGTCGTCTTGAGGACTACCTCAGTGCTCCCCGTTACCCTCTGGCCAACCTCGCCCCAACATATCGGGGTCCTGCACTTCCTCCCATATAGCATCTCGAAAGGGGGATGATCAATACTCGCATGATAATTATTATTATAGGAGAAATCTTCCAATGGAAGGTAGGTGTCCCAACTACCTCATAAGTCTAATACGCATGCTCGCAGCATATCCTCCAGGGATTGGATGGTCCGCTCGCTCTGAGCATCCGTCTGCGGGTGAAAGGCGGTGCTAAAATGCAGATGAGTACCCAGCTCGTCATGAAACTTCTTCCAAAACCTGGAAGTGAACCGAACATCCCTGTCTGAAATCACATAAACTGGCACATCGTGCCGTGCCACCACCTCCTGGTTATAAATGTCGACCAAATTCTCGGCCGAGATGCTCTCCTGGATCGGGATAAAATGGGCACTCTTGGTCAATCGATCGACGATGACCCAGATCGAATCCACTCCCGTGCGGTCCTGGGAAGCTTTGTGATAAAATCCATCGTGATGTCTTCCCATTTCCGCAGTGGAATATCCAACGGCTGCATCTTGCCGTGAGGTCTCTGATGCTCAGCCTTGACCTTCCTGCAGGTCAAGCACCTCTCCACGAACCATGACACATCCCGCTTCATGTAGGGACACCAATAATCCAGATGAAGATCGCTATACATCTTCGTCGCCCCGGGATGAATGGAGAACCGAGATTTGTGCGCCTCCTCCATCAAAACCTGGCGCACACCCCCGTTGTATGGCAGCCACACCCTACGGTCTAGTGTCAGTAATCCTCGATTGTCATAGTCAAAGGAGGAAACCTGCTGCACGATCCGCTCGCTCTTCCGATGTTCCTCCTTCATGGCCTCCCGTTGGGCCTCCCAAATCTGCTCCAACAGTGGAGTCACCACTTTCATCCTCAGGCAGATATCCCTAATCGGCGCTGCCTTGCGGCTAAGCGTGTCGGCCACCACATTGGCCTTCCCCGGGTGTTAAAGGATCTCGCAATCGTAATCGTTTACCACGTCCATCCACCGACGCTACCTCATGTTTAGATTCGGTTGATCCATGAGGTACCTCAAACTCTTATGGTTCGTGTAGATGGTACAGCGAGCCCCATAGAGGTAATGATGCCAAATATTGAGGGCGAATACAACATCCCCCAGCTCCAAATCATGCGTCGGGTAGTTCGCCTCGTGAGGCTTCAGCTACCTCGACGAGTAGGCGATGACATGCCCTCTCTGCATCAATATTGCGCCCAAACCAAAGATGGACGCATCGCAGTACACAACAAAATCCTCCATGCTCTCTGGTAGGGCTAAGGTTGGTGCCTTGCACAATCTTTGCTCAATGTCTCAAACGCGGCTTGCTACTCAGGCCCCCAACGAAAGACCACGACCTTCCTTGTTATCCTGGTCAGGGGTACAGCTATCTTGGAGAAATTGTGGATGAATCTCCGATAGTAGCCAGCCAATCCTAGGAAACTCCGAATCTAAGATGGAGACCTCGGAACCTCCCACCTCATCACGACCTCCACTTTGGCCGGGTCCACCGAAATCCCTTTCTGGTTGACGAGATGCCCAAGGAACTGCACTTCGTGCAACCAGAACTCACACTTAGAGAACTTAGCATACAAGTTCTCCCTCCTCAAAGTCTCTAGAACCTCTCGCAGATGCTCCTCGTGCTCCTCCTGCGTCTTGGAGTAAACCAAGATGTCATCAATAAACATTATCACAGACCGGTCTAACATCGGTCTACACACATGGTTCATGAGGTCCATGAACGCGGCAGGAGCATTGGTGAGCCCGAAGGGCATCACCACAAACTCGTAGTGGTCATAGCGCGTCCGAAACGCAGTCTTCTATACATCCTCCTCTCTGACCCTCATCTGATGGTATCCTGAACGTAGATCAATCTTGGAGAACCAAGATGCTCCCTGTAGCTGGTCAAAGAGGTCATCAATCATCGGGAGTGGGAAATGGTTCTTTACAGTTACCTTGTTTAACCCCCGATAATCTATACACATCCGATGCGACCTGTCCTTCTTCCTCACAAACAGAATCAGGGCTCCCCAGGGAGAACTACTCGGTCTAATGAATCCCTTGTCTAACAGCTCCTGCAGCTGTGTAGACAACTCCTGCATCTCAAAAGGAGCTAACCGATACGGTGGCTTGGCCATCGGAGCTGCACCAGGGACTAGGTCGATCTTGAACTCCACCTACCTCTCCAGAGGTATCCCAGGCAACTCCTCGGGGAATACATCCGTAAACTCTCGTACCACGGGCACATCGCCCACTGTCGCCTTACCCGCCTCCAGGGTGTCCATGACATAAGCGACATATCCTGCGCAACCCCGCTGAAGGTAACGCCTAGCTCTCACTGCTGAACATACCGCTGGTCCTTGCTGTGGCCTTTCGCCCTGAACTACCAACTCTCCCCCACTTGGGGTCCTGATCTGAACCAGCTGCTGTGAGCAATCTATCACTGCCCCATTGGGGCTCAACCAATCCATTCCTATAATCACCTTGTTCCCTCTCAACGGAATAGGAACCAGGGCTACCAGATAATGCTCCTCGAATAATCTCAACACGCAGTCTCGGAATACCATCGACACTTGCACCGATCGGTCGTCTGCAATCTCTACCTCTAAGGGGCAATCCAACATGCCCAAAGACTCAGGAAACTTCTTGCTAAGTGCAAGAGAGACAAATGATCGGGTAGCCTCCGAATCAAATAATAGTTGAACTAGGATACCGTTCACATGGAACGATCCTAAACAGAGCACATACATAACATATCAAAATCACAGCAGCGTATCATAAAGGCATAAAGATAAGAAATCATACCCGTCACCACATCGGGTGCAGTGCGTGCCTCCTCGATAGTCAATTAGAATGCCCGGATCCTCACCACTGGAGCCTCTGCCTTGCCTTGCTGGCCATCAGTGATCTGCAGGGTTGATGGAGCTGGCGCCTTCACTGGCGTTGATGCTGCTGTCAACTGGAGGCAGTTGGCCTTCTTGTGGCCCCTCTGGTTGCATTGGAAACATAGCAACTCAGACGTCTGAATAACCGGTGTAGGGGCAGTACAATCCTTGCTGAAGTGTCCTGTCTTGCCGCACTTGTAGCAGCCCGACGATCCTAGTCTACATGCCCCCTCATGTGGCCTGCCGCAATTCCTGCAGCGGCCCGGTCCTGACTGGCCTTTCGGCCTACCATCTGATCCCTTGGGTTTTTTCCCCGAAGCCCCAGTCGTCTGACCGTCCTCTATCTTCCTCTTTCGGACATGCTCCAGATTGAACTCGCTCTCCTTTGCCCTGGCAATCATGGAATCCAGGGTAGGGCACGCTGAAAAACTAACATGCTCTCGAATGTCGGCCCGCAGCATGTCGTGATAGCAGGTCCTCCTCATATCCTCATCCCCTGCATACTGGGGCACCAACAATGCCCTTTCTCGGAACTGTTGGATTAATGTCTAAGTCCATAACTATATTTGGTAAGACTTGACCCGACCCGGCATGGTCCATTTGGGTTGCATACCATCATGCACTTGGATGAGAGAAATAAGACACTTATGGTTATTAATATATTATAAGTTCTAGTATATTAATAATAAGAATGATAAGATTATTTAATTAGTATTGATCAAGAATTAATCTAGGATTAATTAAGTGATCAAAAGAAGACTAATTAAATATATGGGTTGATTGTGTAAATCATCCATACTTGTATAGTGGGCTAATGCTCCATGGATAATCAAGTTGGGCTAAAACCCATACGATGGTCCATGGATGCTCCATGGTGTATTTGTACCCATGGATCCAAGGAAATGGAAAGTCATGACAATTAGGGTTTACCCTAATTGTAACACTATATAAAGATCTTATTCTTGACAAAATTGGCAACTAGAATCACACTAGTGTGTGAAGTGAAAGGGCTAGCCGATTTTGATGAGTGTAGAATTATCTCAAGTCATTCCAAGTGTTTTGATGATTGTGATTCCATTTGAGGTGTCACACTTGGGGCACTAGGCACTCTAGCTTCATGAAGACTTTCTTCTCCAAAGAGGTATGTATTCTATCTTGCTATAGTTATTGTTTTGTATGCTAGATTAGGATAATACCTTGGAAGTTCTTATTTGTATGTATAATAGAGAAAACATAGATCCAAGGTATTTAGGGTTGCATGTACACTTTGGAGTGTTAGAATGCTCAAAACCAACAGTGGTATCAGAGCATAGGCTTGTTTTCTTGTTATACTTGCAAAAGAAGCTGGAAAATCGAGTTTTGATGCTGTCTGCCCAGCAGACTCGCCGAGTCCATGAATGGACTCGCCGAGTCCAAGGCAAAATGCATCCAACTCGCCGAGTTGGTTCGTGCACTCGACGAGTTGGACCCCCAGACAGCATAAACTCGACTGTTTTGGCTAGAAATGGACTAGGAACATTACCCTAAGTTGTTTTTGATCTTATAAACTTGTTTTTGATGAGGTAATGTTCATGCTAATCCATTTTCAAAGATAATTGTCAATAGATTCATGTTTTGTATTAGTTTAAGGTTTAGACTAATTACATGAAAAAGTTTGATTTGAATTATCTTGTTCTTATGAGTTGCTTAGATTAATAGAAATGTTGAGTGAAATAGTTGTTTTCAATCCATTTTAATCTAAGAGTTGAGTATAAAATGTGTTTGTGTAACTTGTCCTCAAGTTACATGAAGAGTCACATTAAAGACTCATAAAATTCATAAGAGTTGGCAATGGTTACAAAATGAAGAGTCTTGTGTCATTGAATAATTTTTATGACTCCATAACTTGTCCTCAAGTTATGGAAGTCCAAGAGTCACTTCATTAAAGGAAAATATGTAACCATAATTAAATCCATAAGTTATAAAATAAAGAAAAAGTTAGTTCTTTTATTAGTTTAAAGTCTTCCATAACTTGTCCTCAAGTTATGGAACTTGAAGAGTTTTTGGATTAAAACTACTTTAAACACATAAGTTATGGAATTAATTAGTTTTGAATAGTTTCAAAACTTGCCCTCAAGTTTTGGAATTTGAAAAGTTTTCAAGTATGAATACTTTAATTCCAAGTTAGCCCTTAGAATTTTAAAAGTTAAAATTCAACCCTTATACTTTATAATATTATAAGTTAATAATATATATATGTATAAGAGTAAAGTCAGTCTTACCGCTAGTACGCCTCATTCACGAAGCCGGTCTATAAGGTGGGTATAAGGTTGTTGCCTATAAAATGGCAACTTAATGGGTGTCCACTCTCACCCACCGCTTGCTTGACTGGTGGAGGGTCGTTAGCCGAACGGGTTTGACAGGACTAGAATTCTCCCTTCATTAAAAGTATTAATGATAATACTAAGTAACTAAAATCTTAATAATACCCAATCTTAGTTACTTAGGAAAAATGTGAATAAGGTGCTAATCCATGAAATTACACTTTGCACTTTGTCTAAGTCGTTAGTGGAGCGTGTGTGGTTAACCGGCACACTAACTTGGACTTAACAAGGTAGGTAAAGGGTGACTTAATATTTATCATAGTATCGATGGAGCGTGTGTGGTTAACCGGCACATCGATTGAGGGGTAATTTATTAAGGGTACCAAGTGATTTGCATGGTTACTTCACACCTTGTTTTGTGATCCTCGGCATCCCAGTCACAAAACCTGAAGGGCACACTCGAGATTGAAACATGCCATTGAACAGTTCAATGAATCTCAAAGATCTAGGAGTTTCAAAACCAATTAAAACCTAATAATACATTTCGTTTATTTTGGTGGAAATTGGTGAATCGTCATTCACCTACCTTCAAATATTTTATAGCTTGGATTACGGCATACCTCTTCTGAGTTATAAAATAGTTTGTTGGGTCCTAGCCTTAATATTTCATATTGGGTGTCATATTAAGGACTTAAGATCAACTATCTTGAATATCTCCCAAAAGATGTCTGGTTTAGACATCTATGATCTTCCCAAATCTCTTGAAACAAGGTTTCCTAAATGAAGATGATGTCCTTTGGAAATCATACTTCTTTCACCTCCTCCAATTATTCTCCCCAACCCACAAGTTCTTGAAAAGTTTAAGGTCACTCAAGCCCTATTGGCAAGGCAAGGTCTAGGTGTGAGCACATCTTGGAGATGTAGTCACATATTGACAAGCCGGGAGAGTTGGGTGTCAAAGTCTTGAGAAAGTTGGTGGTTCAATCACTTTCTAAGTCACATAGTGAGTTCCCTTGGGACACCTATGAAACAGACTATGACAAGACCCTTAATGATCTTATCTATTTGTTAAGATCAACTTCCTTAATACTTGATGGACATTGACAATAGTGACACAGGAAATCCAGTAAAGCATTCTCTTCCCAATGGAAAGGGATCGGCTATAGTCAACTCGGTTGACCAAATGGTAAAGAGAAAAGCTAAGTCTGTGATAGTCCTGTGTACCATTATCAAAGGGTCCATATGTTTGTATTGCCAAAGAAAGGGCATTGGTTGCGAAGCTGCCAAATTTACCTAAGGATGTTAAAGTCAATAAGTTTGACTCTACTTCAGGTAAAATCCACTATCTAACTCTGTTAAGTTTCTATTCTGAGATTCTTGATACATGATGTGACCGGGTCGCATGGTGATGGTTTAAGAATCAAAGGAAAGTGAAGAAACTTAAAGGAAGAATATGCTGAATCTGATCGCATAGATGGATTTCTATCGCATAGTTTGAAAAATCGGATTCTTGAGCTACTTTTTAGGAGTTATGATATATTGCTTAGGAATAGATAACAACAAGTTTTCATGTGCTTATGGATTGTAAGGATAAGTTTTTTCCGCAAAGTTTTAAAATAAAAGAAAAATTTTGATTTTATTTATTTTAAAAATATCCTTACAATGGCATTTGTGGAAAAATTGTTGCTTATATGATTCCATTAATAGCAAGAGTGGAAATATGAAATTGATTCTTTCATTTGTGGTAATGTCTAAATTTACCAAATAAGGAAAAATTCTCATCACCCAAGTTTCAAGTGGACCGGAACTTGGAATCATGCAAGTTGTATAGCATGATGAATGAGAACTTTCAAGTTTTGGAAAAAATTAAGACTAATTACTTGTTCACATGGATGTGTGAGTCAAGTAAAGGACTAAGGGATCGAGTACACATTCTTGTGCACTGATTAAGTCCACCACAAAAGTTTGATAAAACTATTCGTCATGATTTACTTAAGTTCAGTAAATATGATTATACTTACAAGCTTAAGTGTAACTCTGGGACATTGGAAAAAGGTTCCAATGTATGGAAGAGCGAATAAGAAGAATCAATTTAGGCAGAAGGATAAAAGTTTCTCAAATCTGAAAAGATGGGAGAGTACTTTAGTATCCGTTTTGTGATCATCTTAATGATTAAGAAACCATAGCACGATTAGTTCTCTAAGAAAATCTTAGTGCATTCTTATGACTAAGAAGAGGAACTTGAATTGTTGAAATGGTTAAATCAAGAAGATGAGTCATACTTCGTTCCAATACAAGTCTTAGAGTCATACTCCAAGATTGTAACTTGAGTGACATGTCTCAAAAGAAGGTTTAAAACACTTGTCAAATGTAAGAGTAAAAGTTTTCTACTCTTGCACATTTGAAATTGGTAAGTTGTGATGTTTTGGATAAAACAAAGACCAACTAAGGCCAATTGTGTGAAGTGTTTGTCTTGATTAGAATCCACACTATCTCTTGGATGTTTGACAAGGGAGTCTTATATGTCAAGAGGACAGTGGGAGTCTTAAAGGTCTTGAAAGTCTCAAGAAATAATCAAGAATAAAACCTCAAGTTCTTCACTAGCACACGACTTGAGGTTTATAACCTATCGTGTTGACATATCTGTGCCCATTCCAGTTAAAGTTGGATTTGCATATGAGTTCTTAGAGTTCTCAGTTTGTTGCATAACAACTTGGAAGCAATGGCAGGCCCTTGAGCTGCCAGGTGGCAAGAAGTTAAGATTGAGTTCAATCCATATGGTTTTGGATTTGTCATTATCTTTGTCTTGTGATTATGGTTTGACAAATTCACATGGATAAGAACACATACGCCATTAAATCTAAGTGTCATAAGGTTTCTCTCTGATTCATGAAAATGATGGTGAGGAAACACTTTCACTAAGTAGATTTTATCTAGATAGCAATTGTGATATTTGCATTCTCAAAGTCGTTAGTGGAGCGCGTGTGGTTAACCGGCACACTAATATGGACTTGTGAGAAGTGGCAAAAAGGTCTAACCATTATGATTACGGCATACCTCTTCATAATTTTTGAGACTCACAAGTGTGCTATCTAAGGGAAGGTGTATGATTTTGATAAAGTTTTATCAAAACAATCTAATATCAGAATTCTGAACTTTGGTAAGAAAGTGAACTGATTTCTGAATACATGTCAGAGCTAGTGGGAGCATAAGTGTTATGCTAATAATCATCATGTTAGTGGGAGCATGATAATTATGTTAAGTATTGCAAGCTAGCAATGTTAATTATAGAAAACAAAAGTTTCAATTGGGAAAAAGTTGTTTTGCTATAATTAAGGGAGAGGAAATTATGCTTCGTCTCAAATCTATAAGCTTAGATCGTGAGGTTTTAATCATTTAGTCAAGGAAATATATATGAATTTCATGTTGGAATGGCTCAACATAAGGAAATTCTGTATATGGGTCCATTATTTGCGTTCTAAAATTCGATTATGATTACGGCATCCCTTTTCATAATCTGAATTATGAGAACTTGGCAAATTGAAATGGACATATTATAGCAAAAGACTGGTTTAGTCTTTATGTGAGACATCATGAATCGTGTCCCATATGCTTCGGGTATAGGATCGATTACATGTGCTATAATCATCCGTTCTAAAATTTTCCAAATGCCTGGGGCATTAAGAAGGGAAAAGGTTTAGAACTGGATATGACTAAAAGGATTAAACAATTGTCGAGGACAATCTAAGGTTTACCAAAGATTGCTTGCTCAAGGACAGTTGGAAGTATAGTGATAATTCTGGAAGGACCATATTGACATAGTCTGTAAGGAGGCAACTCTTGTTCAGAAGTGATGGTCAAAATGGAATCTGGAAATGTTTCAAAGTTAGGATTTTCAATCTGTGTAAGATTAAGGAAACTTAATGCAAGAAGGATGTTTCCAAGGAGTTGATCTCTTTTGGAATACTCTGTAATGATTGTTGCCAAGTCTTTATGACTTTGTGCATAATCATTACAAGAGGATCAATGCATATAAGTTTAGAATCTGACAGATTCCAGTAAATGGCATGAATTTGGAATTCTTGCATTTGCAGTAAGGATTTGGGAGTGTGAAAAAAGAATCATTGAAGTTATGTTCAATTGATCTAGTTCACAAAGTAAGGATCATAGACAAACATAGTATGCATACTTGGTGTATGGCATGACTAGTGTTTGAGAAAAACATAGTGTACATGCTTGGAGCATGGGACAACTATTGTTTTAAATTCAAGATTAAAGTTGATAGCTGAAACAGTATACAATGAATAATGTGTAATCATATGGTGATAAATAAAAGGTGTTTTATTTATATTCATAAGTTCTGAGACCATATTGGATTCAATTATTGTGTTTCACTTTGCATGTTTTGACTTCCCGAATAAACTGGGTTATTCTTCCGGAATGACTAAGTTATTCAAACCATCCACAGTCGGTCATATGTTGGAAGTAGATATGAATTAAGACTGTCATGATGGGTTGTAGAGGTCTAAGGTGTTGGACAAGGCTACAACAATCATGAGTGCTCATAAGTTCTGAGTATTGGATTCAACCCGCGCTCATTGGAATCACTTCATGGATTTTATCACGAGTGATCATGAGACGATAATATCTTATATTCTTCAAACCTAGAGATATGAGTTGTTACTATGAGTTGATAGTACATTGATAGCACGAAAACGCATTTGGTAACTCGGTGCTATAAAACGTGCCTTTGTGTATGATTCAACAAGTAGTAGAACAAGCCATATGAGTCGAAGTTTATCCGTTCCTTTTACCTTCGGGATAAAAGCGATATCTGTGGGCCCCTCGATGATTTGATGATGACAAATGGAAGTGCTCGGCCGGGCCAGGACTGATTTGATTTGTTCAATTAGTCAGTCGTCATAAATCGGAAATCGAGAAACAACAAATGGACAGAGAGAATGATTATAATCCATGTCTCAGTCCATATGATATCTAGAATGGAGGAATATATGATCCCTTATCTAATGGACAAGTCACTGACAAAGGTCAGAGTTCATTGACAAGGTCAGAGTTCGACGGAAGCTTTTGAGAGCTACGATTGCCGGTTGGTTCCTGAAGTCATACGCAATAATAGTTTTAGACTTATCCAAGTGGGAGACTGTTGGATTAATGTCTAAGTCCATAACTATATTTGGTAAGACTTGACCCGACCCGGCATGGTCCATTTGGGTTGCATACCATCATGCACTTGGATGAGAGAAATAAGACACTTATGGTTATTAATATATTATAAGTTCTAGTATATTAATAATAAGAATGATAAGATTATTTAATTAGTATTGATCAAGAATTAATCTAGGATTAATTAAGTGATCAAAAGAAGACTAATTAAATATATGGGTTGATTGTGTAAATCATCCATACTTGTATAGTGGGCTAATGCTCCATGGATAATCAAGTTGGGCTAAAACCCATAGGATGGTCCATGGATGCTCCATGGTGTATTTGTACCCATGGATCCAAGGAAATGGAAAGTCATGACAATTAGGGTTTACCCTAATTGTAACACTATATAAAGATCTTATTCTTGACAAAATTGGCAACTAGAATCACACTAGTGTGTGAAGTGAAAGGGCTAGCCGATTTTGATGAGTGTAGAATTATCTCAAGTCATTCCAAGTGTTTTGATGATTGTGATTCCATTTGAGGTGTCACACTTGGGGCACTAGGCACTCTAGCTTCATGAAGACTTTCTTCTCCAAAGAGGTATGTATTCTATCTTGCTATAGTTATTGTTTTGTATGCTAGATTAGGATAATACCTTGGAAGTTCTTATTTGTATGTATAATAGAGAAAACATAGATCCAAGGTATTTAGGGTTGCATGTACACTTAGGAGTGTTAGAATGCTCAAAACCCAACAGGAACTTGGCGGTAATTTCCGCCACAGTCTCCGTAGTCTGTCTCATGTCCAAAAACTCCCTGGCCAGCTGTTGAAGCTCTACAACTGGCGCAAACTCTGCTCGGAACCGGGTCACAAAATCCAACCATGTCATATCCTCAACAGCTGAGGCTCCCAGGGGGTCACCAACCGACTTCCAATAATCCCTAGCCCTGTCCCTTAAACACCCTGCTACAAATCGTACCTTCGACCCCTCGGGGAAGAAGCTAGTCAGCTGCGCGGACTCAATGTCCGCAATCCATCGTCTGGTAGCAATGGGGTCCTTCACCCCATGGAAATCTGGTGTACCACTGCCCCTGAAGTCCTTAAAGGATAGCGTGCGGGATCCTGACTGGCCAGATGCCATGTCACTCCGGAACGCCCTAAGGCAATCCTCCATCAGCTCCACAATCCCTTCCTTGATCGACCCAAAGATGACCGGGGTCGCATCAAGGATGCCTCTAGTGATCTCAGATGCGATGAACTTACGTAGTCTCTCATCCACTGGTTCGGAGCCTGAACTCGAACCCGGTCCCTCTCCTAAGCTGCCTACAACTGGCCTCTGTCGTAGTACCACCATTCTTCGTAACGTAATACCAACCATTAGTGATACTGATACATCTAGAGGGATTACACCCACTATAAGTTCCCTGGTCATGCCTCAACCTTCCTTAATTCGGGTACGGATCCTCTGCTTTCAGTAGTACGGGCCCATACTACCTTCCACATCTATCCGTACCTTCCTCAAGGACTGCCTTGACTCCACCAAGTCCCCTTTTATCACTGGTGATTCTCTACTATTCCCATTCTAGGCTTACCCTAGGGAAAATCTCTGACTCCACCTAAACCGATCCTCAGCTTCTGAAGGCCTCCTTGTAATGCCAATTAGCCATTACCTGACTACCAACACATGTGATGAGGCTCAGATAATCCTTCAAGTAAAAGACTCGTCCCTACAACGGTTAGACTCAAACGAGAGCTGCGCAATAGGGCCAAATCCAGAACTCTGAGATTATTCAACCCTGATCACATGTGACGTGACGTATTTACCTAATGGCTAACTCCCATCGCTTAGAGTCCCACAAAGCACAAAGCAAGCACCATTCGGACGCAGGAAAACTACTCAAGCAAATCTGTTCTCATAATGAGAAGCTGAACTAGCATATAATGCTGAGCTCATACTACTAGGTATAACCTAAACAGACTGTCCTATTACTGTCTACTCAATACTAGCATGCAATTCTCATAAGCTGAAGCACATAAATCCGGCACATAAGGCATCATTCCTAGATCCTTAGTCCTATTCTAGCATGTTGTTCTACTAAAACACATAAACATAAGATAACTTGTATGGGTACTATGGGGAATTACTTACATGAGCTTGGCCGGTTGCGCACATCACACACTTGTTCCTTCTCAAAACTCCTTTATCTTAGCTTTTAGAAAGTCATTTTTTTTGTAAAAATCTTTTAATCCCTTGGTTTGAGTCCAGACACCCCCGAAGGTGTGTCTGAATCCCTGAAACCAGGGCTCTGATACCAACTTGTAACGACCCAATTTTCAAGTCCCAAAATTTTATTTTTAATTAATTGATTTATAAAAACATTTATAAGAAAACACCAGCTAGTAATAACTTTTCATAAATCCACAACTCATGTCTGAAAACCATTCAAAAAATAAAACAATGTCATAGTACAATCCCAAGAAACTCTATGCGGAAAACCAACATGTGTGTGTGTATGATGTGCCGCTACCGCGCCAGCTCCTTCCCCTTCGCTGAAGAGGTACCTGAAACCAAAACTGTAAACTGTAAGCACGAAGCTTAGTGAGTTCCCCTATCGTACCACATACCATACAATCACATAACATACATACTGCCGGGTAATTCTAGGGTGCCCGACATACCCGGTACATCCATTCTGGGGTGCCGACCTACCCGTACGACCATTTTGGGATGCCGACCTACCCGTGTCAAGCCATTCTTGGGTGCTGACCTACCCATGTCAACCCATTCTGGGGTGCTGACCTACCCATCGATCCTAACAACCGACCCTCGCGGACTATTCCACCCCTACGACTATTGTCACATATATCATCACATAAACATACTATCAGACATATCTGGGGTGTCCGAACTACCCTTCGGTCCTAAGAACCGAACTTGGGGACTATTCCCCTCCTACTACTGCTATCACATTTAACATATCATGTCAACATATAAACATATCAGGTAGTAGCAAACCTAGATGATATCACAAAGACAATCATCTAACATATAACTCCTACTGGTGGGCCGGCATTGTGCCCGTAGACCCACCGCTACTGGAAGGTAACTCACCTCGATCAAGTAGCTGCTGTCAAACTGTTTTGGAGGTCTCTGCCTGCTGCCGCTCCGGAAATCCTCCGGCTACAATCCCCACAAAATACTCAGTCAGAACTGATATCTACTCTTTGGGTAAAATGACTATTTTACCCTCAACCAAGTCCAAGTCAAAGACAATATCGGTCAAAGTCAACATTCAGTTGACCTGACTCGCCGAGTTGGCCTACCAACTCGTCGAGTCCATGCTCCTCTAATCTGACCCAAACCTCGACTCCACTCGATGAGTCTAGCAAGAACTCGACGTGTTCTCCTTCAATCATAACATCGAGACCATCTTCATCCGACTCGCTGAGTTCCTTCATGAACTCGCCAAGTTCATTTCCAACATAAGAACTTGTCCAGTCTACGACTCGCCGAGTTGTATGAACAACTCGTCGAGTCCATCTTCAGAGATTAGGAGATTGATATGGACTCGCCGAGGCTGCTCATACCACTCGTCGAGTCCCATGACTACCAGGTCCCTTTTCGTGTCTAACCCACTAAGGGACTTTTCTTCTTAACACTTACCCATTCACAGAAAGGGTTTGGTGCACATTGGTCACCCACTCGTCGAGTGCCAAGAGCAACTCACCGAGTCTAATCTTGACCAATTCCATACAGTCGATTTAAATGAGATCTAACACACCAAAACCATAGATCTGTCCTCCTAATGTCCATTTTGTACGTAAAGTTACAAACGTGATGCACATGCATGGGGTTTTTAGCTCAAAAATCCATATAAAGTGTCCTACAAATATGCATAGGGCTCTCATGGCCCTAAAATTGGCACCTTTATGCCATGAGACCCCTCTTAAGGTCCATATCTGAAGTCAAAACCCACTCAACACTGCCAAATCCGAAATATGACTTAGAAATCCAAAGAGATCCCAAGTTAAAGATGAATAAACACATAGATGAGTCAAGACAGGGGAATTATACCTTAAAGCTACTGAAAATGAAGTAAGATCCCTGGATCTACAGGCCCTAAGTCAAGTTCCAAGCTCCTTCCTTCCTTCCAAGCTTTACAACCACACAAGAACACCAAAAATGGCCTCACCAAAGCACAAACGACTAGGGTTTCAATGAGAAGTGTTTTGGGGAGCATAAGGGACAATATGGCCGTCATAACATTGCTTAAATAGCATGGAAACCCTCGGATTAGGGTTTTCGTCCGAACAGTACCTACTCGCCGAGTCCAGGACCCAACTCGCCGAGTCCATCACTTAAGTCCCGTGTCCCATCCCGCTTCTACTCGGCGAGTTGGTCCTTCAAATCGCCGAGTCCAAGGCCAAAATGCAAAATATAAATAGCTAATGAAAGAAATACGTACCAAGAACCAGGTGTTACTGGTACAATACCTACGGAAAAGCTGCGGAAACAAATAGCTACAGAATACCTACGCGGCTTTTCTGTAGGTACAATACCTACAGAATACCTACAGAAACAAATAGCTACATAAAAGTTATGAAAACAAATAGCTACAGATTTCCTATGGATTACTGATGGGGTCCACTTTCACTAATATTGACATTATCACCTACATATTTCTTACGGTCCACATCACCGACGGATTTTCCGTAGGAATTCCGTCACTAATTACTTTTTAATTTTATTTTTTAAAAAACAGCAAAAAATTGTATTCCAATTTTGTATGTCCAATATATTGAAAAAACCATTACATGAAACTTATAATAATATTGAAATTCAACCACAAAACTAATAATGTTAGAATAAAACTAACAAACATCATCTAATATGTTAAAAACGTATCAAATACAAATACATTACTAAGAACATCGTCTAATAATACATTAAATGTGCCTAATAATACACATAATTTGGTGGATTACTTGGAAAATTACCGGGTAAGTTGAATCAATAAAGGCCGACAAGTGTTCGTTAAATTGAGTTTTGAATCAATGGCCGCCAACTGTTCCTGTTTCTACACGCCAAAATCAATGATCACAAAAATTACAAAATATAGCAATGTTGTAACATCCCGAATCCCAGGTATAATATTTAATTAATTTATATTAATGTTGTCAGAGCAACTCAACGAGTTGGAGTCCCTAACTCGTCGAGTAGAGGATTAAAAGGCCGCGTGATTTCTAGAGTCTACTCGACGAGTTGGAAGACCCCAACTCGATGAGTAGGAGCTGAGTGTGAAAACCCTAATTTTCAGGTTTGTGTCCTATTTAAAGGACCTTAAGCCTTCATTTCCGCCTCTTTTATCATCTTGAAACAATAAGAGAAACCCTAAACGAGTTGTAGTCATTGTGTGTGTGTATGAGAGAGAGAGAGAGAGAGAAAGACTAAGATTTTTGTGTTCTAGTGCATTTTTAAAAGGGATTGAAGAGAAAAAAGGCTTGGAACGAGAAGAAGCCTCTGGATCCGGTGTTCTTTTAGTGCTAGCAGCTTTTTGGAGGTAAAAAGCTATCACCTTGATTATTTTTTGGTTAGATCTCATCACTAGGTACTTTATGGCCATTTACATCCTTTTCTTTGGGTCCTTAAGTTGTTTGAGCTTGCCATGGAGTTGAGACTTCAGATCTAGACAATATAAGGTCCCTTGGGCCTAAAGATTCAAGCTTTATCAAGCTATTGGACAACTTTCATACATTAAACCCTCTATAGAGCTTGTTTTGGTATTTTGAGCCCTAGATGCCATGCATGGACGTAAAGCTTGCAGCTTTACGTGATACTTCAACCTTAGAAGGCTAGATCTAGAGTATGAGGCTGTAGTTCTGTTTAAGAACGTCTGAATGAGAGAGTGGACTGAAGGGACTCGACGAGTTGGCTAGGGTTTTCCCCGATAGTCTGGACGCGTTGCAACTCGGCGAGCTGGTGAGACAACTTGGCTAGTTGAGTTGGACTTTCCTGATTTTTCAGAGAAATGAAGGAACTCGACAAGTTGCATAGATGCACTCGACGAGTTGGGTCAACATGGATTGTTGACTCGAGCGTTGACTTTCGTTGAATTTTAGGGTTTGTTCAAGACATGAGTTATGGAGACCATGGATGGGTAAAATAGTCTTTCACCCTTTCAGATAGTGAGAAAAGGGGTTAGCCTAACTTTCTAGAGTTTTAGTTATAAAGTGTTAATTAGATATGATTATATTATGTAGGCGGAGTCGAGACTCTTCGTGGGGTACTAGATCTACTTGCTTACTTACGAAGTAAGTTTTCTCACTATACTTACCTGAGTGGTAATACTTTGTGACCGGAGGGTCCTATGTGCTTATAATGAGTTATGTGATATTATGCATTTTGTCCTTGTGATATATGTTGTATTATATAGTGCCCTGCTGAGTTAGGACCGGAGGGTCCAAACCGAGTTGTGAGACTGAAGGGTCTTCACTGAGATACGACTAGAGGGTCGAACCCGAGTTGTGAGACCGGAGGGTCTTTACTGAGACACATGACCAAAGGGTCCACACCGAGCATGAGACCGGAGGGTCCTCACCGAGACGCATGAGCGGAGGGTGCATGCTGAGCTATAGCCATGATAGGCTTATTATTTGTGTATGTGGCATTTTTGGGGAACTCACTAAGCTTCGTGCTTATCGTGTTGTGTGATATGTGTTTCGGGTACTTCTCAAGATCACGAGAATGTGCTGTCTTGATTATACACACCTGTTCAAGATTATGTTTGAGGATTCTTGGATATTATCATTCATTTTGTTAATTTGAGTTTTTGACAACTGATACATTTGTGGTTTTTGAGAAATGTGATATTGAGTTTTATGTGATTTAAAAATGAAAATTTTGTTTGAAAATAGTGTTACAAGGGTACTTTCATTTATTTGTTTATTATAGCCATAATTAGAAACATTTTTGAAAGTCAGACGCTATAAGCAAGACAAAATGAAAGTAGGATGTTATAATAAGCGTGTTTATGAAAAGCTTGTTGTATCTTGCATTTAACCCAACAAATTATGAATCCATATATGGTAACAAGTAGATTTTATATGAAAAAATTATACAAAAGTACATTTTCTATATCTAGCATTAAACCTAACAGATAAATAACCATTTAGTAAAAAATGGCATACCTGCATGGTAACCAAGACATCCAACGACTCATTATCTTCAAAAACAGTACCGAAACGAAGCCATAACTATGAGGATACACTACCAATTTTTTGCACTTTTAATCTGCCCATGGATAATATTTTCACTCAGGTTCCTGTATAATGGAAATGATTCTCTTAATACCTAATGATTAGAACAATACATATCATAATCAAACACTAAAAGGATTGATTTAAGGTTTTTGTTTACTTGTTTCTTTTTGCAATATATATTGAATTGATCACTTGACACTCTAATAATCAGTTATCAAAATTCTCATTCATAGGCTAGACCAAGTTACACTTTACACCTTCCCATCATCAGTTAACATAGTGTTTACATGTGTGTTTTCAAAATGATTATAGAAACACAATTAATCACAACCAAATATCAAATGAGAATCCAAAGTATTTAAGATCTACACTTAAATCCTCATCAGTTTTACATATTTAATCTCCAAAAATGGAAATTACTTTCTAATTTAAGTAATAATTGACTGCTCAAACCTACTAAGAGTAACCAATTGTATATTTGATTATATGACTCTATTTAGGCAGATAATATGTAACATGAAAGGGAGAATGTGAGGTCTCATTTTCACAACCAAAAATTTTCATTTTTATTAAGATAAAACTTTCCAATTATTAATCCATTAAATAAGAAAACCATTTATTCTAAATTACATTTATTAAAAATCAGAGTATTCTAGAAACATGGAATCTTCAATGTTGCTGATGAGTGTGTACAGTCCCGCCTTCACCTTCCAACAATAATTGATGATACCTGAAACCATAAATAACCAGGTAAGCATAAATCTTAGTGAGTTCCCCCCAAAATACCACCATATAAACAGATCATATATACAATCAAACATGTCGGGTCCAGTCAAGCATCAGGTTGGAATACCCTAAGCCCAGGCAACCTCTGGGTCCAGTCATCCTCAGGATGGAATACCCCAGGTTGGAATGTCAATATACAACATGTCTAATCAGCCATCGGGTTGGAATACCCATGGTTTGTTGGCCTACCGCCTCAAGCCCACCATTCTTCCCGAGCCTCCGTGCCTACGTCTTACAGTCGGCCCGCACCAGGTATCTTGACCTACCGCATAAAGCAGGACCGCTTCAACCCAACCAAACATAATATGTCGACATATAAACAATCATGATCAAGTAGGCACATAATATAGGCAAAAAAAAACAATACAAGTCACTACTACCTACTAATCCTCTCACAACATACAGTCCCACTACCAGCTAACCCCATAGAATGCGTAACCATAAGTAACCAGAGGTGAGATAGCCACCTGAACAAATGGTCATACTCTAGAGCCACAACCAAACAAGGAACAGGCAAGAGAGCCTAGACCAAGAGTTCTCAAGCTATCCTACATGACTACCGACAAGCCCTAAGGGAAATCCATAGATTGATAACAAGCAAGCACAAATAACATACAGTTCTGTAGGTTATTACCACAAAGCAACATACTCAATACCAGGAGACATATCTAACTGATCACTACATCATATCAACATACTCGATACTAGAACACAAATCTAATGGTTCACTACAGTATAACATCATACTCAATACTAGAACACAAGTCTAACAGATCACTACAGCATAACAACATACAAAATATCAACAATCCAAGGAATGCATGGACGTATATACTAAGAGGCGAGATAGTCACTCGGACAGGTGATCCTACTCTAGATCCACGACTAAACAAGGAAGAGGTAAGAGAGCTTAAATCAATACTCCCCAGTCTATCCTACATGAGTATATACAGTCCCTAGGGCATCCCTCTACTAGCAGATAACGAAAACTACTGGGCCGCCATTGTTGATGGGTTTTGAGCACTATAACAATCCTATGGTGCACATACAACCCTGATGCTTTGGATCTAAGTTTTCTCAATTTATACATGCTATTTTCATATTATCCAAAGCATGAACCCTAACTAGCATACAATTTTGATATTTAGAACATTAAACAAGTTAGATGGATACCTCTTTGTTGTATCTTGTAGAACTTGGCCTCTCAAGAGCTTAGTAACTCAAATGTGATACCTCAAATAAGTCACAAACACCAAAAGCAAGATGAGGCTTATGAGAGAGAGGTTAGGAAGCACCAAAATAGGCTAGGGTTTCACCTTGGAAAATGATTGACCGATTTTAAGAAGGCTAGGGTTCAATTTATAGTGTGTAATGTTGGATTAGTGTCTAAGTCCATAACTATTTTGGTATGTACTTGACCCGATTGTGCATGGTCCTTTTGGGTTGCCTTCACCAAAGCAACTTGATTGGAGAAATAAATTGAGAAAGAGGTTATTATGATTTATTAATATGTTATAAGAATAATATATTAAAGGAGAAATCATATTTGTTTAATTAATATTGGTCAATAATTAATTAAGAATTAATTTTGTGATCAAGTGTAATTAATTAAACTAGAGGGGCTAAATTGTAATTATGTGATAGTTACAAAATATGGTAATGGTTCTCCTAAATATGGGTTGAACGAATTCAAGGAGATAAGGATCCTTGAAATCATCCAAAGGATAAAGGATAAGGGTTTTCAAGGCTTATCTTATGGTTACTTGGTGGGCAAGCAACTAGATAAGGATAAGGACTAAAACCCTAATCTCTACACCTATATAAAGACCCCTAAGGCTCATGAATTCGTCCATGCCTTCCCAAGAGGTCCTAGAGACAAATTCAATACCTCCCCTCTCTCCTTATACCTTCTCCATTTGCTCTTGGTGTTTGTAAGCCATTAGAGGAGTGACACTTGTGACTCTAAGCCTTCCAAAGTCAATTCAAGGAGGAATTGGGATTGTTATTGCTACATAACAATCAAGGTAATACCTTAAACCCATTTATATGTTAATATCAATTTCCATATGCTAGAATTAGGGTTTATAGCCTTGGATAACTTGCATGTACAATTGAAAAACCTAGATCCAAGCATTAGGGTTTGTATGAGCACATAGTATGTCTTTTGACCAAAACCCATAAGTGGTATCAGAGCCTTGATTGGTTTCTATTGTATTGATGCTTGATGTAACTGAAAAACGTGTTTTGGCCTCATTGTTCGACCTGACTCGGCGAGTCACTCTTGGACTCGGCGAGTTCCAGAGGGTGACTCGGCGAGTCGGTGCGTCAGACAGAGGTATATCCGGGATTTCTTGTTGTTTTTGCTTATGGATAGTTACCTTATCATATAAGATCAATATAAATCCGATTTTATGATATATTTGACTATATTCTTGCTCTAATTGAAGATATTTATCAATTAATAAAATATTTGTTTCCTTATGTGATAATTGATTATTTAATTGGTAAATTGTTTTGCAAGAAATCATTAAATAAATCAAATATGGATAATTATGTGATTAATTGTTAATTTAGATTATTTGTTATTTTACCCTTACGTTATGAAATGTTTCATATTTTTCCCCTTTAGGTTTTATAGTTTAAATTTGAACCCAAAAGTTTTGTTGTTTTGAAATTTAAATAGTTAAAACTCTAATGTCTTGAAATGTTTCAAAACTTGCCCTCAAGTTTTGGAATTTAAAAGTTGATTAAAAGTTTAATTAGGAATGTTAAATTCTAAAACTCTAGTATTGTTTTTGTCACACCCCCGAACCAGACGGCGGAAACGTCCGAGGGCTGTTGTTACTTAATTGAATACCATAACATTGAATATATATGAAACATAACATCATTCGTCACCATGCATTAATATAGTACAACTGATAAAGTTTACACTGAGTACATTGTTTTAACATTACATTCCCAAAAATAAATTGTTCGATTCATAGATAAACAAACGGCAAGCCATCACTGAGTACATTTTCCTTTGGTTCACTTGTTACCTGAGAATACAAGTATTTTGAAAAACGTCAACATATGAAATGTTGGTGAGTTCATAAGCGGTATTTGAAAAGCAACGTTTTGTATTATTTTGAAAACCACCAGAAAATCCGATATTTTCTGAAAAGAGTTTCGGAAAAAGTTTGTGAAGATCCATAAGTATGCTTGTTTGTTTCTATAGTTGTAAAAAGTGTTCATTAAACTTGTGTACATTTCGAAACTGTATGTATTGTAAAACCCTAGGAAAACCCGATGTTTTCCTAACACTTTGAATTCCATGTAGTTGGTGTACCATCGCGGCGTGTGAAGTCATTGATTCCAGGCGACGTCGGATTATTGCGCATGGTGAATTGCTATAAACACGCGTTACACAAACGACCAATTTACAACTATACTAACGATCCCGTAGGCGTCGTCCGTACTATTCACGTAATCCAACGGCCCTGACTTCATGTAGTCCCACATCCAAAGAGAAGAGGGCACGAAGACCTCGATAACTCCGTTAGTCGGTTGGGGATAAAAAAAAGAGTACAAAGGGCCCTTGACCCGATTCGCATTAGCATAACTGACTTTACTAGCAGTACCAAAGGACCCTTGGGGACCAATAGTATAATAGCCATTGAAAGTCCTTTTACGTTGTGTTGGATCATGTAAGACTCAACAACTTGTAAGGTTGAAGTCTTCGGGCCTAAAGATCAGGTCATTGGGCTAGCCAGGCCCAACAAACAAGATTTTACACTTTGGGGCCCAAAGATGGTGCGTCGACGTCTGTGCACTCTCACGTGTGTATTGAATTCCCAAATGTTACTTGCATGAATCGAGTTATCGTCGTGTTAGTAGTTTCGGGTTGTTATTGATTCGAGACCGAATCAATTCGTTTAACAACGATTTTTGGTATTGTTATGTATTGTATTTCGTCGGTAGTCGCAGTGCCAATATTTGATCACGATGGGTGTATTGAATTAGCATTGAAAATTTTCTGTTTACAGCCCCTCTTTAATTTGTAAATTTACCTTTTTCGACCCTTTAAATAAATAAATTTCCGGTTTAGTCCTTAAACCATTTTTCTTGTCATTTTAACACCAAAACTTATCAAAATTGATATTTTTCAGCATATTCTTAGTTGAAAACAGTTTTGTTCCCTGAAAATACAGTTTTCTCGGTTGTAACCCCTCTTTTTCGCAGTTTTTACAATTTTGGCCCAAATTGGAAAATTTTTGCAACTTTGGTCCTTTTTAATTTTGAAAAGCATTTTAAACCTTAGAAAAGGACTTGGAACACTAGTAGTCCACTGTTTTACAGAAAAACACATTTTTAGCCCTTCAAAACAGAAAATTTCGCATATTGGGCCCTATTGGGCCAAAAATGCCATTTTTAGCCCATTAAGCTTGAAATTTATATTTTTAAATACTCCAAAAGAATGTATTTCCAGAAAACACTTTATTGAAACTGTTTTGACTCATTTCACCCATCAAAATTCGTAATATGTCAGTTTGGGCCCTTTAACTTTATATTTTTAACATTTGATGTCCAAAAATTGAGTTTTTAGCCCAAAGAAGATGTTATTAAGCCACTTAGCTATTTTTCTTGGAATACTTTGTATGTAGAAATTTATTTGATGCTAGTATCATTTAACATAAAGTATATCTCGATTTTTAGGGGCTTATGACTAGATCTAACATCATGATCACACAAAAACACACATATAAGCATATAAATCATACAAGGCATACAAATACATATAGATCTACACATTTGCTTGTATTCCCCCCCCCCACAAAACTTATAAAACAGAAAAATAGGGAGTATGAAGCTCACCTTAGGGTGTAGTTTCGGTTTTTGAAGAAAAGATGGAAGAAAGCTTGGTGATTTTTGGCCTTAGCTCCCCTTGATGAAGATCTCGAGTTTATGGAGTTTTCTAGGACACAAGATTGTGATTTCATATGAGTTAAGAAGAGATTTTTGGATATAAGAAGAAGTCTAAGGTGTGGATCCAAGTTTCAACTTACCTAGATGATGATTTTTGGGAAGAATTCTCCTTGTAATGCTCTTGAATCTTCGAAATTTAGGAGAGGAATGGAGAGAGTTTCTTGAGAGAAAAGATTAGTGAAATGTTTGTGTGTGTGTGTTTGGGATTCAGCCGAGAGGGAGAGAGGGAAAAGAAGAGAGTGACTTTGACAAGATCGATGCTTGGAAGTATGAGTTGCACGCATGGAGACCCAACAAATAAAGGTGAGGTGGCAAGCCAAAGTCAACTCTTCCTTTTCCTTGGGCTTGGGCCGAGAATGGAGAGGGAAGAAAGGATTTTTGGGCTTTTTGCCCCTAAGCCCAATATTAGAGTTAGTTTGGGTGATTTTTGATCCCAAAAAAATATAATATGATTTTTTTTACACTTTGTTGGGCTAGTGTGAGTTATTCATGGTTCAAAACTCTTAATTTATTTCATTCTAGGCCCAATATGGCCCATAATGTAGAAATAAATTAATGTGGGTCCAATTGGAGCCCATTTAAGGGTTCTAAGCCCATGATAGTCAAATTGGAAGCTTATTGGGCCATTGAGTCCAATAAGGAAGTCCTAGTCCAAAAATGGACCTAAACAAGAGCTTCTAGGGTTTCCATTTGTTTATTGACTATTAGTAGTATTTGTATGGTGCACTTGTTTGAAAATTAGATGTCATGGAGTAAGCATCATACATGCTCTTTGAATTTTTGATTTCCACATTTAACTTGAGTGTATAGATTACATGACACAAAATTTCTAGTTGTGACAGTTTTGAAAAAGTTCAAATCACACCCTTATGGTTTTATTAATTAATTAAGGTGTATAATTAAAAGAAGTTTAATAAATCCATAAAAGTTTAGGTTTACAATTTAATTGAATTAAAAGTATAATTGTTAAATTAGACCACCTAGTATTTTGAAAGTATAAAATACACCCTATACTATATATAACATTAAAAGTCAGTCTTATCGTTAGTAGGCCTCATTCACGAAGCTGGTCTATAAGGGGTGTTTAAGGAAATTGCCTATAAAATGGCGATTGAATGGGTATCCACTCTTACCCACCGCACTCTTGACTAGTGGAGGGTCGTTAGCCGAACGGGTAGGATAGGACGAAAACCTTCCATTATAAGTATAATGAAGTATAAAAGTAACTTAATGTTTTTCATAAAATTCCCAATCATAGTTACTTAGGCAAAAGTGAATTGATGCAATTCCATGAAATTACACTTTGTGCCCTTGCGAAGACGTTAGTGGAGCGTGTGTGGTTTACCGGCACACTAAATGGTTCTAAGCAAAGGTAGCAAAGGGTGACTCAATGTTTGTCATAGTTCGGTGGAGCGTGTGTGGTTTATCGGAACATCAAATAGGTGACTGTAACATGTGAGGGCACCATGTAGTTTGCATGGTTATTCACACCCGCTTTGTGATCCTCAGCATCCCATTCACAAACAAGAGGGGCATATCGAGATTTAAACATGCCATTGGAAGTTCAATGAATCTCAAAGGATCTAGTAGTTTTCATAGATTTAAAACTTAAATTTCTTTTTCGTTTTTCGTGGTGGAAATTAGTGAATCGTCATTCACTTACCTTCAAATATTCTTCAATTAGGGTTACGGCATCCCTCTCCCGAGTTGTAGAATATTGTGTTGGGTCCTAGCCTTAGTATCTCATTTGGGTGATTTACTAAGGACTCAATCAATCAACTAACTTGAATTTGTTTTTCTCCCATTTTGTAGATGTCAAAGTTCGACAACTATGGTCTTCCCAAATTCCGTGGAACAAGCATTCCACATGAAGATGGTATTCCACAATTCAATCGAGGAACGAGAAATCATGCTTCACTTCCTCCTCCTCCTCCTATTGTTCTCCCCAACCCACAAGATCGAAGAATTGAAAGGTTCAATATCACTAAAGCCCTATTGGAAATGAAGCATGAAGATGGTAAACCCGTGTGTACCCACGTTCTAGGAATGAAATCACACATTGATAGGTTGATAATGTTGGGTGTGTCATTCCCAGATGAGTTGGCTATAAATTGGGTTTTGCAGTCACTTCCTGAATCATATAATGTGTTCAAAAGAAAGTATTATATGATGGATCATGACGACAACCTCATTGACCTAACTTACATGCTCATTGCTGCTAAATCAGAAATGATTTGGCGAAGCAATGGAGTGTATTTGTTGGGAAAGTCAACCAACCATGCTTCCGAGGACATTCTAGGAGAACCGACCTGCGTTTGCTGCCAAAAGAAAGGGCATTGGATACAAGTCTGCCCAAAGAGCCTGAAGAGTCCAGAAGATGGGAGAGTCAAAGAGTATGGCTGCGCTTCAGGTAAAATCCACTATCTAACTCCATTAAGTTCCTATTCATTAGTTCTTAATACATAATGTGATAAGATTGCATTTGATTGTTTTACAGGATCGGTGAAAAGAAAGGAAGCTTGGTGAAAGAGCAAGATGAATCTAATCACAAGGAATGGATGTTCATCGCATGGACTTGAAGATTAGATTTTGAGCTTAGAAAGTTATGATAAAGTTGTTAGAAAATTTTTTCTTTTGAAATACATAGTTTTCAATGGATTTTGCATTGTAAGGACAAATGTTTTCCGCTGCTTTTATAAATAAAATAAATTTTCGTTTGACTTATTTATTTATTTGTTTATTTCCTTGCGATGAAATCATTATGAAAATTGTTGTTTGCATATTTCTACAACAAATGGATATGATTCTTATTTATGGTGTTTATGGAAAAGTCGAGAATTTACCAAATAGGGAGAGTTTCTCATCGCCCAAGTTTCAATTGAACAGAAACTTGGAATCATGCAACGTGGATGCACGATGAATGAGAAATTTCGTATTTGGAAAGTAGACTAATTCATTGACAAAGTGTCAAGTGAAGGACTAGATTCATGAAAATGATTGTGAGGAAATGCTTTCACTAAGAAAGATTTTAAGAAGATAGTGATTGTAAAATTGCATTCTCGAATTCAATTATGGTTACGGTATCCCTTTCCATAATTTGAATTGTGAGGTTTGGCAGTTGTTTAGACACACATATGAACTATCTAAGGCAATGGTGTATATGTTCAAGAAGCCTTGATAAAAGATTATCAAAGCATTAATTATTAGAAACATGAACTTAAGAAATTCAATAAGTATTGATTTTTTTAGTTAAGATGATTATGAACACATGTCGAAGCTAGTGGGAGCATAAGTGTTATGTTTTATAATAATCATCATGATAGTGGGAGCATAAATGTTATGATTGTATGATTATTAAGGCACGTATTGCAAAGTTGGCAATATTAATTATATAAAACAAGAGTTATACCTTGCAAAGTAGTAAGGGTTATAAAGTTGTTTTGCTATAATTAAGGGAGAGAATATTATGCTTCATTTCAAATCTAAAGGCTTAGGTTGAGAAATGTTAATAAATTTAGTCAAAGGTACATAGTGTGTTCTTAAAATTTCGATTATGATTACGGCATTCCTCTTCACAATTCAAATTTTGAGAACATAGCAAATAAAACATTATGCGTCGTGTCCCATACGCTTCAGGTATAGGATCGGTTGCAAATGCTTTAATGTTTGACCATTCTAAAATTTCCAATGTCTAGCGCATTTAGAGGGAAAAAGGACTAGAATCGGTTTTGACTAAAATGATTAAACAACTATCAAAGGACAATCCAAAGTTCGACGAGGATTGGTCGCTTGTGAGTAGTTGGAAGTATAGTATTGGAAAATATGGAAATGTTTCCGTATTGGATGGATCATATCGACATCATTACGAATAGATAAGATTCTATTAAGAATGAGTTGTCATATGGAAAATATGGAAGCGTGTCCATATTAGGAATTGAATATTGAAAAATCTATGACTAGATTAGAAACCTTTATGCAAAAGGATGTTTGAAGGAATCTACTTTGAGTGAGAAACATCATATCTAAGGAATTGTCTTGCAACAATCTCCGATAGAAGACTTTGTAATATCATTGGCAATAGTCTTTGTGACTTTGGTGCAGTGACATTACGAAAGGATAAGTTGCATAGAACGTTAGAATCTAGCATATTCTATAAGTAGCAAGAATTTGATATTCTTTAACTTATGAAAAATGGATTTGGAGTTGTGAAATGAGAATGATTGGAAATGTGTTCAATTTGATCTATTTCACAAAGTGAGAACCATAGGTAAACATTGTGTGCATGCTAAGAGCATGGGACAAGTGTAATAATTCAAGTAAGAAGTTGATTACCCGAAACGACAAATAATGAGTAATCGATATGGTGATAAATAAAAGGGGTTTTATTTATAATCAAAGTTTTGAGGCCATATGGGATTAGTATTATTCTTGTGTTTCACTTTGCATGTTTTGACTTCCAGAATAATTGCGTTTATTAAGAATAATCGAATTATTCAAACGGGCCATAGTCGTTCATATGTTGGAAGTAGATATGAATGAAGACTGTCGTGAATCGGTGTGTGGATTGTCTAAAGAGCATTAGACACAAGAAAATGTTTGCTGCAACGTTCATGAGTGCTTATGAATATGATTTGAGCATTGGATTAAACCCACGCTCACTTGGATCACTCCATGAGTTGTATCACGAGTGATTGGTGAGACAATAACATCTTATATTCTTGAAACCGAGATGTGTGAGTTGTATCTTGCGAATCGGTTGCACATTGATAATATGTAAACGCACTAGTAACTTGGTGTTATAAAACATATTGTTGTGTGTGATTTGGTTAGTGAGTGCAAGCAAGCTTTGTATCAAAGTTTATCCGTTCCTTTTATTCAAAGTAGAATAAAAGCGATATCTTTGGGCCCCTCGATGATTTAGTGATGACAAACGTAAATGCTCAGCCGGGCTAGGGCTAATTTGATTTGTTCAATTAGTCAGTCGTCATAAATCGGGAATCGAGATATAGTACAAAGAGAATGATTTGAAATCATATCTCATATGATATCTAGAATGGAGGAATATATGATCCCTTATCTAAGGACATGCGTATATGATATGATCAGAGTTGACAACGGCTTTGGAAAGCTACGATTGCAGATCAGGATCTGAAGTCATACGCAGAATAGTTGTTAGACTTATCCAAGTAGGAGACTGTTGGATTAGTGTCTAAGTCCATAACTATTTTGGTATGTACTTGACTCGATTGTGCATGGTCCTTTTGGGTTGCCTTCACCAAAGCAACTTGATTGGAGAAATAAATTGAGAAAGAGGTTATTATGATTTATTAATATGTTATAATAATAATATATTAAAGGAGAAATCATATTTGTTTAATTAATATTGGTCAATAATTAATTAAGAATTAATTTTGTGATCAAGTGTAATTAATTAAACTAGAGGGGCTAAATTGTAATTATGTGATAGTTACAAAATATGATAATGGTTCTCCTAAATATGGGTTGAACGAATTCAAGGAGATAAGGATCCTTGAAATTGTCCAAAGGATAAAGGATAAGGGTTTTCAAGGCTTATCTTATGGTTACTTGGTGGGCAAGCAACTAGATAAGGATAAGGACTAAAACCCTAATCTCTACACCTATATAAAGACCCCTAAGGCTCATAAATTCATCCATACCTTCCCAAGAGGTCCTAGAGACGAATTCAATACCTCCCATCTCTCCTTATACCTTCTCCATTTGCTCTTGGTGTTTGTAAGCCATTAGAGGAGTGACACTTGTGACTCTAAGCCTTCCAAAGTCAATTCAAGGAGGAATTGGGATTGTTATTGCTACATAACAATCAAGGTAATACCTTAAACCCATTTATATGTTAATATCGATTTCCATATGCTAGAATTAGGGTTTATAGCCTTAGATAACTTGCATGTACAATTGAGAAACCTAGATCCAAGCATTAGGGTTTGTATGAGCACATAGGATGTCTTTTGACCAAAACCCATCATGTAATCCTTAGGGTTTCTTACATAAAATCCTAATTTACTTAAGCCTTTAAGTATTACAATAATCCATATGATAGGCTCTTTAGACTAACTCTTCATGGACTCTCACATAGATTTAGTCCATCCCTAGTCAACATAGATCATTAGCCCAAACTATAAGTATTACTGATTTACCTAATAAGTCCCTATAAATTTAATCAGTCTCTTTTGATCACTAAATTAATTCTTGATCAATACCAATTAAATAATATGATTTCACAATTAATATATTATTCTTATAATATATTAATAATTCAAAAATAACCTCTTTCTCGAATATCCATCCTATCAAATTGCTCCGATGAAGGCGACCCAAAAGGACCATGCTACTATCGGGTCAAGTACATACCAATTATAGTAATGGTCTTAGACACCTAATCCAACAGTCTCCCAATTGGATAAGTCTAATAACTATAATTGCCAGTGTAACTTCAAAATCCGATTAGCAATCGTAGCTCACAAAAGCTGCTGTCAAACTCTGACCTAGTCAATATTGCATCCCTTAGATAAGGGATCATATATTCCTCCATTCTACAAGATATCGTATGGACTGAGACATGGATTATAATCATCCTCTCTGTCCATGTGTTGTTTCTTGATTTCCGACTTATGACGATTGACAATCAGACTACAGTTGAAACACATCAACTTAGTCCAGGCTTGGCCAAGCGCTTAAGGTGTCATCATTAAATCATTGAGGGGCCCATAGATATCGCTTTTATCCCACTTTGGGTAAAAGGAACGGATAAACTTCTACTCATGTGCTTGTACTATCTACTCACCAAATCACACACAACAAAGCGTTTTATAACATCAAGTTACTGATGCGTTTATGTACTATCAATACATAACTAATTTTTAAACAACAACTCATATGTCTCTATTTCAAAAATATAAGATATTATTATCTCACAATCACCCGTGATAAAATCCATGAAGTGATTCAAGTGAGCCTGGGTTTAATCCAATACTCAAATCTTATTTCAGGAGTACTCATGAACACTGCAGCAAACTTGTGCTACATCTAAACACTTAGACAATCTACAGTCAGATTCATGACAGTCTTTCCTTATTACTTACTTCCAACGTATAATTAACTGTGGATATTTGAATAACCTAGTTATTCGGGAAGTAAAACATGCAAAGTGAAACACAAGAATAATCTAGTTTAACATGGTCTTAAAACTTTTGAATATAAATAAAACACTTATTATTTAATCACCATATTGATTAGACCTTACTCATTGTATAATGTTACGAACAATCAACTTAATACTTGAATTAAAACAATAACCATCCCATACTCCAAGCATGCATCTTATATTTATCTATAGTCCTTCTATTGTGAAATAGATTAACTGAATACATTTTCAATGATGCTCATTTCACAATTTCAAATCCTTATCATAAGTGTAAGAATACCAAATTCTTACCACTACTAGAATGGGTTAGAGTCAAAACTTATATGCAATGATCCCTTTTGTAATGTCAATGTAGCAAAGTCACAAATACTTAGCTAATTGATAATACAAAGTATTCCAGTGGACATGAAGTCTTACTATGAAGCCCCAATTCTCAGGTATTGATTTATGTATGAATCTTTTTGGGTATTGGGTCTACTCGACGAGTTGGCTGCCCTACTCATCGAGTAGTAACGGGTTAGTTCGCATGTTTTAGCGATCTACTCGCCGAGTCCAAGAGCAGACTCAACGAGTAGGAGCTGGCAAAGGAAACCCTAGAGTTTGGGGCATTTCACACTATTTAAAGGATCATTGGCCTCCCCCAGCCTCCCCTTTACTGCTTCTTGTCCCTCTCAAACCCTAAATCGAGTGTGTGTGTGTGTGTGTTATTTTGGTGTGTTCAAGCTTGGAGGAGGAGGTTTGGAGGAGGAAACACTTGGGGAAGCATGGAAATGAAGGCTAGGAACCTCGTAGGGAGCTAAGAGATTCATCAGTTGTCACTCTCTGGAAGGTATTAAGCTGCTTCTTTGGCTCATCTCTCTTTTAACCTATTTTGGATGGGTTTTATGAAAGGCTTCTTATGTTGAGCTAAGATCTGAAGTTGTAACTTCAGATCTGGACTCCCTTTGGCCTTTAGATCCATAAAGTTTGCAGCCTTGCCTAGTATGATCCTTCCCTCAAGCCTGAGACTTCATTGCAAGCTTATTTTTGTCATTTAAGGGCCTTAAAGCTTTAAATGCACATAAAGTTTGCAACTTTACGTGATAATAAGGCCTGGGAAGGGTGGATCTGTAATCTAGAGCCTTTGCATGGCTTAAAAAGCATCTGTATGGATGAAGGATTGAAGGGACTCAACGAGTTGCATAGTCGACTCGACGAGTCATATGAAGATGGTCATGAACTCGACGAGTTGTATGAACAACCCGATGAGTCGGATAGGGTTTTCCCAGCCTTTGGACACGTATGAGCGCGACGAGTTGTAAGGTGGAAAACTCGCCGAGTTGGCCAAGGAGTTACGGCCACTGACACTAGGAACTCGATGAGTCACTGAAGTGACTCGACGAGAGGACGAGTATTACAAGGAACTCGGCGAGTAGCTCAGGGTACTTGACGAGTTGAGGTTAACATGGACTGTTGACCTTGACAGTTGACTTTGACTTTGACCGTGAGTTAACTAGTTGAATTTTGGACGTGATTTTGGAAAGATTGGAAATTTACAAGTATGTTTTACAATGAATATAGGGGTTGGGGTTCGTGGCAGTAATCTAAGAGCTTGAGTTTATCTTCGAGTCAACAGTACGAGGTGAGTTAGCCTCACTATATCAACAAGGTCTAAGGCACCAAGGCCGGACCTTTATGGATTGTATTTGGATTATGGCATGTGATGCTTACTGATTTACATCCTAGTAGTTAGGATGGTGATATGCTATGCTTTAGCGACCTCTTAGGTCAATATCCTGGGTATAAGATTGTTGTTATGCTTTGCGATCTGTTAGATCGGTTCAACTGTTATTTACATACATGCTAGTATTATATGATATCTATGATGTTATGTTAGTGACCAGTTAGGTCTGTATCCCGGTTATTAGGATGTTGCTATGATTGGTGATTTGTAAGATTGGTTTGACTGTTATATGATATGAGCTAGCATATGATATTTATGTGCACATGTTTGTTTTATTGGGGGTTGGGTTTAGGCAGTCTTCCTTTGTTATTTAGGCCAACATACCCGGTGAGCGGTCCAGATAGGCTGTAGGCCCTACGAGGTGGTCCAGTCATGTCGAAGGCTCGGGAGTGGTCCAGATAGGCTACATGCCCTGCGAGGCGGTCCAGTCAGGCTGAAGGCTAATTATGCATGTTGTTCTGTATTTTTTATATGTTGTGGTTATAATTCTATGGCGTTTGTATTTTGGGGGAAACTCACTAGGCTTTCGAGCTTACAGTTTCAGTTAGTTGTTTCAGGTATATCAGGGGATCGCGGCAAGGCGAATGCATGATTGTACAACTCCTCATGATTTGTTTATGTTTCTGGGAAAAACTCTGATATTAGATATTTTGAAAACAAACTTTGTAATGATGAATGGTTTTTAAATGTTTGAAAAACTTTTAAATTGGCATGAAATTTTGGGTGTTACAAGTTGGTATCAGAGCCTTGGTTTGAGTGAATTAGAGTAACATTCGTGTGAATCCAATCATAAATCAAGGAAAGGTTTTCAAAACGACTTCTAAAATACTTTTCAAAATAAGTAAAGGAGGATGCAGGGTGTATGAGCAGCCGGAGCCAGCAAGTGGGCCCTAGAATACCATACAGTTATTTGATTATGTGATATGTTAGAACAATATGCTAATACTAGGCTAGGGATCTTCAGGGATTGCATGATAGAATTTGTAACAGCCCGGAATTCCAGGTATCTTTATTGTTTTGATTTTTTTTTGTGTTTTGAGAGGGGACTCGGTGAGTTGGAGCTCAGACTTGCCGAGTAGGGTCGCGATTCTGGACGCGGGATTCGTCTGGACTCGGCGAGTCCAGGATATGGACTCGGCGAGTCTGCGCTGTTTAATGAAACCCTAATTTCTCAGGTTTGGGACCTATTTAAAGGGCCTTATGGTCGTCATTTGTGCTCACCAGTCCCTTGAGTGAAACCCTAATCGAGTGTGAGCGTTTGGAGCATAGAAGGAGGCTATTATTGATCTTGGAGGTGTCATTTTGCAAGGAAAGAGGAAATCAGCTAAGGGGAAAGCAAGCGGAGCCATCTTCTGAGGATTTGGAGTCCAGAGCATCTCTATTGGGGTAATCTTTCGAGGTATTCTCTTCTATGTTGGTGTTTACATTGATTTAGGGTTTATTGAACCCTTTTGTGGCTAGATCTTGTGCTCCCTTAGACCCCTAAGAGATTTAGACCATAGATCTGGACCCCTAAAGGTCCAGAGTGTCCCTTTGCCCAAGCTTTTTGGGAATCAATGGAAGTTTTGGGTTGGAACCTTTATGCTTTAGATCAAAATGTTCATTATAAGCCATGGGGTGTGTTATGGACACCAAGATAGGGACTTTACGTGGTGAATCAGTCTTGAAAGGCTAGATCTATGAATTGATGGAACAGATCTGACCTTAGAAGCGAGTTTGAGTAATTGCATGGCATGGACTCGCCGAGTCCGATGAGCAGACTCGGCGAGTAGCTTGAAGATTGCCTTGGATCGGCCAGTGAGTGATCCAGTCGAGTCACGGGTTGACTCAGTGAGTCAGGACGAGTTAGAGAGGGTCGACAGGTGGTCTGAGTCGAGTTGGGACTCGCCGAGTTGTTCTTGAGACTCGGCGAGTTGAGTCGGGGTGGCCCCGCGACTCTCCCAGGTGGAACTCGTCGAGTCAGGGGAAGTACTCGACGAGTGAGAAGGGAATCCTATGGAGTTGGCGGATACGTCTAGACTCGCCGAGTTGCCCTTGTGCACTCGCCGAGTCCGGTCAAGTTGACCGTTGACCGTTGACCAGAGTTGACCTATGTTTGAATTCTTAGGGATAGTCAAACTTAGAAGATAAAAGTGTTAATAAGAGATGTATGATGTTATAGGGAGATTGTAGCTCGGCGGATCGAGCACGAGTGACTTCGGGATTTGCTATCTTTCGATATTTACGAGGTGAGTCTTCTCACTATACTATACCCGGAAGGGTTTGACTGTGTGACCGGAAGGTCGGATATGATATGTGATATATGTGCTATATGTGATAAGTTAATTGTTATACGTGCTATGTATATCATGTGGGCCGGAAGGCATTATGTTATGGGCCGGAAGGCGTGTAATGTGGACCGTAAGGTTGGCGTGGGTAGGACCGGAAGGTTTACCCAGCAGGGACGGAAATCCCCTGAGACACATGGACCGGAAGGTCAGGGCCTGGAAAGGCGTATGTGCGTAAGTTGTATTTTGGGGAACTCACTAACCATTTATGCTTACAGTTGTTGTGTGTGTGTTTCAGGTACTAGCGAGGACCGTGGGAAGGCGCCGGCGTGATCTGTACACACTGATAGATGTTTTGTGATCTTGGGATTCATATGATTTGTATTCTGACATGACACTTGGAATGTTATGCCTTGTTTTGAATGAAAACACTTTATTTTGAAATGAAAAATTTGTTTGAAAATTTACGTTGTTACAAATTGGTATCAGAGCCTTGGTTTGAGGGATTCGGGTGCACCTTCGGGCGTAACTGAACTCAAACCGAGGATTTGAGGAAAACTTTTAAAATAAAGGCATAAACTTTTATAAATGATTTTGTGGTAAACAAGAAAGAAGCAGTGTGTACGATCAGTCAGCGCCCGAACGGTAAAGATCCCCAGAATACCTTACAATGTTATGTTAAGAGATAAGATATGATGTGAACTGTTATGCATGCTAGAAGACTAGGTATTCATGATAGGACTAGAGTGGCCTGATTTGTGATGCCTTAGTCTAGGGAAGTTTGCCGATATGAGATGCTTTGATAGCATGCGGGTAGTTAGTGCATAACAAAAGTAGAGTACTCACTATCTGGGGTTTGGGGAGGAAGACTTGGGATGAATGTTGATGCGGTGTGGTCGGTAGTATTGGGCCCGTACTACCGAAGACACCGGGTCAGGGGGAAACCCAAGTAAGAATCCCTAGATATCGGAGACTGAGTAGGGTTGCGTTATCGAGTGCGATTATACTCGATGGAGTCTCTGATAGTTTTATGTTGTATTTCAGAGACATCATGGTTGGACCACGCCACAGACTGAGTACGAGCAGTGTGAGTGACGAGGAGATTCGTCAGATGATTCATGAGGAGGTGGCTGCAGCGATCCGGGCTGAAATTCCGGAGATGTTTGGGTCTATTAAGACCACCTTGATGGAGACTTTTGATGAGCGGTACGCCGCATTGACTGAGGCTGCAGCCGCTGCAGCTACCGCAGCTGTGGCTGTTGCCAGGCCGCAGGGGGGTGACTCGTTGCTATTTCGGGAGTTCAGCAACACGAAGCCACCTGAGTTTGATGGGATGCAGGATCCGATTGCTGCGATGAGGTGGATCGCTGATATTGAGGGGTGCTTCTACACTTGTTCATGTCCGGAGCATCTGAGGGTACGGTTCGCTTTGAACCAGCTCCGTCTGGGAGTGAAGGATTGGTGGAAGTTCGTGACGGCGAACTTCACTTTGGCAGAGATTTCAGCGGTGACATGGGAGAGGTTTACCTCTATGTTCAGAGACGAGTACGTTCCCCCGGTGGAGAGGGAACGATTGGTTCAGGAGTTCTTGACCCTCAAGCAGGGTACTGATTCGGTTACAGTGATCACGCGGAAGTTTCATGAGAGGGCGATGTTCTGCCCCGAGCAGGGGTCCACAGAGCAGGCTCGGATGAGCCGATACTTGGGTGTTTTGAGGAGGGATATCCGGGAGTTTGTGTCAAACTCCACCTATCATACCTTTGATGAGCTTCAGGCGAATGCTAGGAAGCACGAGATCGAGTTGGAGACCCAGGCCAGGGAGGAGGCCGAGTCTCAGCGGGTGGACCGGTGGCCGGCTCAGTCTCAGCCGACAGCCACGCGGACTAAGTCCGCCGATTCGAGGACGGGAGGTCCGAAGGGCCGCACTTGCGGAAAGTGCGGCAAGGGTCACGAGGGGACATGTCGATCTGGAGCTTGCTACAAGTGTGGCAAGGAGGGGCACATCGCTAGGGATTGCCCCAAGGGGTTTACGGTTTGCTTTCATTGCAACCAGACCGGCCATCGGAAGGCCGAGTGCCCTCAGCTTCTTCAGGGATCTGCACCTACTGCCAGGGCTACTGAGACTCGACCGGTGACGGCCGAGGCCCCGAGGGCTCGTGGGAGAGCCTTGCAGCTGACTGCGGAGGAGGTCCGCCCTGCACCCGATGTTGTGGCAGGTATGCTTTATTTCATGTATTTATTTTGATGTCGAGATGTTATGCTTATGTTATGATATGCGTAGGTACTTTCCTTGTGAACTCTGTGCCTGCTTTAGTGCTATTTGACTCGGGTGCGAGTCGGTCTTTTGTATCTTTGGCCTTTAGTCAGCATATCAGCGTTGGTCGTGAGCCGTTGAGTTGGCCTCTGAGAGTTTCTATAGCTGACGAGAGGGTGATTTGTGCCACGGAGGTTCTCCAGGGATGTGTGTTAGAGATTTTCGGGGTCGAGTTTCCGATTGATCTGATTCCTATTGCGATGGGTGATGTCTGTGTCATTGTGGGCATGGACTGGTTGAGCCGATTCGGCGCTGTCATCGACTGTGAGCGTCAGCTGGTGACTATACGAGACCCTAGTGGGGGAGTTCTTTCAGTGTACGGCGAGGGTACCCATTCAGGATCAGCTTTTTGTTCGGCCGCTAGGGCGAGGCAGTGTTTACAGCAGGGATGTAAGGGTTTTGTGGTGTATGTGATGGATACACGGGAGGCTTCCGAGAGACCGAGATCAGTTGAGGAGGTCCCAGTGGTGCGTGAGTTCCCAGATGTTATTCTCGAGGAACTGTCGGGAGTACCTCCAGTGAGGTAAGTGGAGTTTGGTATTGATTTGGTTCCGGGAGCCGTGCCTATTGCTAAGGTGCCTTATCATCTTGCACCTCTAGAGATGCAAGAGTTATCCTCACAGCTTCAGGAGTTGCTGGGGAAGGGATTCATTCGGCCGAGCAGCTCGCCGTGGGGAGCACTTATTATGTTCGTCAAGAAGAAGGATGGTTCACACCGGATGTGCATTGATTACCGGGAGTTGAACAAGTTGACGGTCAAGAACCGTTACCCGTTACCGAGGATCGACGATTTATTCGATCAGTTGCAGGGAGCATCTTGGTTTTCCAAGATCGATCTGAGGTCGAGGTATCATCAGGTGAGGGTACGGGATGAGGACGTCCAGAAGACAGCGTTTAGGACGCGATATGGGCATTATGAGTTTGTGGTGATGCCTTTTGGGCTCACCAATGCCCCGGCTGTGTTCATGGATCTCATGAACAGGGTATGCAAGCCGCTGCTGGATCGGTCGGTGATTGTATTCATCGATGATATTCTGGTGTATTCGAGATCTAGATAGCGACATGAGGAGCATTTGAGGGAGGTCCTTGGGGTGTTGAGATCGGAGAAGCTTTATGCAAAGTTCTCCAAGTGTGATTTCTGGTTGCGGGAGGTCCAGTTCCTAGGACACGTCGTTAACCAGGAAGGGATTCTGGTCGATCCGGCCAAGGTTGAGGCGGTGATGAGTTGGGAAGTGCCGAAGTCACCATCTGAGATCAGGAGTTTCCTCGGGTTGGCAGGGTATTATCGGAGATTTATCAAGGATTTCTCCAAGATCGCAGTACCGCTCACCAGTTTGACCCGGAAGGGTGTTGCATTCTCATGGGGTCCCGAGCAGCAGACCTCCTTTGAGACACTTCGCCAAAGGTTGTGCGAAGCCCCGGTATTAGCTCTCCCGGAAGGGATGGAGGATTTTGTAGTGTATTGTGATGCATCGATTTTGGGGCTGGGTGCGGTGTTGATGCATAGGGGTCATGTGATAGCTTATGCGTCGAGGCAGCTGAAGCCTCATGAGACGAGATATCCCACACATGATTTAGAGTTGGGGGCAGTAGTGTTCGCTCTCAAGATTTGGCGTCACTACTTGTATGGGGTTCGATGTACGATATACACGGACCATAAGAGCTTGAAGTATTTGATGGATCAGCCCAACCTAAATATGCGTCAGAGGAGGTGGTTGGATGTGGTCAAGGATTATGATTGTGAGATCCTGTACCACCCAGGCAAGGCTAATGTGGTAGCCGATGCGTTGAGCCGCAGGGCGGAGGGCACTCCATTGCGAGATGTATGTTTAAGATTGACCGTGATAGCTCCAATATTGGATGCTATTCGTGGGGCACAGGCCGAGGCTGTGCGACCGGAGATGCAGAAGAGAGAGCGGGTCGTTGGTTTGGTTTCAGAGTTCGTTACGGATGGACGAGGGCTTATGACGTTTCAGGGTCGGATTTGGGTATCGTTTGTGGGTGGTACGCGTATTACTTTGATGGAAGAGGCTCATCGGTCGAAATTTTCGATCCATCCGGGGGCTACGAAGATGTATTTGGATTTGAGGAAAGAGTATTGGTGGCCCTGTATGAAAAGGGACGTCGCATGGTTCATTGAGAGGTGCTTGACCTGCCGCAGGGTTAAGGCCGAGCACCAGAGACCGCATGGCAAGTTGCAGCCATTGGAGGTTCCCGAATGGAAGTGGGAACAGATCACTATGGATTTCATCACCAAATTGCCGAGGACTGCCAGAGGAGTTGATGCAATTTGGGTGATTGTGGATAGGTTGACGAAGAGCGCTCACTTCCTTGCCATCGATGAGAGTTCTTCAGCGGAGAAGTTGGCGGAGTTATATGTGAGAGAAGTGGTATCTCGGCATGGGGTGCCGATCTCGATTTTTTCAGACCGTGATGTGCGCTTCACTTCCAGATTCTAGAAGAAATTTCATGAGGATCTGGGTACTAAATTGCATTTTAGTACCGCATATCATCCCCAGACAGACGGCCAGAGCGAGCGGACGATTCAGACGCTGGAGGACATGCTTCGAGTGTGTGTGTTAGATTTCGGGGGTAGCTGGGATGCGTATTTACCCTTGGCAGAGTTTTCCTACAACAACAGCCATCATTCGAGCATTGGTATGCCACCCTTTGAGCTGTTGTATGGTAGGAGGTGTCGGACCCCCATTTGCTGGGGAGAGGTTGGGCAGAGAGTGATGGGCAGTATAGAGATCGTGCTTCAAATGACCGAGCAGATTCAGCAGGTCAGACAAAGGTTATTGACCGCCCAGAGCCGACAGAAGAGTTATGCAGACAGACGCCGGTCCGAGCTTGAGTTTCAGGTCGGCGACTTCGTTCTCCTGAAGGTTTCTCCTTGGAAAGGAGTGATTCGATTCAGGAAGAGGGGCAAGTTGGGGCCCCGGTATATTGGGCCATTTCGTGTGATTGCAAGGGTAGGCCGGGTAGCCTATCGTTTGGAGTTGCCAGCCGAGTTGGGGCAGATCCACGACACTTTTCACGTGTCGTAGTTGAGGAAGTGTATAGCCGATGAGTCGGCAGTGGTTCCATTAGAGGATATTCATGTGGATGCGAGTCTGAATTATGCTGAGAGGCCTGTGGCCATCAGGGATCGGAAGATCAAGGTTCTGAGGAACAAGGAGGTACCTCTGGTGTTGGTTCAGTGGCAACACTGGAAGGGATCGGAGATGACCTGGGAGCCGGAGCGCGAGATGCGGGAGCAGCATCCGGAGCTATTTTCAGAGCGAGACTTCGAGGGCGAAGTCTAGTTCTAGTGGGGGAGAATTGTAACAGCCCGGAATTCCAGGTATCTTTATTGTTTTGATTTTTTTTGTGTTTTGAGAGGGGACTCGGTGAGTTGGAGCTCAGACTCGCCGAGTAGGGTCGCGATTCTGGACGCGGGATTCGTCTGGACTCGGCGAGTCCAGGATATGGACTCGGTGAGTCTGCACTGTTTAATGAAACCCTAATTTCTCAGGTTTGGGACCTATTTAAAGGGCCTTATGGCCGTCATTTGTGCTCACCAGTCCCTTGAGTGAAACCCTAATCGAGTGTGAGCGTTTGGAGCATAGAAGGAGGCTATTATTGATCTTGGAGGTGTCATTTTGCAAGTAAAGAGGAAATCAGCTAAGGGGAAAGCAAGAGGAGCCATCTTCTGAGGATTTGGAGTCCAGAGCATCTCTATTGGGGTAATCTTTCGAGCTATTCTCTTCTATGTTGGTGTTTACATTGATTTAGGGTTTATTGAACCCTTTTGTGGCTAGATCTTGTGCTCCCTTGGACCCCTAAGAGATTTAGACCATAGATCTGGACCCCTAAAGGTCCAGAGTGTCCCTTTGCCCAAGCTCTTTGGGAATCAATGGAAGTTTTGGGTTGGAACCTTTATGCTTTAGATCAAAATGTTCATTATAAGCCATGGGGTGTGTTATGGACACCAAGATAGGGACTTTACGTGGTGAATCAGTCTTGAAAGGCTAGATCTATGAATTGATGGAACAGATCTGACCTTAGAAGCGAGTTTGAGTAATTGCATGGCATGGACTCGCCGAGTCCGATGAGCAGACTCGGCGAGTAGCTTGAAGATTGCCTTGGATCGGCCAGTGAGTGATCCAATCGAGTCACGGGTTGAATTAGTGAGTCAGGACGAGTTAGAGAGGGTCGACAGGTGGTCTGAGTCGAGTTGGGACTCGCCGAGTTGTTCTTGAGACTCGGCGAGTTGAGTCGGGGTGGCCCCGCGACTCTCCCAGGTGGAACTCGTCGAGTCAGGGGAAGTACTCGACGAGTGAGAAGGGAATCCTATGGAGTTGGCGGATACGTCTAGACTCGCCGAGTTGCCCTTGTGCACTCGCCGAGTCCGGTCAAGTTGACCGTTGACCGTTGACCAGAGTTGACCTATGTTTGACTTCTTAGGGATAGTCAAACTTAGAAGATAAAATTGTTAATAAGAGATGTATGATGTTATAGGGAGATTGTAGCTCGGCGGATTGAGCACGAGTGACTTCGGGATTTGCTAGCTTTCGATATTTACGAGGTGAGTCTTCTCACTATACTATACCCGGAAGGGTTTGACTGTGTGACCGGAAGGTCGGATATGATATGTGATATATGTGCTATATGTGATAAGTTAATTGTTATACGTGCTATGTATGTGATGTGGGCCGGAAGGCATTATGTTATGGGCCGGAAGGCGTGTAATGTGGACCGTAAGGTTGGCGTGGGTAGGACCGGAAGGTTTACCCAGCAGGGACGGAAATCCCCTGAGACACATGGACCGGAAGGTCAGGGCCTGGAAAGGCGTATGTGCGTAAGTTGTATTTTGGGGAACTCACTAAGCATTTATGCTTACAGTTGTTGTGTGTGTGTTTCAGGTACTAGCGAGGACCGTGGGAAGGCGCCGACGTGATCTGTACACACTGATAGATGTTTTGTGATCTTGGGATTCATATGATTTGTATTCTGACATGAGACTTGGAATGTTATGCCTTGTTTTGAATGAAAACACTTTATTTTGAAATGAAAAATTTGTTTGAAAATTTACGTTGTTACAGAATTGCCTGAATACATGATGCCTGCTAGCCTAGGGTTTTTCCTTATATAATATTGACATCATTACTATAGTTACTTGTGTATGCATCACGACTGTACATAATTAAGATCTTATAGCTTGAGAATGTTTGATTTGGACGTTATGTTCTGCTCTTATAAATTATGGCTTGTGGTAGGGTCGGATGTTCGAAAGCCTATAGGGTCCAACGTTATGTATGCTAACCATACACTAATGCTGCAGGGTTGGTGGAAGTTTCATGAATGGGTGTGTTGTGTGAGGCCGGTAGGCGGGTTGTGATTCAGTTAGCCTTCCTCTAGGGGTGAGGATTGAGCGCTCGCTATGCTTATGTATATTGTTAGGGTGTTTTGGTGATACTTGAGACAAATATGGGTAGGTGTGGAAGGTAGTATGGGCCCATACTACTGAAAGCACAAGTCCCATACGCGTATCAAGGAAGTCACAACCCCTAGGGTTTAGTCTAGAGTTGGTTGCCAGTTATTATGTGGATTATCGGATATCTTGTACTGTGTTTCAGAATGGTGATGACGAGATGCTTCGAGACTGGATCCGGTTCAAGATCAAGATGAGGAAACGGAGTCCAGGAGGGGCCAACAACACCTGAGCCCGTGGTACAGATGGGTACAGAGGAGTTGGATTCCAGGATTCGAGAGATCCTACATGATGAGGTTGCTGCTGGGTTTCAGGCACAACTATCGGAGATGTTTGGGTCTATCAAGACCACCATGGTCGAGTATTTTGACGAGCGATACGTAGCCCTTGCAGAGACGACTACCGTAGCAGCTGCATCAGCTGTATCCGCAACAAGGGGAGGAGCCAGTAGGAGCATCCAGTACTGGGACTTCGATATTACGAAGCCCCGTACTTTTTATCGGATGCAGGATCCCATCAAGGCTATGAGGTGGATCTTAGATGTGGAGGGGTGTTTCTTTACCTGCTCGTGCCCTAAGGACCAAAAGGTAAGGTGTTCTCTGAACCTACTAGGTGCGGGGCCAAGGACTGGTCCAGATTGGCGACTGCGTCGTACAGTGATGATCAGAGAGCTGCTATTACTTGCGAGCATTTCAGGGATATGTTCCGCGCCCGATACATTCCGCAACGTTTATCGCAGGAGTTTTTGAGTTTGAGACAGGAGGCGGAGTCGGTTACGGAGATCACCCGCATGTTCACAGAGAGGGCAATGTTCTGCCCAAAGTTTTCTTTTAAGCCGACTCAGATGACCCGTTATCTGAGCATGCTCAGGAATGAAATCCATCAGTTTGTGTCTACCCAGCGATGTGATACTCTTTTAGAGTTTGAGGAGGCCACTAGGCGACGTGAGTTGGAGATTGAGCTGCAGATGAGGGAGCAGCAGCAGGCCCCAGAGTAGTTGCAGCCAACGCCTAAGCGGTCTAAGACCACTGATTGTATGCCTAGGGGTTAGTAGAGACACACTTGTGGAAAGTGCGACAAGAGTCATTCTGGAGGTTTTCGGATGGGTAGTGGATGCCACAAGTGTGCCAAGGAGGGGCACTATGCTAGGGATTGTCACCAGACAACCCCTGCATCGGATATGAGGATATGTTATCACTATCATCAGGTTGGTCACATGAAGACCAACTATCCACAGCTCGCCGCTAGGCCGGCGCAGGCTCTAGCATTGGCTACCTTGAGGATACCGGATGGGAGGCCAGTCAAGGCAGAGCCTCCGAAGGCTCAGGGGTGTGCCTTCCAGCTGACCGCAGAGGAGGCCAGGGCAGCACCAGATGTGGTTGTTGGTATGTTTCTCTCCTTTATGTCATTTATTATAATTGTATTATGCTTATCTGTTGTACATGTGATTAGCTACGTTCTTAGTAAACTTTTTTCCTGCTTTGGTTTTATTCGACTCGGGGGCGAGTCGGTCCTTCGTGTCTCAGTCGTTTAGTAGGGAGTTCAATATGTCAGTGGGAGAGTTAGAGTGTCCGTTGTGAGTCTCTATCACCAATGAACATAGGGTTTCTGCTTCTTCAATCTACCGAGGGTATGAGTTGGAAATTTTCGGAGTGTCCTTTCCGAACCCCAAGTAGGGGAGGTGTGTGTGATTGTAGGCATGGATTGGATCGGTCGATTCGGTGCTATGATTGACTGTGAGGGCTAGCGAGTGGTAGATCGAACCCCAAGTGGGGGAGAACTGGTGGTATATTGTGAGGGAACCAGAGTGGGATCAGGTTTTTGTTCAGCTGCCCAGGCTGAGCAACATATTCAGCACTGGTGTGTTGGTTATTTTGCGTATGTGGTGGATCCACAAGACAGGGATCAAACATCAGTTTCTGAGGTTCCGGTAGTAAGAGAGTTTGCAGACGTGTTTCCAGAGGATTTGCCAGGGATACCTCCGGAGAGGCAGGTTGAGTTTAGGATTGATTTGGTGCTTGGCGCGGCTCCTATCGCCAAGGCGTCATACAGGTTGGCACCACCAGAGATGCAGGATCTATCGTCACAGCTACAGGAACTATTGGGCAAGCAATTCATACGACCTAGCAGTTCTCCATGGGGAGCACCGACCCTCTTCGTCAGGAAGAAGAACGGATTGTACCGGATGTGCATTGATTATAGGGAGTTGAACAAGTTGACGGTGAAGAACTGTTATCCACTCCCGAGGATAGATGATCTCTTTGATCAGTTACAGGGTGCATCTTGGTTCTCCAAGATTGATTTGCGGTCGGGGTATCATCAGGTCCGGGTTAGAGAGGGTGGACGTGGAGAAGACCGCGTTTCGAAATCGTTATGGTCATTACGAGTTCATGGTGATGTCGTTTGGGCTCACCAACGCGCCAGTAGTATTCATGGACCTGATGAATTGGGTCTGCAGACCGATGCTTGATCGCTCGGTCATTGTGTTCATAGATGACATCTTGGTGTATTCCTAGACCCAAGAGCAACACGAGGAGCACCTCAGGGAGTTGTTAGGAGTTCTGACGCGAGAACGGTTTTTATGCCAAGTTCTCAAAGTGTGAGGTTTGGTTAAGAGAGGTCCAGTTCCTCGGACACCTTGTTAACCAGGTAGGGATTCTAGTCGACCCGGCTAAGATCGAGGTAGTCATGCAGTGGGAGGTGCCGAGATCTCCCTTGGAAATCAGGAGTTTTATGGGATTGGTAGGGTACTACCAGAGATTTATACGGGATTTCTCCAAGATTGCAGTACCCCTCACTTGTCTAATGAGGAAGGAGTGGATTTCCGGTGGGGCCCTGAGCAGCAGAGGGCGTTTGAAACCCTCCGTCAGCAGTTATGCAAGGCCCCAGTTTTGACACTCCTAGAGGGTGTAGAGGATTTTTTAGTATTCTGTGATGCATCCATCACAAGTTTGGGGGCAGTCCTCATGCAGAGAGGACGGGTGATAGCCTACGCATCGCTGCAGTTGAAGCCGCATGAGATGAGATACCCTACGCATGATTTAGAGTTAGGGGCGGTGGTTTTCGCTCTCAAGATATGGAGACATTACCTTTATGGGTTCTGTTGTACCATATACATGGATCACAAGAGCTTGAGACACATCATGGACCAGCCGAACCTGAACATGAGGCAGTGTAGGTGGCTGGATCTAGTCAAGGACTACGACAGCGAGATCCTTTACCATCCCGGTAAATTAATCGAATGTAGTGCCGGATGCTTTGAGCCGCAAGGCAGCTGGGTCTTCCACCCCACAGTGTGTATGAGAATATCGGTGGATTCTCCGCTTATGAGCTTGATCAGGGATGCTCAGGTTGAGGGCATACGACCGGAGAACTGGAAGTTGGAGAGGATCAAGGGTGACAACACTCGGATTGTGCATGATAGCTGGGGATTATTGACCCGATGTGGTCGGGTATGGGTTCCGATGTCTGGTGGGGTCAGACAGACAGTCATGGAGGAGGCTCATAAGTCTCACTTCTCTATTCACCCAGGGGCCACCAAGATGTACCGAGACCTGAGTTTGAATTATTGGTGGACATGTATGAAGCGAGAAATCGCTTGGTATGTTAAGAGGTGTTTAACCTACTAGATGGGAAGGCTGAGCATCACAGGCCGCATGGTATGCTGTAGCCTCTGGAGATTCCCATGTGGAAATGGGAGGAGATCACGATGGATTTCATTACAAACTACCGAGGACGGCAAAGGGGTTTGATGCTACATGGGTCATCGTAGATCGATTGACCAAGAGTGCCCATTTCTTGGCTATACGGAAGAGTTCCTTGGCTAAAAATTTGGCCGACATGTATGTTCGCGAGATTGCCGCTCGCCATGAGGTTCCGGTCTCTATTGTTTCTGACCTGGATGTTAGATTTACTTTTCATTTCTGGCAGAAGTTCCACGAGGAACTGGGTACACGGTTGCATTTTAGTAAATCATTCCATTTGCAGACCAACGGTCAAAGCAATCATACCATTCAGACCCTCGAGGATATGTTGAGTGCATGTGTCATTGACTTCTGTGGGAGTTGGGATTCCCTCCTGTCACTTGCATAGTTCGCCTACAACAACAGCTATCGATCCAGCATTGGCACCCCACCTTTCGAGTTGTTGTATGGGCGGAGATCTCGCACCCCGGTTTGTTGGGGTGAGGTTGGACATAGGGTGCTGGGGCGGACGAAAATACTCTTGCAGATTACCGAGAAAATTCAGCAGATCAGGCAGCAATTGTAGACCGCCCAGAGTCGGCAGAATAGTTACACTGACAGACGATGATCTGAGTTAGAATTTCAGGTGAGTGATATGGTACTCCTGAAGGTCTCACCCTGGAAGGGTGTGATTCGCTTCAGGATGAGGGGGAAATTGGGTCCTCGTTACAATGGGTTGTTCAGGATCATCGCTAGGGTAGGCAAGGTGGCTTACAGGTTCGAGCTACCGGAGGAGCTTGGTCGGATCCACAACACTTTCCATGTTTCGCAGTTGCAAAAGTGCATTGTGGATCAGGAGGCAGTGGTGCCATTGGATGATATTCAGGTTGATGAGCGCCTAAATTATTTAGAGAGGCCTGTTGCCATTCTGGAGAGGAAGATTAAAGTTATGCGGAACAAGGAAATACCTTTGGTGAAGGTGCAGTGGGAGCATCGGAGGGGATCCGAGTGCACATGGGAGCCGGAAGCAGAGATGCGAGAGCATTACCCAGCGTATTTTACCCCAGCAGACTTCGAGGACGAAGTCTAGTTCAGGTGGGGGAGAATTGTGACTCCCCGATTATCAGGTATTGATTTATGTATGAATCTTTTTGGTTTTTGGTTCTACTCGATGAGTTGGTCTCCCTACTAGTCGAGTAGTAACGAGTTGGTTTACGTGTTTTAGTGATCTACTCGCCGAGTCCAAGAGCGGACTCGACGAGTAGGAGCTGGCAGAGGAAACCCTAGATTCAGGGCATTTCACCCTATTTAAAGGATCATTGGCCTCCCCCAGCCTCCCCTTTACTGCTTCTTATCCCTCTCAAAACCTAAATCAAGTGTGTGTGTTCTTTTGGTGTGTGTTCAAGCTTGGGGGAGGAATTTTGGAGGAGGAAACACTTGGGGAAGCAAGGAAATCAAGGCTAGGAACCTCGTGGGGAGCTAAGAGATTCATCAGTTGTCACTTTATGGAAGGTATTAAGCTGCGTCTTTGGCTCATCACTCTTTTAACCTCTTCTGGATGGGTTTTATCAAAAGGCTTCTTATGTTGAGCTAAGATCTGAAGTTGTAACTTCTGATCTGGACTCCTTTTGGCCTCTAGATCCATAAAGTTATCAGCCTTGCCTAGTATGAGTCTTCCCTCAAGTGTGAGACTTCATTGCAAGCTTAGTTTTGTCATTTAAGGGCCTTAAAGCTTTACATGCACATAAAGTTTGCAACTTTACGTGATAATCAGGTATTGGAAGGTTGGATCTGTAATCTAGAGCCTTTGCATGGTTTAAAAACCATCTGTATAAATGAAGGATTGAAGGGACTCAGCGAGTCGCATAGTCGACTCGGCAAGTCATATGAAGATGGTCATGAACTCGACGAGTTGTATGAACAACCCGGCAAGTCCAATGAAGATATGCCTTGGGCTCGGTGAGTCCGTAGATGACTCGACGAGTTGGATAGGGTTTTCCCAACCTTTGGACACGTATGAGCGCGGCGAGTTGTAAGGGGGAAAACTCGCCAAGTTGGCCAAGGAGTTACGACCACTGACACTAGGAACTCGACGAGTCACTCAAGTGACTCAATGAGCGGGCGAGTATTACAAGAAACTCGGCGAGTAGTTGAGGGTACTCGACGAGTTGAGGTCAACATGGACTGTTAACCTTGACAGTTGACTTTGACTTTGACCGTGAGTTAACCAGTTAACTTTTGGATGAGATTTATGAAAGATTGGAAATTTACAAGTATGGTTTACAATGAATATAGGGGTTCGGGTTCGTGGCAGTCATCCAAGAGCTTGAGTTTATCTTCGAGTCGACAGTACGAGGTGAGTTAGCCTCACTATATCAACAGGGTCTAAGGCACCAAGGCCGACCCTTTATGGATTGTATTTGGATTATTGCATGTTATGCTTACTGATTTACATCCTGGTAGTTAGGATGGTGATATGCTATGATTTAGTGACTTGTTAGGTCGATATCTTGCGTATAGGATTATTGTTATGCTTTGCGATCTGTTAGATCGGTTCAACTGTTATATACATACATGCTAGTGTTATATGATATCTATGTGCACATGATTGTCCTGGTTATATGATGATGTTATGTTAGTGACCAGTTAGGTCTGTATCCCGGTTATTAGGATGTTGCTATGATTGGTGATCTGTTAGATCGGTTTGAATGTTATATCTTATGAGCTAGCATATGATATTTATGTGCACATCTTTGTTTGATTGGGGGTTGGGTTGAGGCGGTCTTGATTGATGATGTAGGCCAATATACCCGGTGAGCGGTCTGGATAGGTTGTAGGCCCTGTGAGGCGGTCCGGTCATGCCGAAAGCTCCCAGGGTCCAGATAGGATGTAGGCCCTGCGAGGCGGTCCAGTCTGGCTGAAGGCTCATTATACATGTTGTTTTGTATTTGTTATATGTTGTGGTTATAATTGTATGGCATTGGTATTTTGGGGGAAACTCACTAGACTTTCGGGCTTACAATTTCAGTTTTTTGTTTCAGGTATATCAGGGGATCGAGACATGGCGAAGGAATAATCATACAACTCCTCATGATTTGTTTATGTTTCTGGGAAAAACTCTGATATTAGATATTTTGAAAACAAACTTTGTAATGATGAATGGTTTTGAAATGTTTGAAAAAGTTTTAAATTGGCATGAAATTTTGGGTGTTACACTCACATTCAAAGTACATTCCTTTTAACATCGTTCTTGCAAAAAGGTTTCTTATCTAACACATAGATTTTTAATATCCAACTCACATAATAGAAATAATTCTATAATTGCCATATGACTATCCATTCTAAATAGATTCCTATATGTTCAGAATTATATCAATATGGTCCATCCATTACTATATACTTCAACCTATTCACAAGAGACCAATCCTTAGCGAGCCTTCAATCGTCATTGACAGTTGTTTCACTAATTTAGTGATATCAAGTCCTATTCCTTTTTCCCTCTTAATGCCCTATGCATTTGGAAAATTAGGACATGTGAATACTATAACATATGCAATCGATCCTATACCCGAAGCATATGGGACACGATTCATAAAGACATGATACATTACCAGTCTCTCGCTGTAATATTTCCATATATAAAATTTCCAATGTTGAAACATTTCAATCTGTTATTCATATACACTCATAACCAAGTCTGATTAATACCTTAATCTAAACTTTTAGATTAGAAATAATGTATAAGTATCCTCTCCCTTAAATTTTACTATAGCAAAACAATTTTTCAAACTCTACAACTTTGCAAATTAAAACTTTGTTTCTTATAATTAGTATTGCTAAGTCGCAACATTTAACGTAATAATTCTGCTCCCACTAGCGTAATAATTACATCCTTTCCAGCATAACACTTATGCTCCCACTAGCTTTGACATGTACCCAAAAAACAGCTGGACTTCTAGAAATCAATACTTATTGACTTTCTTTCCAAAGTTCAAATTTGTTATACGAGATGCTTTGATAAGTCCTTATCCAAGCTCATACACATTTTATTAGAAAGCTCGTATGTGTGTCTAAACTATTTCAGAACTCAGAACAATAAATTCTGAATGTTCAAACTGTTTTCCATTTCTCACAATTTGAACTATGAAGAGGGATGTCGTAATCATATTCGAATTTGAGAACGCAATTAACACAACTGCGATCTCCTCAAAATCTACTTAGTGAAAGCGTTTCCTCACATTAATTTTCATGAAGTAGAGAGAAACCTATTGCCACTTAGATTTTATGATGTATGTGTTCCTATCCATGTGAATTTGTCATTCCCAACCATTACCATAAGACAACGTTTATGACGAATCAAAACTCATATGGACCGAACTTTCTTATCTTAATTTCTTGCCTTTCGATAGCACAATGGCCTACCATTGCTTCAAAGTTATTGAGCAGCTCACCCTTACGAGTCAATATACTTTCATTGATTAATGTGCTTTGCCTTATGCAATCAAATGAGAACTCATAGAAATCACATGCATAGTTAACTGGCATGGCCACAGAAACAAGAATATGTCGACACGATATGTTACAAACCTCAAGTCGTGTGCTAGTGATAAATAATAGGTTAGATCTGAATTAGTTCTTGAAACTATTCAAGATCATGAAGACTCCTACTGACCTCTTGAGATATAATATTCTCTTGTCAAGAAACATTTATTGACAAACAAATACTCAAAATTTAGTGTGTATTCTTATCAAGAAGAACACTTCATACAATTGGTCTTAGTTAGACTTTTTTTTATTATCAAAAACATCACAACTACCAATCTCAAATGTGCGAGAGTAAGAAACATTTCTACTCCACATTTCATGAGGTGTTATAAACCTACTTGGAACATGTTACTCAAGGTATAACTTGGAGTAACTAGAGTATAACTCTATGAACCGATTATGGAATGAAGTACGACTCATCCTTTTGATTTTAACCATTTCAACAATTACCGATTCCTCTCCTTAGTCATATAAATGCACTAAGGTGTCCTTAGAGGATCAATTGTGATATGGTTCCATAATCATTAGGATGATCACAAAACACGATACTAAAGTACTCTCCTTTCCTTTCAGATTAGAGAAACTTTTATCTTTCAAACTAATTGATTCTTCTTATTCGTTCTGCTTATACTTTGAAACTTTTCAAGGTATTAGAATTATACTTAACCTTGTACGAAAAACCATATTTCCTGAGCCATTAGGAAATCACGACGAAAATTCTTTATCACTCTTGTGGTGGATCTGACCAGTACACATCAATGTGCACTTGATCCTTAAGTCTTTCACTTGAATCACATACATATGTGAATAAGGGCCTAGTCTTAATTTCCCAAAGATGATGATTCTCATTCATCACACAATAGAAGTCGCATGATTCCAAGTTTCTGACCAATTGAAACTTGGGTGATGGGTATCCTTCCTTATTTGGTAAACTATGACACTTTACCACAAATGATATAACTAAGAATCAAATCCATATTCAATATTGTTATTAATAGAAATATAAACACCAATTTTCACAAATGCCATTGCAAGGATATTATAAAATAAGACAAAAACAAAAGTTTTATTTATTTATAAAAATATGGAAAAACTTGTCCTTACAACGCAATTACAAATGAAAACTATGTTACTAAATAACCCTAAGCAATCTATCATAACTCCTAAACAGCGGCTCAAAAATCTGATCATCAAACCATGCGATCGAAATCCATCTCTTCGCGACTTGACTCGGCTCACCCTTCTTTTCAGCTTCCTTTCTTTTCTTTGATCCTACAAAACACCATAATGCAATCTTATGACATCATGTATTAAGAATCTATAAATAAGAACTTAATAGAGTTAGATAGTGGATTTACCTGAAGTAAAGTCATACTTGCGATCCTTCAGGTACCTATGACAGCTTCGCATCCACTACCTATTCTCTTAGCAATAGAAACAAACAGACTCTCTCAGAATGGCACATGGATTATCTCAGACTCGACCTTTCTCTGATGATCAAACTTTTCGACAATAGCCGATTTGTCTCCCTTAGGAGAAGAAACCTTATCTGGACTATCACCTTTGCAATTGATAGGTTCCATGGAAATTTGTGATGCAGATATTCCATTCAAATTTGCTTGGCCTGTGTGCCAAATCATTGCTGATTCAACAACAATTAGCAAATATGTAAGATCGATAAGGGTCACGTCGTAATCTGTCATATAGTAGTATTTAACAAACTGACCATACGACTCAGGAAGTGATTGAAGAAGCAAATCAACATCCAACTATCTCAGAAAAACGACACCCAACATTCCCAGCCTGTCAATATGCAACTTCATCTCCAAGACGTGAGCACATACAAACTTTCCATCTTCGTGTTTGCTTGCCAACAGGGCTTGATTGACCTTGAACTTTTCAAGTCGGCGAACACGTGGGTCATGGAGAATAATTCGAGGAGGTGGAGGAAGTGAAGTATGATTTCTAGTTCCTTGATCAAAACGTGGAACATCATCTTCATGAGGAAAGCTTTTTCCAAAGGATTGAGGAAGACCATAGTTGTCAGAATTAGACATCTCTAAAAGGGATAAATTCAAGTTAGTTGATTTAATCCTTGATATAACACCCAAATGAAATATTAATGCGAGGACCCAACACAATAATTCACAATTCGGAAGAGGGATGCCGTAATCCAATTGTAAATTATTCTTCGGCAGGTAAATTACGATTTACCAATTCCACCATGAAAACGAAATTTTAAACAAATAAATTTTAGATGAAATTCCTAGATCTTTTGAGACTCATTGAACTTTTCAATGTAATGTTTTATCTCGATTATGCCATTCAAGTTTGTGACTGGATACTGAGGATCACAAATAAGGTGTGAATAACCATGCAAATTAGATTGGTACTCTCAAAGTCATTTATCACCTAATCAATGTGTCGGTTAACCACACATGCACCATAGATCTATGATAACCTACGAGCTACCCATTTCCATCCTTCATTAGACCCATATTAGGTTGTCGGTTAACCACACACGTTCTACTAACGACCAATAAGGTGCAATGTGCAATTTCATAGGTTAGCATCACATTCACAATATTCCTAAAGTAACTAAGATTGGGAAAAAATTTAGTTACTCTTTTATAATTATCATTATACTTGTAAATGAGAATTAATGTCCTATCCTACTCGTTCGACTAACGACCCACCACTAGTCAAGGAAGCGGTGGGTGAGACTGGACACCCATTCAATCATCATTTTATAGGCAATTTCCTAATACCCCCGTATAGGCTAGCTTCGTGAATGAGGCCTAATAGCAGTAAGACTAACTGTCTTTTACATACATACATACATACATACATACATATATATATATATATATATATATATATATAAGTATTAAGTTATTAATATTATAATAGTATAAGGGTTGAATTTAACACCTTTAAAACTCTAGGGGTTAGAATTAAATATTTCAAAATTAAGACTTTTTTATCAAATTTTTAAATTCCAAAACTTGAGGGCAAATTTTGAAACTTTTCAAAACTCTCTTGGATCAATTTGAAAACAATTAAATTAATCATATAAATAACTATATCACAAAATTGACCTAATCTAATTTCCTATAGCAAGATGATTTAAATCAAATTCTACAAATAATTATTTTTTTTCACAAAATCAAGTAATTATCTTAAAATTTTACCATCACCATCTAAATGGATAAGGATAATCATTACCTTATTAGAAAAATTGAATTTTATCAGTCAAAGTAGTTTGTTGTAATGATCCTAATCCAAATTTGGCCAAAAACTCGAAAATTCTGTCAACAGATGATCCAACTCGTTGAGTCAGGTAATGGACTCATCGAGTTGGCCCTACTCGCCATGTTCCTTCATAGGACTCGTCGAGTCCAGCAGTCAGAGGCCAAAGATAAAAGATTTTCAACTTTGCAAACAATACAACTTCATCAATATAACATAAAACACCCTAGGCTCGAATACCACTGATGGGTTTTGAGCACTATAACAATCGTATGGTGCACTTACAATCCTAATGCTTTGGATCTAAGTTTTCTCAAGTTATACATGCAATTTTCATATTATCCAAAGCATGAACCCTAACTAGCATACAATTTTGACATTTACAACATAAAACAAGTTAGATAAATACCTCTTTGTTATAGCTTGTAGAAATTGTCCTTTCAAGAGATTAGTACCTCAAAAGTGATACCTCAAATAAGTCACAAACACCAAAAGAAAGAGGAGGCTTATGAGAGAGAGGTTAGGAATCACCAAAATTGGCTAGTGTTTTCACCTTGGAAAACGATTGGCAGATTTTGAGAAGGCTAGGGGTTCAATTTATAGTGGAATCTTTAGGGTTTCTTACATAAAACCCTAATTTACTTAAGCCTTTAAGTATTCCAATAATCCATATGATAGACCCTTTGGACTAACTCTTCATGGACTCTCACATACATTTAGTCCATCCCTAGTCAACATGGATCATTAGCCCAAACTATAAGTATTACTGATTTACTTGATCATTTCCTGTAAATTTAATCAGTCTCTTTTGATCACTAAATTAATTCCAAATTAAATCTTGATCAATACCAATTAAATAATATGATTTCACAATTAATATATTATTCTTATAATATATTAATAAATAAGAAATAACCCCTTTCTCAAATATCCATCCTATCAAATTGCTCCGGTGAAGGCAACCCAAAAGGACCATTTTACTATCGGGTCAAGTACATACCAATTATAGTTATGGTCTTAGACACCTAATCGAAAAATTGGTGCCTTCAACCCACGGGTACATTGAGGCTAAACGCACCTCGATATGTGTCTAGGTAACCACTATAGCAATGAAGAACTCTACCAACTTCAACTCACTTCTAATCACCTACATAAAGATAATTGAGTAAATACCCGATCACATGTTATAATCACTTGCAACAACCCTACCCCACATGAAATGAAAATTAGGGTTTCACATAAAATGACGATTAGAGGTAAGTAAAAACACTTAACCCATTAAGGACTTAATCAAATAAGGGTATGACTGATTAAGGTTTGACTTACTCATTCTCGTGTGAAATAATATCTAATCAATGGCCCAAAATAAGCGCTTGATCATTGTCCAAAATAGAGCTCCCCGATTCTAGGGTTTTTAACAAAAATTGATAACTAGGATTAGTGTTCCACACTTAACCCCTTAAGGACTTAATCCATTAAGTCTAATATTGCATTAATATAATTATAGAGCATTATTAAGTATTATTTTAAGTTTAATTAATAGTTTTAATGCGGGTCCCGACCAACTCCAAGACTTGGGTTTCTTGACATAGGGATTTCTAAACCCTAATTAGGGTTTCCAACTCCTAAGTTAGATAATTAGTTAATTATATATATATATATATATATATATATATATATATATATATATATATATATATATATGCTTATAAATCGGGCACCACCCATTGCCACCTCGGGCAGTGGTGGGCGGCGGTGGTTCATGGTGTCAGGAGGTGGAAACCACCATTGTTATGGTGGGATTTATAAGTTTTAAGGTTCAAACATACACATAAGCACATAACCACCAGAGATGGTGGCTAGTGGTGGCAGAACGGTGGCAACCACCACCTCACAGTGGTAGTGGTGGTGGTGGCGGGGGGGAGGGGGGTTTCCTTAATTTTCTGGCCAAGAGTTTCTCCTACAACATCACCACATAATACACACATATTTACACCATAAAACACACACACACAACCACCTCCCATGGTGGCTGGTGGTGGTAGGAGATGGTAGAAGGCGACAACCACCATGGTAGGTTTCTTCTTCATTTTCCGGCCATACTTCACCATCACGCAAATAGAAAAACAGCACCCACACACACACACGAAAAATTACATACAAACACAGCCACCCTTGCGGTGGCATGTGGTTCGTTGTCAACGACGGAGAAAATGGGAGCAACGCCGGTTTTGGCTTGGTCGTTCACAACGGCGACAAGGGATTAGAAGCCTCCCTCTTCGGTCTTGATGGATCCTCCCAACAACCCTCATCGTCGCCGGCGGTAGGAGTAGCGGTGGTTCGGTGCAGTAGAGGGTGGATGGTGGCGGCGACTGGAATAAGGTGGCAGCAACTGTGATCTTTGGAGTTAGGGTCTGGAGAAGGCTTCACATGAAAGAATGAGAGGAAAGATGTGTCGGGTCTCAAGTCCTGATCATTCCCAAACTTAATTACTTTTATTCAATTTGGTCCCTCCTTCCCCAATCTCTTTTTAATTAAAATCCAATATTTACTCTATAGCACCTACTTCCAAGAATCTATTCAATACAAGTGCATATGTTACCATTTTGGAAGGGTTATGAGTGTATCTACACTCCTATATGATCGTGCAACCCTAATTGCTTTGGATCTAAGTTTTTCTCTATTGAACATACATATATGAGAACCAAAGCAATAACCCTAGATCTAGTATATACAATTTCGGAATTCACATATATGTTAGGGTTAGAAGATTACCTTACTTGTTATATTGTAATAACAAGAACAATTCTTGTTTGATCTTGACTTCTGAAAGCCTAGTGCCCCAAGTGTTGCACCACTAATGGAGTCATAAACACTCAACTCAAAGAATGGCTTGGAGAGAAGCTAGAAATCGGCCAGTGTTCTTCCAAAGACAAGAGTGGCCGAAAATCCATGCAAGAAGGTCTTTAAATAGCTGTGGTTGCTAGGGTTTTCAGTTGGAAACCCTAATTTCCATGCTTAGGCATTAGGAAGTCCATAGACCTCCATAATAGAAGCCTTGGACGAATTCTATAGGGCCTCTTATAGATTTTGTCCAGTCCTCCCATATGAGTCCATCAATCCAACTTTGCAACTATCAATAATTTGTAAAAAGAATCCCTCCATTATTAACCTCTTCTTTTAATCCCAAAATTAGTATTAAATTAATTTCTGATTAATTACTAATTAATAATATGATTTCCAAATAATATATTTATCTTATAATATATTAATAAAATCATTCTGAGTACCAATTTATCATTCTGATTAATTACTACTCTCTCTCACTCCACTAGTCATCTTATCATGTTGCATAAGTAAAGGCAACCCAAAAGGACCATGATACAAATCAAATCATGTACATACCATTTATAGTTATGGGCTTAGAGACCTTATCCAACAGTCTCCCAGTTGGATAATTCTAATAACTATTATTGCAAGTATGACTTCAGAATATGAGTAGCTATCTTAGCTTTCAAAAGCCGTTGTCGAACTCTGATCTTATCAGTAACATGTCCTTTAGATAAGTGATCAAATATTCCCCCGTTCTAAAAGATATCATATGGACATGAGACATGGATTATAATTATTCTCTTTGTCCATGTGTTGTTTCCCGACTTTCGATTTACGACAACTGACTCAAACTAAAATTGAACACATCATCTTAGTCCAGGCTTGGCCAAGCACTTAGGGTGCATCATTAAATCATCGAGGGCCCACATATATCGCTTTTATCATATTTAGGGTAAAAGAAACGAATAAACTTTTACTCATATTCTTGTACTATTTTCTCATCAAATCACTCACAACAATACGTTTTATCAATGCACAACCGACTCGTAAACAACAACTATATGTCTTCATTTCCAGAATATAAGATATTATTGTCTCACAATCACTCGTGATAAAATCCATGAAGTGATTCAAATGAGCGTGGGTTTAATCCAATACTCAAATTCTTATTTCAGGAGTACTCCTGAGCACTGCAACAACCAGTTGCTATGTCTAAGCACTTAGACAATCTACATTCGGATTCATGACAGTCTTAATTCACTATTTACTTCCAAAGTATGATCGACTATGGATATTTGAAAAATCTTATTATTCGGGAAGTAAAACATGCGAAGTGAAACATAAGAATAACCTAATCCAATATGGTCTCAAAACTTTCGAATATAAATAAAACACTTATTATTTAATCACCACATTGATTAGACCTTATTCATTGTTTATTGTTTCGACCAATCAACACAATACTTGAATTAAAACAATAGCAATCCCATGCTAAACGCATGGACACTATGTTTATCTACGGTCCTTCCTTGGTGAAATAGATTAATTGAACGCATTTCCAATGATGTTCTTTTCATAATTTCCTAATCCTTATGAGTGTAAGAATATAAAATTCTTGCCACTAATAGAATGTGCTAGAATCTAACCTTTCATGTAATGATCCTTTTATAATTTCAAGGCTCCAAAGTCACAGAGACTTGGCTAATGATATTACAAAGCATTCGATTTGAGATTGTTACAAGATAATTCCCCATAAATGAAGTCTCACATTCAAGGTACATTCCGTGAACATCCTTCTTGCATAAAAGTTTGTAACTTACACATAGATTCTTAATATCCAACTCCCATTATGAAAACATTTCCATAATTGCCATATGACAATCATTCTTAATAAAATCCTATCTATTTAGAATTATATCAATATGGTCCATCAATTACTATACTTCCAACTGTCCACAAGCAACCAATCTTTGGTAAACCTTAGATTGTCCTTTGACAATTGTTTTACAACTTTAGTCATATCTGGTTCCAGTCCTTTTTCCCTCTTAATGCACTAGGCATTTGGAAAAATCAGAACATGCGAATATTATAGCGTATGCAATGGATCCTATACTCGAACCATATGCGATACGATTCATAATGTCTTACATAAAGACATGATACTTAACCAATATCTTGCTAAAATATTCTCATATATAGAATTTCCTATGTTGAACCATTTCAACATGATATTCATATATGACGATGACTAAGTTTGATTGAAAATTTCAGTCAAAGCTTTTAGATTCGAAATGAAGTATAAATGCCCTCTCCTATAAGCCTTACTATAACAATTTCCAAATTATGCAACTTTGCAAATTTAGAACTTTGTTTCCTATAAATAGCATTGCTAACTTGCAACACTTAACATAATAATTATGCTCCCACTAGCATAAAAATTACATTCTTACTATCATAATAATTACGCTCCCACTAGCATAAAAATTACATTCTTACTACCAAAGTTCAGATTTCTAATACACGGTGCTTCGATAAGTCTTTATCTAGACTTCTGAAGCTCATAAACCATTCATTAGACAACTTATGTGTGTGTCTAAACCCTTTCTGAGCTTATAGCAATAAGTCCTAAAAACAGATGTCGTAATCATACACGAATTTAAGAACGCAATTATCACAACTGCTAACTTTAATACTTTTAAATCTACTAGTGAAAGTGTTTCCTCACAATCATTTTCATGAAGTAGAGAGAAACATATTTCCACTTAGATTTTAAGGTGTATGTGTTCCTATCCATGTGAATTTCTCATTTCCAACCACTATCATAAGAAAAGGTTTATGACAAATCCAACCTCATATGGACTGAACTTGCTTAATCTCAATTTCTTGCCATTCGGAAGCGCAAGGGCCTATTATTGCTTCCAGGTTATTGAGTAGCTCACCCATACATATCAATGTACTTTCACTGATCAAGGTGCTTTGCCTTTATACAATCAAATCAGAACTTATAGAACTCACATGCATAGTCAACCTAACTGGAATAGGCACAAAAATGAGAATATGTCAACATGATAGGTTGTTAACCTCAGGTCGTGTGCTAGTGATTACAAAAAGGTTTATTCTTGTTTAGTTCTTGAAACTATTCAAGAAAACTTTAGACTCCCACTAACCTCTTGAGATATAAGATTCTCTGTTAAGGAACATTCCTTAACAAACAAATATTCAAGAGTTAGTATGGGTTCTTATCAAGAAACACTTCATATAATTGGTCTTAATTGGTCTTTGTTTTAGCCAAAACATAACAACTACAAATTTCAAATGTGAAAGAGTAAGAAACATTTCTACTCCGCATTTCATGAAGTGTTATAAACCTAGTTAGAACATGTCACTCAAGGCGCAACTTGGAGTAACTAGAGTATGACTCTAAGACTCGATTTTGGAAGAATGTATGACTCATCATCTTGATTTAACCATTTTAAAAATTCCTAATTCCTCTTCCCAGTCATGTAAATGTACTATGGTATACTTAGAGGATCAATTGTGACATGGTTCCATAATCATTAGGATGATCATAAAACACGATACCAAAGTACTCTCCTTTCCATTCAGATTGGAGAAACTTTTATCTTTCTGCCCAATTTTATTCTTCTTATTAATTTGGCTATACATTGAAACTTTTTAATGTATTAGAATTACACTTAAACATGTAAGCATAACCATATTTGTTGAACTATCAGTAAATCAGGATGAGTAGACTTATTGTCCTTTGTGGTGGATCTGACTCGTCCACATCAATGTGTACTAGATCCTTTAGTCATTCACTTGACTCACATACTTATGTAGACAAGGAATCAGTCTCAATTTCCCAAGTATCAAGATTCTCATACATCACACAATTCAAATCATATGATTCCAAGTTTCTATCCAATTGAAACTGGGGCGATGAAAATCTTTCCTCATTTGGTAAATTATGACGCTACCACAAACGATATATCTAAGAATCAAATCCATTTCAACAATGCTAACAATAGAAATATAAACACCAATTTTCATAAATGCCATTGCAAGGAAACGTAAAATAATATAAAATCAAATTTTATTTTATTGATAAAGTGCGGAAAAACTTGTGCTTACAACGCATATACAAATGAAAACTATGTTTCTAAATATTTCTAAGCAATTTATCATAAGTCCTAAGCAATAGTTCAAAAATCTGATCCTCGAACCATGTGATCGAAATCCATCTCTTCACAATCAGATTCAAGTTGATCTTCTTTTAAGCTTCCTTCTTTCTCTTTAATCCTACAAAACATCAAAATGCAATCTTATCAAATCATGTATTAAGAATCTATAAATAGGAACTTAATAGAGTTAGATAGTGGATATACCTAAAGTAGAGTCATATAATTTGACTTTACCATCCTTGTGATCTTTCAGGTAGATATGATAGCTTCACATCCAATGCCATTCTCTTGGCAATAGAAACAAGTGAACTATTTTGGGACGGTACATGCGACTATCTCAGAAGCAGCCTTTCTTTTTCTACCGGGAAGAGAAAACTTTTCTGGACTTCGAATGTTGCCACTGTTAATGTCCATGGAACTTTGGGATGAGGAAGACCATAGTTATCAGAACCATACATCTACAAAGGGAGAAATTGAACTTAGTTGGTTTAAGTCCTTAATATAACACCCAAATGAAACATTAAGGCTAGGACCCAACACAATAATTCACAATTCGGAAGAGGGATGTCGTAAACCAATTGCAAATTATTTGAAGGTAGGTAAATAAAGATTTACCAATTCCACCACGAGAACAAAATTTTAAATGAATTAGATTTTAGATGAAACTCCTAGATCCTTTGAGATACATTGAACTTTTCAATGGCATGTTTAATCTAGATTATGCCCTTCAAGTTTTTGAATGGGATACCTAGGATCACAAACAATGTGTGAATAACCATGCAAATTAGTTGGTACTCTTGATGTCATTTATTATCATTGCCATCCCTCGTTTTTCCCATATTAGTGTGCCTGTTAACCACACATGCCACCAACAACCAATAAGGTGGAATGTGCAATTTCATGGGTTAGCATCAAACTCACATTTTTCCTAAAGTAACTAAGATTGGGAATTTATAAAAGTGTTTAGTTACTTTATAAATCATTATACTTTAAATAAGAATTTAATGTCCTATCCTACCCATTCGGCTAACGACCCTCCACTGGTCAAGGGTACGGTGGGTAAGAATGGATACCCAATGATGGTCATTTTACAGGCCGCGTCCTTAAATACCCCTTATAGACCAGCTTCGTGAATGAGGCCTACTAAGGGTAAGACTGACTCTTTTACTTATACATATACACACACACACACACACACATATATATATATATATATATATATATATAATTAAACTTGTAATCTTATATAGTATAAGGGTGTATTTTATACATTTAAAATACTAAGTGGTTAAATCCTTTAATAAATTAAACTTTTAATTCAATTAAATTTAAACCATATTATGGAAATATTAATTCTCTTTTAATTAAACACGTAGTTAATCTTACTAATATAATCCTTGAGGGTGTATTTTAAACTATTCAAAATACCAAGGATCTAAATTTAAGATTTACAAATTAAAGCTATTTAATCAAATTTTAAAATATAAAACCAAAGGGTTCACTTTTGAAACTTTTCAAAATACTAAGTTAAATATTTGAATAAAAATAATATTATATTATCCAATTATAACCAAATCTTCAAATTTGATAAGTATATCATATTACCAGTTAGAAAAATCGATTTTAGGCAATAAAAACGAGTTATGTTAATTATCCAAATCAAAATTCGATCAGAAAATTGAAATTTTAGGTAACATACGAGTCAAATCGTCGAGTTGGGCTCTGAGCTCATCGAGTTCACCCAAGTCATCGAGTTCGACTTTGAACTCGTCAAGTTCACTGGTCAGACAACATATTTGGATTTTATTTAGCTTTGAACAATTGACTATTGCATCAATTCAATTGAAAAGCATCCTAGGCTCTAATACCACTGATGGATTATGAGCATATCTACATTCCTAAGTGATAATGCAACCCTAATTGCTTTGGATCTAAGTTTTTCTCTATTGAACATACAAATATGAAAACCAAAGCAATAACCCTAGATTTAGTATATACAATTTCGGAATTCACACACACATACACACACACACACACATATATATATATATATATATATATATATATATATATTAGGGTTAGAAGATTACCGCACTTGTTATATTGTAATAATAAGAATAATCGTTGTTTGATCTTGACTTCTGAAAGCCTAGTCCCCAAGTGTTGTACCTCTAATGGAGTCATAAACACTCAATGCAAAGAAAGGCTTGGAGAGATGCTAGAAATCGGCCAGGGTTTTTCCAAAGACAAGACTGGCGGAAAATCCAAGTAAAAAGGTTTTCATCCACTCTTGCTTAGGCCTTAAGCAGTCCATGGAACTCCACAATAGAAGCCTTTGATGAATTATATAGGGCATCCTCTAGATTTCGTCCAGTCCTTGCATAGGAGTTCATCAACCCAACTTTGCAACTATCAACGATTTTCTAAAACAACCCCTCAATTATTAACAAGTTCCTTTAATCCCAAAATTAATATTAAATTAATTTTTGATTAATTACTAATTAATAATATGATTTCCAAATAATATATTAATCTTATGATATATTAATAAAATCATTATGAGTAGCAATTTATTATTCATATATTAAATCCTACTCTCTTTCTCTTTCTCTCTCTTTTCTCTCTCTCTCTCTCTCTCCACTAGTCATCATATCAAGTTGCATGAGTGAAGGCAACCTAAAAGGACCATGCTACAAATCAAATCATGTACATACCATTTATATTTATGGGCTTAAACACCTAATCCAACAATTTTAACCCTCAATATCCAAAAAGGATAACTTTTAACACCCCCAAGGTGTATACCCTGCTGATTTAATATGACTTTAGGGCTAAAATAGAATAAAATAAAATATATCTCGGGTTTTAGGGTTTATTATTTATTTATCTATTTATCTTATTTATTTACTTATCTTATTTTATTTATTTCATTTTAAACGGAATGTTACAATTCGCCCCCACTTAAATTAGATTTCGTCCTCGAAATCAGCTCTCACTTCTACTTCAAGATGCACTCCCTTGTAACAACCAAGATGAACGAACATCCGTAGAATTAATCGGTCTTCGATCTTCTTGACCAAAAGCCAACGCTTTAATCCAACACCAAATGGGCATCACTGCAATTAAAACTAACTGATCTGATATTAAATTGAACCACACTCTTTCTCTGCTCTGACAGCCCAACTGAGCTATCCACTATCAACATTGGGGATCACGCCCGATCAGGCGTAACCGACAAGAAAACCCTCAACCTGAGCTCCTAACATCTTTGGTCCTAATCACAAGCACGCCTTAAAAATGCTATCATAACTAAGACAACTACAAACCGAAAGGAAATCCAACAGATGATAGTGATCTAGTCGCGAAACTCGAAGATTTAGTAGTTGTGCAAAAATCTAGAACTTAGAGAAATCCGACTGAGAAATGAATCTTGACATAAGGTCTTCTTGCTGTGTGGTTCCACCCTCTCCTACTTGAATTAGGCCAGAATCTGAGAGCTTCGTGGCCCTTCGATACTCAGACTAACTCAGACTCTATTACTTGATCCTAACCACTAGTATCCACATAGATAGCAGAATCTGGAGCCACACGACATTCATAACTTCCAATACACATACAATCAAGGACAAAGATAATTAATCCATACATAACAAGAGATCAGTTAAAACAAAGCTAAATAAGATAATTCCATTTAATTGATCATCCAAAATTTCAACTCAACCTTGAAACATTAAAAGAAATGATAGATAAATACTAATACTACCACAATTACTAAATAGAGGAACTTCTAACTCAAATCAAGGTCCTCGGGACCCTAACGGTACCCTGATGACCATCGGTTAACTACCAAGCTAAGGGCGTAGGATCCATCACCTCACTGAGAAAAAGTACAATGTGCTCTAATGTGGCCTTCCTGACGGGAATGAAAACAAGCATGCACACTCTGCCTGCAGTCTCTTCCAAAATGACCCTCCTCGACACACCGACCACATGTAACTGATATGTGCCTCCCTCCACCTGATCCTGAACTCTAGCTGGCGGACTTGAAGCACTTTGCTGCCTCACCTGGGTCTCTATCTGAATCTCCTACCTCCTCACGACATCTAAAGCTCAGCGAGAGAACCATAATGTTGGATGGACACGAACTGTTGAATATCTATCTTGAGCATGCTCAAATATCGAGTCATCTGAGCCTGCTCTAAAGCAACGAACTCAGGACTGAACATATCCCTCTCAGCGAACATCTTGGTGATCTCCATCACCGAATCGTTCGTTTGTCTTAGATCCAGGTACTCCTAGTCCAGTCTCTCCCTCTCTACCAAGTGAACATACCTCGCACAAAACATCTCCGAGAACTGTTCCCAAGTCATCACAACCCTCTACTTAGGAGTATAAGAACTAGTCACTAGTCTCCACCAATCCATTGTCCCCAACCTGAGAAGGTTCAGGGTGCACTTGACCTTCTGGTCATCTAGACAAGAACATGTGAAGAAACAACCCTCTACATCAGATAGCCGTCTCATAGCCATAATCGGGTCTGAGACCCCATCATACTCTCGGGGATTCATACGATCGATGTCCCAATATTGGAAATTTCTCTCTCCTCGAGACTTAATGACAGCAACAACCGCGGTGGCTCAGTAACAACAATCTTAGAAAATGTAACATATTGGTCATCAAACTACTCCATCATAACAGCCTTGACAGATTCATCCATGTCTGGTCTCTACACCTGGACAAAAGAAATAACTTCCTCATGAATGATCTCCTCACATGGTCCCCAGTCAATGTTGGCCCATCCTGGCCATCTACTCATGATCCTGATTCGGATCTAGCAGCAAATCATCTCGTAATCGCCATACTGAAAATAAACCAGGGATATATCAAATAGAATGCATATAAAACCAGGGGGCCAATTCCCAACAAAACCCAAGGGTTTGTAACTTCCCTGATACACGTACGGGTCCTATGCTTCCAGTAGTACGTACCCGTACTACCTTCCACACCTACCCATATTTTTCTCAGAAGATCATCACAACAACCTTAACAATACCCGCAAAATACATGCACACTCTATCCTCTCATCCTAGAGAAAGGCTAGACATTACACAACTGGTCGACAGACCCCACAAAACTCGACCATGAAACTTCCACCAACCTTGCAACACTCGTGTATGCTAATCATACATAACGTTGGACCCTATAAACACTCGAATACCTAATTCTTCCCTAAGCCCTTCATCAAACAACAATAGGAAATAAGGGTAAACCAAACATTCTCAAGCTATAGAATATTAGTTATGTACAACTATGCTGCATACACTAAGCAAGTACACTAATGATGTCAATTTCATACAATAAGAACCCTACGGTATCAGGCATCATATAATCAGACAATTCCTAAAGATCTATAGCCTAACACTAGCATGCTTTTTTAACAAATCATGTATCAGCAAGATCAAAACTTAGCAAATATAACAAGTATGGGTATTTTGGGATCCACACTCCTATTTGGGGTCTGGCTGACTGTAAACATCGCATCCTCATGAAAGTCAAGGTTAAGTCAAGGTCCATATTCCCGATCCCAAACCAAGAATCAAACAAGAACATGATAATGGACCGAGCCCATCTCCTTAACCCATCTCTTTTTATTATAATTTATTTTACAAAAACATATTTCAAAAACTGTCGGATCCTAGTTTAAGATTGGATTCACACAAGTGTTCCTCCAGTTCACTGAAACCAGGGCTCTGATACCAACTTGGGACGTCCCATTTTCTCAACCAAAATGTAACGTCCCAAATTTCACGTCTAAAAATTTCGTTTTTAAAACATTACTTTAGGAAACATTAACAATTAAAACATTGATTAGTTAAACAATTTCACATCGACACCCAAGTTTAAAATCCATAACAGATAAACATTCAAAATATCAGAGTATCAATCCCAGGTAAAACACATAATTGCGGAACCAAGGAGTGCGTGTGTGATGAGCCGCTACCGCGCCTGCTCCTTTCCCTTAGCCGAGGAAGTACCTGAAACAATATCTGAAAACCGTAAGCACAAAGCTTAGTGAGTTCCCCCAACCTAAAACATACCATGCAAACACATAACACAAATACTGCCAGGCTATTATGGGGCGCCTGACTACCCGATACGGCCATTCTGGGGCGCCGACTACTCGTGCGGCCATTCTGGGGTGCCGTCCTACCCGTGTCAAGCCATTTTGGGGTGCTGACTACCCTTCGGTCCTGACAACCGATCCCCGGGGACTAGTTCCCTCCCACTACCTCTATCGCATATAACATATCAAGCCATCATGCAAACACATCATCATATACTGTCAGACATTTCTGGGGCGTCTGCACAACCCTTCGGTCCTAACAACCGATCTCTATACTGTCACATAGAACAGATCATCCTAGCACATAACATACCAGGTAGTAGCAGACCAAAATGATATCACAAAGACAATCTTCTAACAACAACTCCTACTGGTGGGCCGGCATTGTGGCCATAGACCCACCGCTACTGCAAGGTAACTCACCTCGAAAAGGCTGCTGGTCTGTGTGGGAAATGACTGTCTACTGCTGCTGCTGCTACTCCGGACGTTCCTCGACTATAATTCCCACAAAACGATCAGTCAAACACCGCTAGATGTTCTTAGGGTAAAATGACCCTTTTACCCCTTACCAAGCCAAGTCCAGGTCAAAGTCAACTTCCATTTGACTGGACTCGCCGAGTCCGCGAGAAACTCGCCGAGTCCATCCCTCACTGATCCGGTCCCACTCACCAGGTCCCTCTCCCCACTCACTGAGTCACCCTTGACTCGCTACCCGGGACTATGGGGCCGACTCGAGTCCCAACTCGCCGAGTTCCTCGAGCAACTCGCCGAGTTCCTCGAGCAGATCCCTGCTTGCTTTCAATCCACACCAGAACACCCCATACGAGGGTTTGGCATTTCGGACTACGTTACACAGTTAATTCCGTGCATAGGTACGAATGGTTGAGCCTTCGATGCTTAAACCCATCGTGATCTGTGGATGTTCATATGACTCGCCGAGTTTGAGGAACTATTCAGCGAGCTCCAGGCAATCTTCATAGGACTCGCCGAGTTGTTCTTCAAACTCGCCGAGTCGACGACCATCTTCATAGAACTCGCCGAGTTCCACTTTGGGACTCGCCGAGTCCTTCGACCCATTCCCTGAGTAGGCTAGATCTGGGACATGCAACACTTCAAAACCACAGATCCAAGGTCCTAGGGCCCATTTACCACGTAAAGTTGCAAACTTTACGTGCATGCATGACCCTATGAGCTCAAACATGCAATTCCAAGCTCTTTAAGAGGTCGTATACTCAATGGGGACCTCAATCACCTCAACCACAAAGACCTTATGCTACTAGGATGACCAAAAGGTCCAAACCCGAAGTCCTTGCAGAACATTAACCATAAACACATAGAGATTTAGGTTCTTAGGGCTTAAAACCTCTTTTTAGGGACAAAAAGAGGACTCAATGAACTAAAGATCAAGGTAGGAACTTTTCTACCTGAATAGAAGCCCTTCATAGAGTAGATTCCGGATCTTCTTCCCTTCTTGCACTCTTCAACCTTCTCCTTCTTCTCCCAAGCTCCAAACCACCTTCAAAATGCTAAAAATCACCGACAAGGACACAAAAGGGGCTAGGGTTTCGTTCTACAGATCTCTGGGAGTGCTAGGGGAAATGGAGGTTGGGTTAGATAGTTTAAATAGGGTGCAAACACCCAGGTTAGGGTTTAAGTCCAGACAGGGTCTACTCGCCGAGACCCTCGGACCTACTCGCCGAGTAGACCGAGTAGATCCCGCGTCTAGTCCCGCTTCTACTCGGCGAGTTAGTCCTTCAACTCGTCGAGTCCAAGGTTAATCATGCAATATAAGGAGATATAATAACCAAGAATACATACCAGGAACCAAGTGCGACAAATCTCCCCCACTTATTTTAGACTTCGTCCTCGAAGTCTGCTGCTCGATCCTGAAACAACTCAGGATAATGCTCCATCATCTCGTCCACCGGCTCCCAAGTCCATTCCAAACCCTTGCGGTGCTGCCATTGCACCTTCACTAGCTCCACCCTCTTGTTCCTCAAATCCTTCGACTTCCTGTCGAGGATTACGACTGGGCGCTCAATGTAGTTCAGGCTATCATCAACCTGAATATCCTCTAGAGGCACTACTGCTAAATCGTCCACTAGGCACTTCCGCAACTGAGAAACATCGAACGTGCTGTGGATCTGGCTGAGCTCGATTGACAGATCCAGTTTATACGCTACCTTGCCCACCCGGGCTACAACCCTGAATGGTCTGATGAATCTCGAGCCCAACTTGCCCCACTTCCTGAATCAAATGACGCCTTTCCAAGGCGACACCTTCAGGAGAACCATATCCCCGACTTGGAACTCCAAGTCGGATCGACGCTTGTCGGCGTAACTCTTCTGTCGACTCTGAGCAGTGTGAAGCCTGCTCCGAACCTGCTGGATCCTCTCGGTCGTCTTGAGCACCACTTCGGTGCTCCCCATGACTCTCTGGCCAACTTCACCCCAGCATATCGGGGTCCTGCACCTCCGTCCATACAACATCTCGAATGGAGGGCGGTCGATACTCGCCTGGTAGCTGTTGTTGTAGGAGAACTCGGCCAAGGGAAGATAGGTATCCCAGCTACCACCAAAGTCTAACACGTACGCCCGCAAAATATCCTCCAAGGTCTGGATGGTCTGCTCGCTCTGACCATCCGTCTGCGGGTGAAAGGAGGTGCTAAAATGCAAACGAGTGCCCAACTCGTCATGAAATCTCTTCCAAAATCTAGAAGTAAAACGCACATCCCTGTCTGAGATAACCGATACTGGCACCCTGTGCCGCGCCACGATCTCCCTGATATAGATGTTAGCCAACTTCTCGGCCGATATGCTCTCCTGAATCGGGATAAAGTGCGCACTATTGGTCCATCGATCCACGATGACCCAAATCAAAACCACTCCACGCGCGGTCCTGGGAAGTTTCGTGATAAAATCCATCGTGATATCTTCCCATTTCCACAGTGGAATACCCAACGGCTGCATCTTGCCATACGGTCTCTAATGTTCGGCCTTGACCTTCCTGCAGGTCAAGCACCGCTCAACGTACCATGCCACATCCTGTTTCATGCAAGGCCACCAATAATCTAGACGAGATCCCTATATATCTTCGTCGCCCTGGGATGAATAGAGAATCGGGACTTGTACGCCTCCTCCATCAAAATCCGGGGCACACCTCTGTGATACGGCACCCACACCCTACGGTGTAGTGTCAATAGTCCTCGGCTATCATAATCGAAGGAGGAAACCTGACCCACCACACGCTCGCTCTTCCGATGCTCCTCCTTGATAGCCTCCTGTTGAGCCTCCCGAATTCTCTCCAACAGGGGAGTCACCACGGTCATCCTCATGCATGCGTCCCTGATCGGCGCCGCCTTGCGGCTAAGCGCATCGGCCACCACATTGGCCTTCCCCGAGTGGTAGAGGATCTCGCAATCATAATCCTTCTCCACGTCCAACCACCGACGCTGCCTCATGTTCAGATTCGGCTGATCCATGAGGTACCTCAAACTCTTGTGGTCCGTGTAAATGGTACATCGAACCCCGTAGAGGTAATGTCGCCAAATCTTGAGGGAAAAAACCACCGCCCCCAACTCCAAATCATGCGTCAGGTAGTTCGCCTCGTGAGGCTTGAGCTGCCTCGAGGCGTAGGCAATGACATGCCCCCTCTGCATCAATACCGCGCCCAACCCTGAAATGGACGCGTCACAATAAACCACAAAATCCTCTACGCCCTCTAGTAGGGCTAAGATCGGCGCCTTGCACAATCTATGTCTTAGTGTCTCAAATGCAGCATGTTGCTCGGGTCCCCACCGTAAGACCACGACTTTCTTCGTCAGCCACGTCAGGGGTACGACTATCTTGGAGAAATCCTGAATAAACCTCCGATAGTAGCCTGCTAATCCCAGGAAACTTCGAATTTCAGATGGAGACTTCGGAACCTCCCATCTCATCACAGCCTCGACCTTGGCCGGATCGACCAGAATCCCGTTCGGGTTGACGAGGTGTCCGAGAAATTGCACCTCACGCAACCAAAACTCACACTTGGAGAACTTGGCATACAAGCTCTCCCTCCTTAGGGTCTCCAACACCTCTCTCAGATGCTCCTCATGCTCCTCCTGGGTCTTGGAATAAACCAAGATGTCATCGATAAAGACTATCACAGACCGATCCAGCACTGGTCTGCATACGCGGTTCATTAGGTCCATGAACGCGGCAGGAGCATTGGTGAGCCCAAACGACATCACCAAGAACTCATAGTGGCCATAGCGCGTCCGAAACGCGGTCTTCGGCGCATCCTCCTCCCTGACCCTCATCTAATGGTATCCCGAACGCAAATCGATCTTGGAAAACCAAGACACTCCCTGAAGCTGGTCAAAGAGATCATCAATCCTCGGGAGTGGGTAACGGTTCTTCACCGTTACCTTATTCAGCTCCCGGTAATCTATACACATCCGATGCGACCCATCCTTCTTTTTCACAAACAGAATCGGGGCTCCCCAAGGTGAACTGCTGGGACGAATAAATCCCTTGTCTAGCAGCTCCTGCAGCTGCGTAGACAACTCCTGCATCTCGGGAGGAGCCAACCGATACGGTGCCTTGTCTATCGGAGCCGCACCAGGAACGAGGTCAATCCTGAACTCCACCTGTCGTTCCGGAGGTATCCCAGGAAGCTCCTCCGGGAAAACATCTGCAAAGTCTCGAACCACCGGAACCTCGCTCACTGTCGCCTTACCCGCCTCCCAGGTATCCATCACATACGCGACATATCCTGCGCATCCCTGCTGAAGATAGTGCTTATCCCTTGCTGCTAAACATACAGTGGGTCCGCAAGGTGGCCTCTCGCCATGAATCACTAACTCTCCCCCACCTGGGGTCCTAACTCGCACAAGCTGCTGCGCGCAATCTATCACTGCCCCCATTAGGGCTCAACCAATCCATGCCTATAATCACCTTATTCCCACGCAGCGGAATGGGAACCAAATCTACCAAGTAGCGCTCCTCAAACAAACGCAGCACGTAATCTCGAAATACCATCGATGCTCGCACCGATCGATTATCAGCAATCTCTACCTCCAAAGGGCAATCTAACTCGCCCGATGACTCATGAAACTTCTTACGAAGCGCAAGGGAAACAAATGATCGGGACGCACCCGAGTCGAACAACACCTGAACTGGAATGCCGTTCACATGGAACGATCCTAATGCATACATATACATATAGAGCACATATCAATAACATAGCATCATAAAAATAAAATAGAGGGAAAGAATCATACCCGTCACCACATCGGGTGCGGCGCGTGCGTCCTCGGTAGTCACCTGAAATGCACGGCTCCTCACCACTGGAGCCTCTGCCTTGCCTTGCCGGCCATCCGTGATCCGCAGGGTCGTTGGAGCTGGCGCCTTCACTGGCGCTGAAACTGTCAACTGGGGGCAATTGGCCTTCTTGTGGCCCCTCTGGTTGCAGTGGAAACACAGCAACTCGGATATCTGAATAACTGCTGCCGGAGCAGTGCAATCCCTGCTGAAGTGCCCAGACTTGCCGCACTTGTAGCAGCCTGATGATCCCAACCTGCACGCCCCCTCGTGCGGCCTGCCGCATTTCCTGCAGCGGCTCGGTCCTGACTAGCCCTTCGGCCTCCCATCTGATCCCTTGGGCTTCTTCCCCGAAGCCCCTCCTGTCTGTACCTCCTCTGACTTCCGTTTCCGGATGTGCTCCAAATCTATCTCCCTTTCCCTTTCCCTGGAAATCATAGAGTGTAGGGTGGGGCAAGCTGAAAACCTGACGTGCTCACAGATATCAGCCCGGAGCATGTCATGGTAGCGGGTCCTCCTCATGTCCTCATCGCCCGCATACTAGGGCACCAGCAATGCCCTCTCCCGTAACTTGGCGGTGATCTCCACCACAGTCTCCATCGTCTGTCTCATGTCTAGGAACTCCCTGGCCAGTTTCTGAAGCTCGACAGTCGGCGCAAACTCCGCCCTGAATCTGGTCACAAAGTCCAACCAGGTCATAGCCTCGATAGCGGGGGATCCCAACGAGTCACCCACTGACTCCCACCAATCACGAGCTTGGTCTCGCAAGCACCCTGCTGCATACCTCACCTTCGACCCCTCGGGGCAGAAGCTAGTGAACTGTGCAGACTCGATGTCTGCAATCCATCGCCTGGCAGCAATGGGGTCTTTCACCCCGTGGAAATTTGGCGCACCACTGCCCCTGAAGTCCTTAAAGGACAGTGTGCGAGGACCCGACTGGCTAGATGCCATGTCGCTCCTGAACGCCCTGAGGCGATCCTCCATCAACTCGATGATCCCTTCCTTGATCGACCCGAAGATAATGGGAGTCGACTCAAGGATACCCCTGGTGATCTCTAACGCGATGAACTCGCGTAGTCCCTCATCTACCTGCTCGGAGCCTGATCCCGAACCTGACCCCTCTCCTGAACCGCCATCTATCGGCCTCGATCAAAGTACCACCATTCTGCAATACATAATAACACACATTAGTGATACTGATACTTTTGAGGGATCACAACTACTTACAAGTTCCCTGGTCTTATCTTTGGCCTTCCTTGGTTCGAGTACAGATCCTCTGCTTTCAGTAGTACGGGCCCGTACTACCTTCCACATCTATCCGTACCTTCTTCAAGGACTGCCTTGACTCCACCAGATCCCTTCCACTACGGCTGATTACTATTATACTCATCCTAGGCTTGCCCTAGGAAAATCTCAGACTCCACCTTACCAGGTCCTCAGCTGATGAAGGCCTCTTAGTAGTGCCAATTAAACATTACCTAAACACCATCACATGTGGTGAGGTTCAGATAATCCTTCGAGTAACAGGCTCACCCCTACAACGGTTAGACTCAAACGAGAGCTGCGCAATAGGGCCAAATCCAACACTCTAAGATTATTCAACCTTGTTCAGATGTGACTGTTGGATAAGGTGTCTAAGTCCATAACTTATTTGGTACATACTTGACCCGACCCGGCATGGTCCATTTGGGTTGCACTTCACCCAAACGATTTATGGATAATTTTATGAGAATTGTATACTTACGATTTATTAATATATTATAAGTTATAATATATTAATATGAAGTCATGTTATTTAATTAGTTTTAGTCTTAAATTAATTATGAATTAATTTAGAGATTAAAAAGAAGACTGATTAAATTATAGGCTCTTATATTTTTATATAGTGTGGGCTAATACTCATTTGTTAATGGGCTAAGCTAATATGGAAGTCCATGGATGATCCATGGAGTTTTTAACCCATGGATCCTTGGAAAGGAAAAGAAATGGGTTATTAGGGTTTCACCCTAACCATGCACACTATATAAAGAAGCATATGATGCAAGAAATGTGACACTAGTTGTGTGAGACTTAGTGGTGGCCAATTCCACAAGAAAGTATACTACTCTCTCAAAGTTTTCCAAGTGTTTGTGGTGATTTGTGATTCCATTTGAGGCATTCACACTATTGGTGCTTGGCTCTCAAACTCCAAACAATCAACCATCATCAAAAGGTATGTATTTCTACTAGTACTTTTATGATTCATAATCCTTATGTTATGCTAGTTAGGAAGAAACCTTGGAAATTATTATTTGCATGTATTTTAGAAGAAAACATAGATCCAAGGTTTATTAGGGTTGCATGCACACTTAGGAAGTGTTATATTGCTCAAAACCCAACAGTGATGTGACATATTCACTTAATGGCTAACTCCCACCACTCAGAGTCCCACAAAGCACAAAGCAAGCAGCATTCGAACCAAGGGAACAATTGTTGGATAAGGTGTCTAAGTCCATAACTATTTCTGGTTAGTACTTGACCCAACCCGGCATGGTCCATTTGGGTTGCATGGCACCATGCAATTGGATAGACTAAATGAGAGGAATAACACTTGGAGATTATTAATATATTATAAGTTCTAATATATTAATAATATTATTTGATTAGTTTGATCAAAGAATTAATTTGGAATTAATTAAGTGATCAAAAGATAACTAATTAACTATATGGGTTGATTATGTAAATCATTCATATCTTGTATAGTGGGCTAAGAGGCTCCATGGATTATCAAGTTAGCTTCTACCCATAGGATGCTCCATGGGAGTTACAAACCCATGGGTCATGGAAATGAAGAGTCATGACACATTAGGGTTTACATGGTGTAACCCTAGATGTGTCAACACTATATAAAGATCCCATTCTCCATCAAAATCGGCTACACATAAGAAACTAGAGGGCTAGGCCGATTTCAAGAAGTGTGTATTCTCTCAAAAGTCTTTCCAAGAGCATTTGGTGTTGTGTGAAGCATTTGAGGCATCACACTTGGGGTGCTAGGCTCACAAGGTTTCAAGGAACATAAGCAACAACAAGGTAAGTTATTCTATCTTTCATTCAAGTTAGAAATTGTTCCCCATGTATGCTAGATAGGAATATAACCTTGGAATTCAACTTTGCATGATAATTAGACAAACATAGATCCAAGGTTATTAGGGTTGCATGTACACTTAGGAAGTGTTAGAATGCTCAAAACCCATCAGTGGTATCAGAGCCTAGGCTTGTTTGTTTGTTATTTGTGCTTAAAAGTTGAAAAAAGTCGAAAAACTTGTTGTCTGCCTGCTGAACTCGCCGAGTCCATGGGGAGACTCGCTGAGTTCACTTGTATCTTCAACCTACTCGCCGAGTAGGTTCATGCACTCGGCGAGTAAGAGCCACAGAGTGCAGATTTTCGACTTTAGTTGCTGGAAATGGACTAGAAACATTACCCTAAACTGTTTTGGTACTTGAAAACTTGTTTTAGATGGTGTAATGTCTTTGCTAATCCATTTACAACAACTAGTTATCAAAATTACAAAAGTTTTAAGTGTAATTTTGATTCATGAAAGTGTTCATATTTATGTTCTTGATCTTATGATGTTTAGATGATCATAGGAATTATTTGTAACCTATGTGGTAGTTTAATTCTTGATCATAATGTGTTTTAATGGAGTCCATAACTTGTCCTCAAGTTATGGAAAACCAAAAGTCACTTGATTTAAAACCATTAAAAGAACACAAGAGTTAGAAAAATGAAGAGTCTTCATTTTTATTACTCTAATAAACTCATAAGTTACAAGAAATGAAAAGTTTTGAAAGTTTACAAAACTTGCCCTCAAGTTTTGGAACAAGTAAAGTCATGCTAAAAACTTTAGTTCCAACCCTTAGAATTTTAAAAGTTAAAATTCAACCGTTATACTTATATTATTATGATTTAATAATTATATATATATATGTATAAGAACAAAGTCGTCTTACCGCTAGTACGCCTCATTCACGAAGCCGGTCTATAAGGTGGGTATAAGGTTGTTGCCTATAAAATGACAACTTAATGGGCGTCCACTCTCACCCACCGCTTGCTTGACCGGTGCAGGGTCGTTAGCCCAACGGGTAAGACAAGGACTTATAAATTATCATTAAAAGTATGATGAATATTATAAAGTAACTAAATATTTTATAAAATTCCCAATCTTAGTTACTTTAGGAAAAATGTGAATAAGGTGCTAATCCATGAAATTACACTTTACACTTTGTTTAAGTCGTTGGTGGAGCGTGTGTGGTTAACCGGCACACTAACTTGGACTTAACAAGGTAGTTAAAGGGTGACGTAAGGTTTATTATAGTATCGGTGGAGCGTTTGTGGTTTACCGGCACATCGATTGAGTGATAAACTTTAAGGGTACCAAGTGATTTGCATGGTTACTTCACACCTCGTTTTGTGATCCTCGGTATCCCAGTCACAAAACTTGGAGGGCACACTCGAGATTGAAACATGCCTTTGAAAAGTTCATTGAATCTCAAAGAATCTAGGAATTTCTAAGAACCAATCAAAAACCTAATATTTAATATTTCGGTTTTCGTGGTGGAAATTGGTGAATCGTCATTCACCTACCTTTCAAATATGTTATAGCTTGGATTACGGCATACCTATTCTAAGTCATAATATATTGTGATTGGATCCTAGCCTTAATATTACATTTGGGTATTTTATTAAGGACTCTCTTAATATCTAAACTAATATTGTCCTTTCCTTTCAGATGTCTTCAAACAATGCTGCTTCTGGCTCTAACCCTAATGGCTCCTTTACCCTTATGAACTTGTGTGGGAAAGTCACTTTGGATGGATCCAACTTCAATGAGTGGATCAGAAACATCAGGATGATTACCCGCTACTAGGACAAAGAATATGTCCTTGACAAGGAACTTAAGGAGATTGATGATACCATTGCAACTCCTCAGGAGATCGCTAACTTTCAGGCATATGAAAGGGATGCTACGAAAGTGGCATGCATCATGATGGCCACAATGACAGCAGAACTCCAAAAGTCTTATGAGGATTTCTACCCTTATGAAATGCACCAAGATCTGATGGAAAGATACCATCAAAGTGCACGACAAGAGAGGTATGAAATCATCTGCTCCATGATAACAACCATGATGAAGAATGGGGAATCCGTCACGAGCCACATGCAGAAAATGCAAAGGTATGTGGATCGATTGCTGAAGCTTAATGTGAACTTCCCTGAGGAGCTTGCAATAGATATCATTTTGCACTCCCTACCATCGTGCTATGATCAATTCCGCATGACATATCACATGAATAAGGAAGAGGTCACACTCAGCAAACTTCAGGGACTTCACAAGACCGCAGAAACAGGTCTTAAGGGGAAGTCGGTTGTTAACACTCCTACTCCAAACTCTACTCCGGTTTTGGCAATCGGGAAAAGTCGAGGGAAGAAGAGAAAGAGCTCTTGTAAGGGTACCAAGGCTCCGACCCTTGATGGCTCTTCTTCAATTGGAACCAATAAAGGTTTCGTCACTCCTTCTTCTGACCCAAAATAGGCTGAATGCTTCTATTTCCATGAAAAATCACATTGGAAGCGGAACTGCCCAAAATACCAGCAAGATGTGAAGGATGGGAAAGTTAAACCCAACCATGCAGGTATTTACACTATCATTTCTACTAACTCACCCCATTCTAAATCTTGGGTCCTTGATACCGATTGTGGTATTCATATTTTTTGTGACTTGCAGGGACTAAGAAGAAGTGAGAATGTGGAGCAAGGAAGAATAAACTTAATCATGGGGAATAGGAAAGCTTTACCTGTCACCAAGATTAAAGTTTATACTTTATCGCTAACTAGTGGGTTTAGTTTAGATTTGAATAAGTGTTGTTATTCGCTAGAAATGGCAAGAAATATTATTTCCTTTCATGCATTGTATAAACAAGGTTTCACCTTCTCATTTGATAATGAAGTTGGTTCGATTAACGCTTTCTTTAATAATGTTCTTTATTTTAAAGCATTACCTTGTGATGGCGTGTATGAAACAGTATCTATGGTTGATAACTTAGGAAATAATGTATTGTGTATTGATTTTGTTAATAATAACTTGGATAAAGCATCATTATGGCATTGCCGTCTTGGACATATAAGCAAGAAACGCATAGGCCAACTCCAAAAGGATGGAGTCTTGGAGTCATTTGACCTAAAGTCAGATGATAGTTGCGAATCATGCTTAGTTGGAAAAATGACAAAGTCACCCTTCACAGTCTCGTGTGAGAGGGGTGAAGGTTTGTTGGACCTTGTACACATGGATGTGTGTGGACCATTCAAACATGCCACAAGGGCAATCTAACTCGCCCGATCGATTATCAGCAATCTCTACCTCCAAAGGGCAATCTAACTCGCCCGATGACTCATGAAACTTCTCGCAAGCACCCTGCTGCATACCTCACCTTCGACCCCTCGGGGCAGAAGCTAGTGAACTGTGCAGACTCGATGTCTGCAATCCATCGCCTGGCAGCAATGGGGTCTTTCACCCCGTGGAAATTTGGCGCACCACTGCCCCTGAAGTCCTTAAAGGACAGTGTGCGAGGACCCGACTGGCTAGATGCCATGTCGCTCCTGAACGCCCTGAGGCGATCCTCCATCAACTCGATGATCCCTTCCTTGATCGACCCGAAGATAATGGGAGTCGACTCAAGGATACCCCTGGTGATCTCTAACGCGATGAACTCGCGTAGTCCCTCATCTACCTCCAAAGGGCAATCTAACTCGCCCGATGACTCATGAAACTTCTTACGAAGCGCAAGGGAAACAAATGATCGGGACGCACCCGAGTCGAACAACACCTGAACTGGAATGCCGTTCACATGGAACGATCCTAATGCATACATATACATATAGAGCACATATCAATAACATAGCATCATAAAAATAAAATAGAGGGAAAGAATCATACCCGTCACCACATCGGGTGCGGCGCGTGCGTCCTCGGTAGTCACCTGAAATGCACGGCTCCTCACCACTGGAGCCTCTGCCTTGCCTTGCCGGCCATCCGTGATCCGCAGGGTCGTTGGAGCTGGCGCCTTCACTGGCGCTGAAACTGTCAACTGGGGGCAATTGGCCTTCTTGTGGCCCCTCTGGTTGCAGTGGAAACACAGCAACTCGGATATCTGAATAACTGCTGCCGGAGCAGTGCAATCCCTGCTGAAGTGCCCAGACTTGCCGCACTTGTAGCAGCCTGATGATCCCAACCTGCACGCCCCCTCGTGCGGCCTGCCGCATTTCCTGCAGCGGCTCGGTCCTGACTAGCCCTTCGGCCTCCCATCTGATCCCTTGGGCTTCTTCCCCGAAGCCCCTCCTGTCTGTACCTCCTCTGACTTCCGTTTCCGGATGTGCTCCAAATCTATCTCCCTTTCCCTTTCCCTGGAAATCATAGAGTGTAGGGTGGGGCAAGCTGAAAACCTGACGTGCTCACAGATATCAGCCCGGAGCATGTCATGGTAGCGGGTCCTCCTCATGTCCTCATCGCCCGCATACTAGGGCACCAGCAATGCCCTCTCCCGTAACTTGGCGGTGATCTCCACCACAGTCTCCATCGTCTGTCTCATGTCTAGGAACTCCCTGGCCAGTTTCTGAAGCTCGACAGTCGGCGCAAACTCCGCCCTGAATCTGGTCACAAAGTCCAACCAGGTCATAGCCTCGATAGCGGGGGATCCCAACGAGTCACCCACTGACTCCCACCAATCACGAGCTTGGTCTCGCAAGCACCCTGCTGCATACCTCACCTTCGACCCCTCGGGGCAGAAGCTAGTGAACTGTGCAGACTCGATGTCTGCAATCCATCGCCTGGCAGCAATGGGGTCTTTCACCCCGTGGAAATTTGGCGCACCACTGCCCCTGAAGTCCTTAAAGGACAGTGTGCGAGGACCCGACTGGCTAGATGCCATGTCGCTCCTGAACGCCCTGAGGCGATCCTCCATCAACTCGATGATCCCTTCCTTGATCGACCCGAAGATAATGGGAGTCGACTCAAGGATACCCCTGGTGATCTCTAACGCGATGAACTCGCGTAGTCCCTCATCTACCTGCTCGGAGCCTGATCCCGAACCTGACCCCTCTCCTGAACCGCCATCTATCGGCCTCGATCAAAGTACCACCATTCTGCAATACATAATAACACACATTAGTGATACTGATACTTTTGAGGGATCACAACTACTTACAAGTTCCCTGGTCTTATCTTTGGCCTTCCTTGGTTCGAGTACAGATCCTCTGCTTTCAGTAGTACGGGCCCGTACTACCTTCCACATCTATCCGTACCTTCTTCAAGGACTGCCTTGACTCCACCAGATCCCTTCCACTACGGCTGATTACTATTATACTCATCCTAGGCTTGCCCTAGGAAAATCTCAGACTCCACCTTACCAGGTCCTCAGCTGATGAAGGCCTCTTAGTAGTGCCAATTAAACATTACCTGAACACCATCACATGTGGTGAGGTTCAGATAATCCTTCGAGTAACAGGCTCACCCCTACAACGGTTAGACTCAAACGAGAGCTGCGCAATAGGGCCAAATCCAACACTCTAAGATTATTCAACCTTGTTCAGATGTGACTGTTGGATAAGGTGTCTAAGTCCATAACTTATTTGGTACATACTTGACCCGACCCGGCATGGTCCATTTGGGTTGCACTTCACCCAAACGATTTATGGATAATTTTATGAGAATTGTATACTTACGATTTATTAATATATTATAAGTTATAATATATTAATATGAAGTCATGTTATTTAATTAGTTTTAGTCTTAAATTAATTATGAATTAATTTAGAGATTAAAAAGAAGACTGATTAAATTATAGGCTCTTATATTTTTATATAGTGTGGGCTAATACTCATTTGTTAATGGGCTAAGCTAATATGGAAGTCCATGGATGATCCATGGATTTTTTAACCCATGGATCCTTGGAAAGGAAAAGAAATGGGTTATTAGGGTTTCACCCTAACCATGCACACTATATAAAGAAGCATATGATGCAAGAAATGTGACACTAGTTGTGTGAGACTTAGTGGTGGCCAATTCCACAAGAAAGTATACTACTCTCTCAAAGTTTTCCAAGTGTTTGTGGTGATTTGTGATTCCATTTGAGGCATTCACACTATTGGTGCTTGGCTCTCAAACTCCAAACAATCAACCATCATCAAAAGGTATGTATTTCTACTAGTACTTTTATGATTCATAATCCTTATGTTATGCTAGTTAGGAAGAAACCTTGGAAATTATTATTTGCATGTATTTTAGAAGAAAACATAGATCCAAGGTTTATTAGGGTTGCATGCACACTTAGGAAGTGTTATATTGCTCAAAACCCAACAGTGACGTGACATATTCACTTAATGGCTAACTCCCACCACTCAGAGTCCCACAAAGCACAAAGCAAGCAGCATTCGAACCAAGGGAACAATTGTTGGATAAGGTGTCTAAGTCCATAACTATTTCTGGTTAGTACTTGACCCAACCCGGCATGGTCCATTTGGGTTGCATGGCACCATGCAATTGGATAGACTAAATGAGAGGAATAACACTTGGAGATTATTAATATATTATAAGTTCTAATATATTAATAATATTATTTGATTAGTTTGATCAAAGAATTAATTTGGAATTAATTAAGTGATCAAAAGATAACTAATTAACTATATGGGTTGATTATGTAAATCATTCATATCTTGTATAGTGGGCTAAGAGGCTCCATGGATTATCAAGTTAGCTTCTACCCATAGGATGCTCCATGGGAGTTACAAACCCATGGGTCATGGAAATGAAGAGTCATGACACATTAGGGTTTACATGGTGTAACCCTAGATGTGTCAACACTATATAAAGATCCCATTCTCCATCAAAATCGGCTACACATAAGAAACTAGAGGGCTAGGCCGATTTCAAGAAGTGTGTATTCTCTCAAAAGTCTTTCCAAGAGCATTTGGTGTTGTGTGAAGCATTTGAGGCATCACACTTGGGGTGCTAGGCTCACAAGGTTTCAAGGAACATAAGCAACAACAAGGTAAGTTATTCTATCTTTCATTCAAGTTAGAAATTGTTCCCCATGTATGCTAGATAGGAATATAACCTTGGAATTCAACTTTGCATGATAATTAGACAAACATAGATCCAAGGTTATTAGGGTTGCATGTACACTTAGGAAGTGTTAGAATGCTCAAAACCCATCAGTGGTATCAGAGCCTAGGCTTGTTTGTTTGTTATTTGTGCTTAAAAGTTGAAAAAAGTCGAAAAACTTGTTGTCTGCCTGCTGAACTCGCCGAGTCCATGGGGAGACTCGCTGAGTTCACTTGTATCTTCAACCTACTCGCCGAGTAGGTTCATGCACTCGGCGAGTAAGAGCCACAGAGTGCAGATTTTCGACTTTAGTTGCTGGAAATGGACTAGAAACATTACCCTAAACTGTTTTGGTACTTGAAAACTTGTTTTAGATGGTGTAATGTCTTTGCTAATCCATTTACAACAACTAGTTATCAAAATTACAAAAGTTTTAAGTGTAATTTTGATTCATGAAAGTGTTCATATTTATGTTCTTGATCTTATGATGTTTAGATGATCATAGGAATTATTTGTAACCTATGTGGTAGTTTAATTCTTGATCATAATGTGTTTTAATGGAGTCCATAACTTGTCCTCAAGTTATGGAAAACCAAAAGTCACTTGATTTAAAACCATTAAAAGAACACAAGAGTTAGAAAAATGAAGAGTCTTCATTTTTATTACTCTAATAAACTCATAAGTTACAAGAAATGAAAAGTTTTGAAAGTTTACAAAACTTGCCCTCAAGTTTTGGAACAAGTAAAGTCATGCTAAAAACTTTAGTTCCAACCCTTAGAATTTTAAAAGTTAAAATTCAACCGTTATACTTATATTATTATGATTTAATAATTATATATATATATATATATGTATAAGAACAAAGTCGTCTTACCGCTAGTACGCCTCATTCACGAAGCCGGTCTATAAGGTGGGTATAAGGTTGTTGCCTATAAAATGACAACTTAATGGGCGTCCACTCTCACCCACCGCTTGCTTGACCGGTGCAGGGTCGTTAGCCCAACGGGTAAGACAAGGACTTATAAATTATCATTAAAAGTATGATGAATATTATAAAGTAACTAAATATTTTATAAAATTCCCAATCTTAGTTACTTTAGGAAAAATGTGAATAAGGTGCTAATCCATGAAATTACACTTTACACTTTGTTTAAGTCGTTGGTGGAGCGTGTGTGGTTAACCGGCACACTAACTTGGACTTAACAAGGTAGTTAAAGGGTGACGTAAGGTTTATTATAGTATCGGTGGAGCGTTTGTGGTTTACCGGCACATCGATTGAGTGATAAACTTTAAGGGTACCAAGTGATTTGCATGGTTACTTCACACCTCGTTTTGTGATCCTCGGTATCCCAGTCACAAAACTTGGAGGGCACACTCGAGATTGAAACATGCCTTTGAAAAGTTCATTGAATCTCAAAGAATCTAGGAATTTCTAAGAACCAATCAAAAACCTAATATTTAATATTTCGGTTTTCGTGGTGGAAATTGGTGAATCGTCATTCACCTACCTTTCAAATATGTTATAGCTTGGATTACGGCATACCTATTCTAAGTCATAATATATTGTGATTGGATCCTAGCCTTAATATTACATTTGGGTATTTTATTAAGGACTCTCTTAATATCTAAACTAATATTGTCCTTTCCTTTCAGATGTCTTCAAACAATGCTGCTTCTGGCTCTAACCCTAATGGCTCCTTTACCCTTATGAACTTGTGTGGGAAAGTCACTTTGGATGGATCCAACTTCAATGAGTGGATCAGAAACATCAGGATGATTACCCGCTACTAGGACAAAGAATATGTCCTTGACAAGGAACTTAAGGAGATTGATGATACCATTGCAACTCCGCAGGAGATCGCTAACTTTCAGGCATATGAAAGGGATGCTACGAAAGTGGCATGCATCATGATGGCCACAATGACAGCAGAACTCCAAAAGTCTTATGAGGATTTCTACCCTTATGAAATGCACCAAGATCTGATGGAAAGATACCATCAAAGTGCACGACAAGAGAGGTATGAAATCATCTGCTCCATGATAACAACCATGATGAAGAATGGGGAATCCGTCACGAGCCACATGCAGAAAATGCAAAGGTATGTGGATCGATTGCTGAAGCTTAATGTGAACTTCCCTGAGGAGCTTGCAATAGATATCATTTTGCACTCCCTACCATCGTGCTATGATCAATTCCGCATGACATATCACATGAATAAGGAAGAGGTCACACTCAGCAAACTTCAGGGACTTCACAAGACCGCAGAAACAGGTCTTAAGGGGAAGTCGGTTGTTAACACTCCTACTCCAAACTCTACTCCGGTTTTGGCAATCGGGAAAAGTCGAGGGAAGAAGAGAAAGAGCTCTTGTAAGGGTACCAAGGCTCCGACCCTTGATGGCTCTTCTTCAATTGGAACCAATAAAGGTTTCGTCACTCCTTCTTCTGACCCAAAATAGGCTGAATGCTTCTATTTCCATGAAAAATCACATTGGAAGCGGAACTGCCCAAAATACCAGCAAGATGTGAAGGATGGGAAAGTTAAACCCAACCATGCAGGTATTTACACTATCATTTCTACTAACTCACCCCATTCTAAATCTTGGGTCCTTGATACCGATTGTGGTATTCATATTTTTTGTGACTTGCAGGGACTAAGAAGAAGCGAGAATGTGGAGCAAGGAAGAATAAACTTAATCATGGGGAATAGGAAAGCTTTACCTGTCACCAAGATTAAAGTTTATACTTTATCGCTAACTAGTGGTTTTAGTTTAGATTTGAATAAGTGTTGTTATTCGCTAGAAATGGCAAGAAATATTATTTCCTTTCATGCATTGTATAAACAAGGTTTCACCTTCTCATTTGATAATGAAGTTGGTTCGATTAACGCTTTCTTTAATAATGTTCTTTATTTTAAAGCATTACCTTGTGATGGCGTGTATGAAACAGTATCTATGGTTGATAACTTAGGAAATAATGTATTGTGTATTGATTTTGTTAATAATAACTTGGATAAAGCATCATTATGGCATTGCCGTCTTGGACATATAAGCAAGAAACGCATAGGCCAACTCCAAAAGGATGGAGTCTTGGAGTCATTTGACCTAAAGTCAGATGATAGTTGCGAATCATGCTTAGTTGGAAAAATGACAAAGTCACCCTTCACAGTCTCGTGTGAGAGGGGTGAAGGTTTGTTGGACCTTGTACACATGGATGTGTGTGGACCATTCAAACATGCCACAAGGGCAATCTAACTCGCCCGATCGATTATCAGCAATCTCTACCTCCAAAGGGCAATCTAACTCGCCCGATGACTCATGAAACTTCTCGCAAGCACCCTGCTGCATACCTCACCTTCGACCCCTCGGGGCAGAAGCTAGTGAACTGTGCAGACTCGATGTCTGCAATCCATCGCCTGGCAGCAATGGGGTCTTTCACCCCGTGGAAATTTGGCGCACCACTGCCCCTGAAGTCCTTAAAGGACAGTGTGCGAGGACCCGACTGGCTAGATGCCATGTCGCTCCTGAACGCCCTGAGGCGATCCTCCATCAACTCGATGATCCCTTCCTTGATCGACCCGAAGATAATGGGAGTCGACTCAAGGATACCCCTGGTGATCTCTAACGCGATGAACTCGCGTAGTCCCTCATCTACCTCCAAAGGGCAATCTAACTCGCCCGATGACTCATGAAACTTCTTACGAAGCGCAAGGGAAACAAATGATCGGGACGCACCCGAGTCGAACAACACCTGAACTGGAATGCCGTTCACATGGAACGATCCTAATGCATACATATACATATAGAGCACATATCAATAACATAGCATCATAAAAATAAAATAGAGGGAAAGAATCATACCCGTCACCACATCGGGTGCGGCGCGTGCGTCCTCGGTAGTCACCTGAAATGCACGGCTCCTCACCACTGGAGCCTCTGCCTTGCCTTGCCGGCCATCCGTGATCCGCAGGGTCGTTGGAGCTGGCGCCTTCACTGGCGCTGAAACTGTCAACTGGGGGCAATTGGCCTTCTTGTGGCCCCTCTGGTTGCAGTGGAAACACAGCAACTCGGATATCTGAATAACTGCTGCCGGAGCAGTGCAATCCCTGCTGAAGTGCCCAGACTTGCCGCACTTGTAGCAGCCTGATGATCCCAACCTGCACGCCCCCTCGTGCGGCCTGCCGCATTTCCTGCAGCGGCTCGGTCCTGACTAGCCCTTCGGCCTCCCATCTGATCCCTTGGGCTTCTTCCCCGAAGCCCCTCCTGTCTGTACCTCCTCTGACTTCCGTTTCCGGATGTGCTCCAAATCTATCTCCCTTTCCCTTTCCCTGGAAATCATAGAGTGTAGGGTGGGGCAAGCTGAAAACCTGACGTGCTCACAGATATCAGCCCGGAGCATGTCATGGTAGCGGGTCCTCCTCATGTCCTCATCGCCCGCATACTAGGGCACCAGCAATGCCCTCTCCCGTAACTTGGCGGTGATCTCCACCACAGTCTCCATCGTCTGTCTCATGTCTAGGAACTCCCTGGCCAGTTTCTGAAGCTCGACAGTCGGCGCAAACTCCGCCCTGAATCTGGTCACAAAGTCCAACCAGGTCATAGCCTCGATAGCGGGGGATCCCAACGAGTCACCCACTGACTCCCACCAATCACGAGCTTGGTCTCGCAAGCACCCTGCTGCATACCTCACCTTCGACCCCTCGGGGCAGAAGCTAGTGAACTGTGCAGACTCGATGTCTGCAATCCATCGCCTGGCAGCAATGGGGTCTTTCACCCCGTGGAAATTTGGCGCACCACTGCCCCTGAAGTCCTTAAAGGACAGTGTGTGAGGACCCGACTGGCTAGATGCCATGTCGCTCCTGAACGCCCTGAGGCGATCCTCCATCAACTCGATGATCCCTTCCTTGATCGACCCGAAGATAATGGGAGTCGACTCAAGGATACCCCTGGTGATCTCTAACGCGATGAACTCGCGTAGTCCCTCATCTACCTGCTCGGAGCCTGATCCCGAACCTGACCCCTCTCCTGAACCGCCATCTATCGGCCTCGATCAAAGTACCACCATTCTGCAATACATAATAACACACATTAGTGATACTGATACTTTTGAGGGATCACAACTACTTACAAGTTCCCTGGTCTTATCTTTGGCCTTCCTTGGTTCGAGTACAGATCCTCTGCTTTCAGTAGTACGGGCCCGTACTACCTTCCACATCTATCCGTACCTTCTTCAAGGACTGCCTTGACTCCACCAGATCCCTTCCACTACGGCTGATTACTATTATACTCATCCTAGGCTTGCCCTAGGAAAATCTCAGACTCCACCTTACCAGGTCCTCAGCTGATGAAGGCCTCTTAGTAGTGCCAATTAAACATTACCTGAACACCATCACATGTGGTGAGGTTCAGATAATCCTTCGAGTAACAGGCTCACCCCTACAACGGTTAGACTCAAACGAGAGCTGCGCAATAGGGCCAAATCCAACACTCTAAGATTATTCAACCTTGTTCAGATGTGACTGTTGGATAAGGTGTCTAAGTCCATAACTTATTTGGTACATACTTGACCCGACCCGGCATGGTCCATTTGGGTTGCACTTCACCCAAACGATTTATGGATAATTTTATGAGAATTGTATACTTACGATTTATTAATATATTATAAGTTATAATATATTAATATGAAGTCATGTTATTTAATTAGTTTTAGTCTTAAATTAATTATGAATTAATTTAGAGATTAAAAAGAAGACTGATTAAATTATAGGCTCTTATATTTTTATATAGTGTGGGCTAATACTCATTTGTTAATGGGCTAAGCTAATATGGAAGTCCATGGATGATCCATGGATTTTTTAACCCATGGATCCTTGGAAAGGAAAAGAAATGGGTTATTAGGGTTTCACCCTAACCATGCACACTATATAAAGAAGCATATGATGCAAGAAATGTGACACTAGTTGTGTGAGACTTAGTGGTGGCCAATTCCACAAGAAAGTATACTACTCTCTCAAAGTTTTCCAAGTGTTTGTGGTGATTTGTGATTCCATTTGAGGCATTCACACTATTGGTGCTTGGCTCTCAAACTCCAAACAATCAACCATCATCAAAAGGTATGTATTTCTACTAGTACTTTTATGATTCATAATCCTTATGTTATGCTAGTTAGGAAGAAACCTTGGAAATTATTATTTGCATGTATTTTAGAAGAAAACATAGATCCAAGGTTTATTAGGGTTGCATGCACACTTAGGAAGTGTTATATTGCTCAAAACCCAACAGTGACGTGACATATTCACTTAATGGCTAACTCCCACCACTCAGAGTCCCACAAAGCACAAAGCAAGCAGCATTCGAACCAAGGGAACAATTGTTGGATAAGGTGTCTAAGTCCATAACTATTTCTGGTTAGTACTTGACCCAACCCGGCATGGTCCATTTGGGTTGCATGGCACCATGCAATTGGATAGACTAAATGAGAGGAATAACACTTGGAGATTATTAATATATTATAAGTTCTAATATATTAATAATATTATTTGATTAGTTTGATCAAAGAATTAATTTGGAATTAATTAAGTGATCAAAAGATAACTAATTAACTATATGGGTTGATTATGTAAATCATTCATATCTTGTATAGTGGGCTAAGAGGCTCCATGGATTATCAAGTTAGCTTCTACCCATAGGATGCTCCATGGGAGTTACAAACCCATGGGTCATGGAAATGAAGAGTCATGACACATTAGGGTTTACATGGTGTAACCCTAGATGTGTCAACACTATATAAAGATCCCATTCTCCATCAAAATCGGCTACACATAAGAAACTAGAGGGCTAGGCCGATTTCAAGAAGTGTGTATTCTCTCAAAAGTCTTTCCAAGAGCATTTGGTGTTGTGTGAAGCATTTGAGGCATCACACTTGGGGTGCTAGGCTCACAAGGTTTCAAGGAACATAAGCAACAACAAGGTAAGTTATTCTATCTTTCATTCAAGTTAGAAATTGTTCCCCATGTATGCTAGATAGGAATATAACCTTGGAATTCAACTTTGCATGATAATTAGACAAACATAGATCCAAGGTTATTAGGGTTGCATGTACACTTAGGAAGTGTTAGAATGCTCAAAACCCATCAGTGGTATCAGAGCCTAGGCTTGTTTGTTTGTTATTTGTGCTTAAAAGTTGAAAAAAGTCGAAAAACTTGTTGTCTGCCTGCTGAACTCGCCGAGTCCATGGGGAGACTCGCTGAGTTCACTTGTATCTTCAACCTACTCGCCGAGTAGGTTCATGCACTCGGCGAGTAAGAGCCACAGAGTGCAGATTTTCGACTTTAGTTGCTGGAAATGGACTAGAAACATTACCCTAAACTGTTTTGGTACTTGAAAACTTGTTTTAGATGGTGTAATGTCTTTGCTAATCCATTTACAACAACTAGTTATCAAAATTACAAAAGTTTTAAGTGTAATTTTGATTCATGAAAGTGTTCATATTTATGTTCTTGATCTTATGATGTTTAGATGATCATAGGAATTATTTGTAACCTATGTGGTAGTTTAATTCTTGATCATAATGTGTTTTAATGGAGTCCATAACTTGTCCTCAAGTTATGGAAAACCAAAAGTCACTTGATTTAAAACCATTAAAAGAACACAAGAGTTAGAAAAATGAAGAGTCTTCATTTTTATTACTCTAATAAACTCATAAGTTACAAGAAATGAAAAGTTTTGAAAGTTTACAAAACTTGCCCTCAAGTTTTGGAACAAGTAAAGTCATGCTAAAAACTTTAGTTCCAACCCTTAGAATTTTAAAAGTTAAAATTCAACCGTTATACTTATATTATTATGATTTAATAATTATATATATATATATATGTATAAGAACAAAGTCGTCTTACCGCTAGTACGCCTCATTCACGAAGCCGGTCTATAAGGTGGGTATAAGGTTGTTGCCTATAAAATGACAACTTAATGGGCGTCCACTCTCACCCACCGCTTGCTTGACCGGTGCAGGGTCGTTAGCCCAACGGGTAAGACAAGGACTTATAAATTATCATTAAAAGTATGATGAATATTATAAAGTAACTAAATATTTTATAAAATTCCCAATCTTAGTTACTTTAGGAAAAATGTGAATAAGGTGCTAATCCATGAAATTACACTTTACACTTTGTTTAAGTCGTTGGTGGAGCGTGTGTGGTTAACCGGCACACTAACTTGGACTTAACAAGGTAGTTAAAGGGTGACGTAAGGTTTATTATAGTATCGGTGGAGCGTTTGTGGTTTACCGGCACATCGATTGAGTGATAAACTTTAAGGGTACCAAGTGATTTGCATGGTTACTTCACACCTCGTTTTGTGATCCTCGGTATCCCAGTCACAAAACTTGGAGGGCACACTCGAGATTGAAACATGCCTTTGAAAAGTTCATTGAATCTCAAAGAATCTAGGAATTTCTAAGAACCAATCAAAAACCTAATATTTAATATTTCGGTTTTCGTGGTGGAAATTGGTGAATCGTCATTCACATACCTTTCAAATATGTTATAGCTTGGATTACGGCATACCTATTCTAAGTCATAATATATTGTGATTGGATCCTAGCCTTAATATTACATTTGGGTATTTTATTAAGGACTCTCTTAATATCTAAACTAATATTGTCCTTTCCTTTCAGATGTCTTCAAACAATGCTGCTTCTGGCTCTAACCCTAATGGCTCCTTTACCCTTATGAACTTGTGTGGGAAAGTCACTTTGGATGGATCCAACTTCAATGAGTGGATCAGAAACATCAGGATGATTACCCGCTACTAGGACAAAGAATATGTCCTTGACAAGGAACTTAAGGAGATTGATGATACCACTGCAACTCCTCAGGAGATCGCTAACTTTCAGGCACATGAAAGGGATGCTACGAAAGTGGCATGCATCATGATGGCCACAATGACAGCAGAACTCCAAAAGTCTTATGAGGATTTCTACCCTTATGAAATGCACCAAGATCTGATGGAAAGATACCATCAAAGTGCACGACAAGAGAGGTATGAAATCATCTGCTCCATGATAACAACCATGATGAAGAATGGGGAATCCGTCACGAGCCACATGCAGAAAATGCAAAGGTATGTGGATCGATTGCTGAAGCTTAATGTGAACTTCCCTGAGGAGCTTGCAATAGATATCATTTTGCACTCCCTACCATCGTGCTATGATCAATTCCGCATGACATATCACATGAATAAGGAAGAGGTCACACTCAGCAAACTTCAGGGACTTCACAAGACCGCAGAAACAGGTCTTAAGGGGAAGTCGGTTGTTAACACTCCTACTCCAAACTCTACTCCGGTTTTGGCAATCGGGAAAAGTCGAGGGAAGAAGAGAAAGAGCTCTTGTAAGGGTACCAAGGCTCCGACCCTTGATGGCTCTTCTTCAATTGGAACCAATAAAGGTTTCGTCACTCCTTCTTCTGACCCAAAATAGGCTGAATGCTTCTATTTCCATGAAAAATCACATTGGAAGCGGAACTGCCCAAAATACCAGCAAGATGTGAAGGATGGGAAAGTTAAACCCAACCATGCAGGTATTTACACTATCATTTCTACTAACTCACCCCATTCTAAATCTTGGGTCCTTGATACCGATTGTGGTATTCATATTTTTTGTGACTTGCAGGGACTAAGAAGAAGTGAGAATGTGGAGCAAGGAAGAATAAACTTAATCATGGGGAATAGGAAAGCTTTACCTGTCACCAAGATTAAAGTTTATACTTTATCGCAAACTAGTGGGTTTAGTTTAGATTTGAATAAGTGTTGTTATTCGCTAGAAATGGCAAGAAATATTATTTCCTTTCATGCATTGTATAAACAAGGTTTCACCTTCTCATTTGATAATGAAGTTGGTTCGATTAACGCTTTCTTTAATAATGTTCTTTATTTTAAAGCATTACCTTGTGATGGCGTGTATGAAACAGTATCTATGGTTGATAACTTAGGAAATAATGTATTGTGTATTGATTTTGTTAATAATAACTTGGATAAAGCATCATTATGGCATTGCCGTCTTGGACATATAAGCAAGAAACGCATAGGCCAACTCCAAAAGGATGGAGTCTTGGAGTCATTTGACCTAAAGTCAGATGATAGTTGCGAATCATGCTTAGTTGGAAAAATGACAAAGTCACCCTTCACAGTCTCGTGTGAGAGGGGTGAAGGTTTGTTGGACCTTGTACACATGGATGTGTGTGGACCATTCAAACATGCCACAAGGGATGCTAATCGTTATTATTTGACTTTTACTGATGACTACAGTAGATATGGATATGTCTACTTGATCAAGCATAAGTCAGAGACTTTCGAAAGGTTTAAGGAATTTAAACAGGAAGTCGAGAATCAATTGGGCAGGAACATTAAAATGCTTCGATCCGATCGTGGTGGTGAGTATCTTAGTTCAGAGTTCCTTGACTATCTAAGGGAATGTGGGATAGTCTCACAATTGACACCTCCCAGGACACCACAGTTGAATTGTGTGGCTAAGAGGCGTAATCGAACCTTGGTGGATATGGTTCGTTCCATGATGAGTCGAGCTTCGCTACCAATCTCATTTTGGGGGTATGCCTTAGAGACTGCCGCCCATATCCTTAATCTAGTCCCTACAAAGGAAGTTGCGAAAACTCCTCATGAGATATGGACTGGTAAAGTACCCAAATTAGACCACATCAAGATTTGGGGTTGTGAGGCTTTCATGAGACGCGAGACTCATGATAAGCTCGAACCCCGAAGCGAGAGGTGTATTTTCATCGGCTACCCACAACAATCCTTTGGTTACCTCTTCTACAGACCTAGTGAAAATGTGGTCTTTGTAGCTAGGAGGGCTTTCTTTAGAGAGAGAGAGTTCATAAGCCAAGGAAACAGTGCGAGGCAAGTTGCTCTTGAAGAAATTCAACAGTCAAGCGGTGAAGGAACTTCAAACCCTAGCACTCAACTTGAGGAGGAAACTCCTGTTGAGCCAATTGACAAGTCTGTACCTCTGAGGCGTTCCACAAGGGTTAGGAATGCTCCTGAGCATTACTATGGATTCCATATTACTGCAGAAGGAGATACACTTATCAGTGATGAGACACTGATAGGTCTGGATGAACCTAACAGTTACGCGGAAGCCATGGCAGGCCCTGAGTCAGCCAAGTGGAAAGAGGTAATGGACAGCGAAATACAGTCCATGTATGACAATCAAGTTTGGAACTTGGTTGAGAGTGTACCAGGTCGTAAGACAGTAGGGTGCAAATGGGTCTTCAAGAAGAAGACTGACATGGATGGTAAAGTACACACTCATAAGGCTAGACTGGTTGCAAAGGGCTTTTCTCAAATTCCTGGAGTGGACTATAATGAGACCTTTTCTCCAGTAGCCAAGATTAAGTCTATTCGGGTTCTGTTAGCCATAGCTGCATTTCATGACTATGAAATGTGGCAAATGGATGTCAAAACCGCTTTCCTTAATGGAAAGTTGGCTGAAGATGTTTACATGAGTCAGCCAGAAGGTTTTGTCAGCAACGAGTACCCTAATATAGTGTGTAAGCTTCAGAAATCCATTTATGGATTGAAGCAAGCACCTCGTAGATGGAATATTTGCTTTGATGAAAAGGTCAAGGAATTTGGCTTTTCTAGGAGTGAAGATGAGTCTTGCGTGTATGAAAAGGCTAGTGGGAGTATAGTTAGCTTTTTGGTATTGTATGTGGATGACATACTACTCATAGGAAATGACATCCCAACTCTGCAGGAAGTTAAGTCCTGGCTTGGGAAGTGTTTCTCTATGAAGGACCTAGGAGAAGCTGCCTATATTCTAGGGATAAGGATCTTGAGAGATCGCATAAATGAGTACCTACTTGGATAAGGTGTTGAAGAGATTCAGCATGCAGGACTCCAAGAAAGGAGAGTTACCCATCCGGAGTAACACCAGATTGAGTAAGACACAAAGTCCTAGCACTGAGGCTGAGATAGCAGAAATGAGTCGAATACCTTATGCTTCGACTGTAGGATCGATCATGTATGCTATGACGTGTACTCGACCTGATGTAGCCTTTTCCCTGAGCATGGTTAGCAGGTATCAGGCGAACCCTGGCAAGGCACACTGGACTGCGGTAAAGAATATCCTCAAGTACCTACGGAGGACTAAGGACTGGGTCCTTACCCTCGGTGGGAGTGATGACTTGAGAGTTGTAGGGTATAGTGATGCTAGCTTCCAAACTGATAGGGATGATTTCCGCTCTCAGTCGGGCTGGGTCTTTACCCTAAATGGAGGAGCAATTTCTTGGAAGAGTTCCAAGCAAGAGACAGTGGCTGATTCAACTTGTGAATCAGAGTATATTGCAGCTAGCGAGGCGGCAAATGAGGCGATATGGCTGAAGAACTTCATTGGAGACCTTGGAGTTGTACCAGCTATTAAAGAGCCAATGGAAATTTTCTGTGATAGTGATAGTGTTGTTGCCTTAGCCAAGGAACCAAGGGATCACGGGAGATCCAGACACATCGACAGAAAAATACCATTTTAATAGACATCGAATAGAAGAAGGACTCCTTGTGGCAAAGAGGGTATCATCGGATGAGAACCCAGCAGATCCCCTCACGAAGGGACTGACTCGGGTTAAGCATCTCCAGCATGCTCGGAGCATAGGGCTGAAGGATGATATTAGATTTAGTAGTTAGATAACCTCGAAATTTGTAAAGTGTAATTTACATTAGATGATGAATAAAAGGTGTTTTATTTATGAGTAAAGTGTTTCTATCTCTTGTCGATCGTTTACTATATTTCTTTTGCATGTTTTGACTTCCAGAATAATTTTGTTTGGTATAACATATTATTCAAACCTCCACAGTCGGTCATATGTCGGAAGTAGGTATGAATCAAGACTGTCATGATTGGTTGCAGAGGTCTAAGGTGTTGGACAAGGCTACAAGAATCATGAGTGCTCATAAGTTCTGAGCATTGGACTCAACCCACGCTCACTGGAATCACTTCATGGAATTCTATCTCAAGTGATCGTGAGACGGTAATATCATATAAGTCTTCAAACCTAGATATATGATTTGTTACTTACAAGTTGGTTATGCATTGATTGTACGAAAATGCATTGGTAACTCGATGTTATAAAACGTGCTTTTGTGTATAATTCAATGAGTGGTAGAACAAACATAGGAGTCGAAGTTTATTTGTTTCTTCTTGGATTAGAAGCTGATATCTGGGCCCCTCGATGATTTTGTTTTGACCTATGTACCGGGCCCGGTCAGAACTAAGTTGATGTGTTCAATTAAGTTCTTTGTCAAACAAATCGAAAATCGGGAAACAAACTGCTGGACAATAAGACATTGTTCCATGTATTTGTCCGGCTGATATCTAGAACAAAGGATTATATGATCACTTATCTTAAATGGCGTATCAACATCTTCTCATTTCCGAGAGACCTTGAAAGAGCTACGATTGCCGGTCGGTTCCTGAAGTGCTGGAGTTATAGTTATTAAACTTATCCAAGTGAGAGACTGTTGGATAAGGTGTCTAAGTCCATAACTATTTTTGGTTAGTACTTGACCCGACCCGGCATGGTCCATTTGGGTTGCATGGCACCATGCAATTGGATAGACTAAATGAGAGGAATAACACTTGGAGATTATTAATATATTATATGTTCTAATATATTAATATTATTATTTGATTAGTTTGATCAAAGAATTAATTTGGAATTAATTAAGTGATCAAAAGATAACTAATTAAATATATGGGTTGATTATGTAAATCATTCATATCTTGTATAGTGGGCTAAGAGGCTCCATGGATTATCAAGTTGGGTTCTACCCATAGGATGCTCCATGGATGCTCCATGGGAGTTACAAACCCATGGGTCATGGAAATGAAGAGTCATGACACATTAGGGTTTACATGGTGTAACCCTAGATGTGTCAACACTATATAAAGATCGCATTCTCCACCAAAATCGGCTACACATAAGAAACTAGAGGGCTAGGCTGATTTTAAGAAGTGTGTATTCTCTCAAAAGTCTTTCCAAGAGCATTTGGTGTTGTGTGAAGCATTTGAGGCATCACACTTGGGGTGCTAGGCTCACAAGTTTTCAAGGAACATAAGCAACAACAAGGTAAGTTATTCTATCTTTCATTCAAGTTAGAAATTGTTCCCCATGTATGCTAGATAGGAATATAACCTTGGAATTCAACTTTGCATGATAATTAGACAAACATAGATCCAAGGTTATTAGGGTTTCATGTACACTTAGGAAGTGTTAGAATGCTCAAAACCCATCAACAATCTCATTCAACTCTATCGGCTTACAGGTACTGTACCATCATGCAATGCTAAGCTCATACCGTCAAGCATAACCTAATCAGGATATCCTACTTGCTGTCTACTCAATACTAGAATGCAATTCTCATACAAATGAGACACATAAAGCAGGAACATAAGGCATCACTCCTAGATCCTTAGTCCTATTCTAGCATGCTGTTCTACAAAAGCTGATAAACATAACATAAACTTGTATGGGTACTTTGGGGAATACTTACTTGAGCTCGGCCGGTCGCGCACATCACACACTTTGTTCCTTCTCAAAACTCTTTTCTTAATTTTTAGAAAACATTTTCTTTTAGAAAATCTGTTAATCCCTCGATTTGAGTTCAGACACCCCCCGAAGGTGTGTCCGAATCCCTAAAACCAGGGCTCTGATACCAATTGTAACGTCCCAAATTTCACGTCTAAAAATTTCGTTTTTAAAACATTGCTTTAGGAAACATTAACAATTAAAACATTGATTAGTTAAACCAATTCACATCGACAACCAAGTTTAAAATCCATAACAGATAAACATTCAAAATATCAGAGTATAAATCCCAGGTAAAACACATAATTACGGAACCAAGGAGTGCATGTGTGATGAGCCGCTACAGCGCTTGCTCCTTTCCCTTAGCTGAGGAAGTACCTGAAACAATATCTGAAAACCGTAAGCACAAAGCTTACTGAGTTCCCCCAACCTAGCACATACCATGCAAACACGTAACACAAATACTGCCAGGCTATTCTGGGGCGCCTGACTACCCGGTACGGCCATTCTGAGGCGCCGACTACCTGTGTGGCCATTCTGGGGTGCCGTCCTACCCGTGTCAAGCCATTTTGGGGTGCTGACTACCCGTCGGTCCTGACAATCGATCCCCGGGGACTAGTCCCCTCTCACTACCTCTATCGCATATAACATATCAAGCCAGCATGCAAACACATCATCATATATTGTCAGACATTTCTGGGGTGTCTGCATAACCCTTCGGTCCTAACAACCGATCTCTATACTATCACATAAAACAGATCATGCTAGCACATAACATACCAGGTAGTAGCAAACCAAAATGATATCACAAAGACAATCTTCTAACAACAACTCCTACTGGTGGGCCGGCATTGTGGCCGTAGACCCACCGCTACTGGAAGGTAACTCACCTCGAAAAGGCTGCTGGTCTGTGTGGGAAATGACTGTCTACTGCTGCTGCTGCTGCTACTCTGGACGTTCCCCGGCTATAATTCCCACAAAATGATCAGTCAAACACCGCTAGATGTTCTTAGGGTAAAATGACCCCTTTTACCCCTTACCAAGCCAAACTTGTAACGTCCCAAATTTCACGTCTAAAAATTTCGTTTTTAAAACATTACTTTAGGAAACATTAACAATTAAAACATTGATTAGTTAAACCAATTCACATCGACAACCAAGTTTAAAATCCATAACAGATAAACATTCAAAATATCAGAGTATCAATCCCAGGTAAAACACATAATTGCGGAACCAAGGAGTGCGTGTGTGATGAGCCGCTACCGCGCCTGCTCCTTTCCCTTAGCTGAGGAAGTACCTAAAACAATATCTGAAAACCGTAAGCACAAAGCTTAGTGAGTTCCCCCAACCTACCACATACCATGAAAACACATAACACAAATACTCCCAGGCTATTTTGGGGCGCCTGACTACCCGGTACGGCCATTCTGGGGCACCGACTACCCGTGCGGCCATTCTGGGGTGCTGTCCTACCCGTGTCAAGCCATTCTGGGGTGCTGACTACCCATCGGTCCTGACAACCGATCCTCGGGGACTAGTCCCCTCCCACTACCTCTATCGCATATAACATATCAAGCCAGCATGCAAACACATCATCATATATTGTCAGACATTTCTCGGGTGTCTACACAACCCTTCGGTCCTAACAACCGATCTCTATACTGTCACATAGAACAGATCATGCTAGCACATAACATACCAGGTAGTAGCAAACCAAAATGATATCACAAAGACAATCTTCTAACAACAACTCCTACTGGTGGGCCGACATTGTGGCCGTAGACCCACCGCTACTGGAAGGTAACTCACCTCGAAAAGGCTGCTGGTCTGTGTGGGAAATGACTATCTACTGCTGCTGCTCCGGACGTCCCCCGGCTATAATTCCCACAAAACGATCAGTCAAACACCGCTAGATGTTCTTAGGGTAAAATGACCCCTTTTACCCCTTACCAAGCCAAGTCCAGGTCAAAGTCAACTTCCAGTTGACTGGACTCGCCGAGTCCGCGAGCAACTCGCCGAGTCCATCCCTCACTGATCCGGTCCCACTCACCAGGTCCCTCTCCCCACTCACTGAGTCACGCTTGACTCGCTACCTGGGACTATGGGGCCGACTCGAGTCCCAACTCGCCGAGTTCCTCGAGCAGATCCCTGCTCGCTTTCAATCCACACCAGAACACCCCATACGAGGGTTTGGCGTTTCGGGACTACGTTACACAGTTAATTCCGCGCACAGGTACAAAGGGTTGAGCCTTCGATGCTTAAACCCCTCGTGATCTGTGGATGTTCATATGACTCGCCGAGTTTGAGGAACTACTCGGCGAGCTCCAGGTAATCTTCATTGGACTCACCGAGTTGTTCTTCAAACTCGCCGAGTCGACGACCATCTTCATAGAACTCGCCGAGTCCTTCGACCCATTCCCTGAGTAGGCCAGATCTGGGACATGCAACACTTCAAAACCACAGATCCAAGGTCCTAGGGCTCATTTACCACGTAAAGTTGCAAACTTTACGTGCATGCATGACCCTATGAGCTCAAACATGCAATTCCAAGCTCTTTAAGAGGTCCTATACTCAGTAGGGACCTCAATCACCTCAACCACATAGACTTTATGCTACTAGGATGACCAAAAGGTCCAAACCCGAAGTCCTTGCAGAACATTAACCATAGACACATAGAGATTTAGGTTCTTAGGGCTTAAATCCTCTTTTTAGGGACAAAAAGAGGACTCAATGAACTAAAGATCAAGGTAGGAACTTTTCTACCTGAATAGAAGCCCTTCACAGAGTAGATTCCGGATCTTCTTCCCTTCTTGCACTCTTCAACCTTCTCCTTCTTCTCCTAAGCTCCAAACCACCTTCGAAATGCTAAAAATCACCCACAAGGACACAAAAGGGGCTAGGGTTTCGTTCTACAGATCTCTGGGAGTGCTAGGGGAAATGGAGGTTGGGTTAGATAGTTTAAATAGGGTACAAACACCCAGGTTAGGGTTTAAGTCCAGACAGGGTCTACTCGCCGAGACCCTCGGACCTACTCGCCGAGTAGACCGAGTAGATCCCGCGTCTAGTCCCGCTTCTACTCGGCGAGTTAGTCCTTCAACTCGTCGAGTCCAAGGTTAATCATGCAATATAAGGAGATTTAATAACCAAGAATACATACCAGCAACCATGTGCTACACAAAAATTTTCATTTTTATTAAGATATAACTTCCCAATTTATTATTCCATTAACTAATAACACCATTTATTCTGAATTGCATTTAATAAAAATCAAAGTATTGTAGAAACGCAAAATCTTCAATGTTGTTGATGAGTGTGTACAGTCCCGCCTTCGCCTTCCAACAATAACTGATGATATCTGAAACCATAAACAACTGGTTAAGCATAAAGCTTACTGAGTTTCCCCCAAAATACCACCATATAAACAGATCACATATATAATCAAACATGTCATGTCAAGTCAACCATCGGGTTGGAATACCCTAGGTGTCACACCCCAAAACCAAGAACGGCAGAAACGTTCTGGGGTGGAGGATGTCATGTAAAGTATCACAACACATTATAACAGTAAATAAGCAAACAACATCATCCATTGCATTAAATATATAATTTTAATACAAGTGTGTTTTGTACAGATATAGACACCAAAAAGTAAATCAAAATAATAAGATGAGTCTTGGATGCGCTCCGTCTTCTCAAAAGCTGGCCTCGGTACCTGTTTACTGACGACCTGAGAATACAAGTTATTTTGAAAGAGTTTATCAGCATTAAGCTGGTGAGTTCATAAGTATTTTAGTGTCGGTGTTTGTATCAAAACGTTTGAACGTGGTTTTAAACATGAGTTTGTAAACATTAGTGATAAAAGTATGTGAATGTTTGTAAGTGTTTGTAAAAGTTTGAATCTCTCAGAAAAACCTATATTTTCTATTAAAAGTAGCCTTCTACCAAGATGTAACTGTTATGTACGTTCGTTTATCGTAAAAGTGTGTAATTTTCCCAAGTGTGACTATCATTATCAAAATATAGTTTGTACATTAATGTTTAAGTGAAATGATCACTAAATGTATATAACGGATAAATTACTGTAGTACTGTAGTGTTGTATTATAGGAACTACTGCTGTACTAACTACCTTAAACCAGATTTATATTAAGGTATCATGTGATAAATTGTACCATACTATCGACTGGGTAAACAATGACAAATGTAGGTCGTAAAAAGAAATGACGTTTGGCACCCGCAGACCTACAGGTCCGGCTATAGCTAGCAGCAAGGTGTAGGATAGTCAATCTAGTATAGATCTACATTAGGGTTTACACTTTAGGAGATATCAGGAGAGTGGATGCTCCTGGGTTTGTGAAATTTGAACTTTTCAAGTTTCATAATGTTACAGCCCAAGTTCGAGAATAAAAATATTTTCTGTCAAAATATTTCAGGACTATAAATAGTTTTCTGAATTAAATTAATTCATTATTCATAATTCCAGCTAGAGAAAAGCCATTTTCTCTCTTACAGATCTTCGGGTTTTTATCACAGATTGTGAGTAACTCTTTCTAGTAGTTTTAGAATACATATTAGATGCTTAAAACATGATTTAGATGGCTAAATCATTGGATCTAGGAGTTTACTCCCCAAGGTGTTCTTGGGCGGTAAACTCCCGAAACAAAGCCAAAACTGACATTGGTGCTAGGATAAGGCCTTAGAACATTAGGTATACATGTTAGGGACATGAAAACACACACAAAACCACCCAAGATTGGGAGTTTACGGCCCAGAACTCTCTTAGGCCGTAAACTCCATTTCCTAGCCCTAAATGGTGATTTGAGGACTTAAGGACTTTAAGGCTTGCATCTAGGTTATTTTCCCAAGTAGCTTCAGGTCTTAAACACATCAAATGACACAAATGAAAGTGGGTTTACGGCCCAGAACTCTCCTAGGCCGTAAACTCCATGTAAATGATCACAAAGGGTGTTTTCATGACACCTAAGGCCCTAGACCTTTACAAGAAATTGTACCCACTAAATGGAAGGACCAAACCACACCAAAATCACTTAAACAAGTGAGTTTACGGCCAAGACTTGGTTCTTGGTCCGTAAACTCCTAAAAAGGGCACTAAGTGGTGCCTAATGCCTTCATATGTTAGGAATAAAAGTCTAGAACACATCCCACTAGTACAAGAGGCTTGAAAGTAACCAAGGAATCACCCCAAGGGAGTTTACGGCCGTAAACTCCAAGGGGAAATGTCCTTAAGGCCGTAAACTCCTATTTGGAGTAATTCTAGACCTTAAACCCTTCCAAGAACATAGCCACTAGGTTAGAATAATTCTAGAAAGCATATGGGACTTCAAAACACACCAAACACACATGTTTGGGAGTTTACGGCCGTAAACTCAAGAGTTTACAACCGTAAACTCCATGTGTGATGGTTTAAGGAGAGTAAACACTCTTGTAGGGTCCTTTGGGAACCCTAAACTCAAGTACCATGTCCCACAATAGCTTAGATGAAGTCCTTACGGCTTAAAACACTTATATAAAGTGTTATCCATGTCTAGGATGTCTTAAACATTATCAATTAGTCTTTTGTGTCTAATTGAGTGCATATATGTGTGATTATATGTTCATTAGGATCGTAGTGTGTGCACAAGTCCTCGCTTGACACCTAGCAATCCGATACCGTTCAGTTCATTCCAATCACCAACTACAGGTGAGTTCATACCCCTAATCAATGTTTTAAAGGATTTTAAATGCTTTAATGGGGGGGGGGGGGATACAAGTAGAAAACAATAAGTTATTAAATCAATTTTATGTATTTTATAACTGTGTTTTCACTCAATAGATTTCACATATTTCAAAAGGAGTTACATGAAATGGTTTTCTATCTTAAAATACTTGGATAACAGAAGTATTAGTTTTGAAATGTATAATGACTTCAAGTCACCTTAAATTATTGTTCAAAACTCCTAGATATCTTGCAAAACCAGTATATTTTACCTTTTTGAATCAAACTATACTTATACGTATATGTTCATTTATATGTTAGAGATTATAGTTTTCATCCTTCGTTCAGTTTCCCGCACCCTGGCGTTGCGAGGGTGCATAAACCTACTTGGACAACCACATACTTTCCAGTTAGCTATCATAGGGATAGTCAGAAGATATCAAACAAGAGTCAGTTCATTCATGAGTCTATACTAATGCCTTACATGATACATGAGTACATGTACTTAGGATTATATGATACATGAATATGTTTACATATACTTACCTGTTACATGAACACACTTACATGAATACCATACAGGGACACTTCTTCATAGGTGCATTATCCTGTATTTACTTACCTTGGATACTTGAACTTAGATCTAAGAGGATGATTTATTAGTATTTACTGTGTAAATTGTCTTTCCTATCCCCGTTCAATGGGATGTTTCGGCGGGACTTACCATTCCGAATCTCACTGATTAGCACCAGTGGTCGATGACATCTACGGATGTCTAAGGTAGTCACTTGATTAGTAGTCAGTGACGAGACTAACTATCCCTCTGTCCACTGTTGCAACAGTGGGTGAGATGTGAATCTTCGGAGGATCATTAGGTTGACGATCTGCATCAAGAGATCGATACAAGGACTAACCCTCCTTCCATCCTGCTGCTGCTATAGAGGATGAGGGGACACTCTTCGGATGTTCCATAGGGTCTATCTTTCTCTTCAGCGATGTCGTGTTTGTCCTGGTAATCCAAGACAATAACACTTACATGATTATATTTTCCCAGTTTACTTTATTTTGTGATTACTTTCACATAAACGAGGAGTTAGACTAAGTGCTCTAGTACTAGTCAATAGAAAGGAAAAACTATCATTTTACATACAAAACATTCGAGTCTTGGTAGAAGACTACACTTCATTCATACAAAACATTCGAGTCTTGGTAGAAGACTACACTTCATACATACAAAACATTCGTGTCTTGGTAAAAGACGACACTTCATTCATACAAAACATTCGACTCTTGGTAGAAGACTACACTTCATACATACAAAACATTCGTGTCTTGGTAGAAGACGACACTTCATACATACAAAACATTCGAGTCTTGGTAGAAGACTACATTTCATACTTATAGAAAATAAGGGTTTTTCTAGGGATTTCATACTTACCTCAACATTTTCACTTAAAGGTTTACATGGCATTCATAGCAGATTTTCACAAACAAAGCAATGACACTTTTATACTTATGAACTCACCAGCTTTAAAGTTGATACTCTCTTTCAAAATAACTTGTGTTCTCAGCTCGCCAGTAGATAGGTACGGAGGACAGGTTTTGAGAAGACGGAGCAGTCAAGTCTCGTCTTTTATTTTGATTGTATATTTTTGGTGTCTTATTACAATGAAAGAACACACATGTATAAAAATTTACTTATAATGCAATGGACGATGTTGTTGCTTGTTTATTATATTACACTGTTGTGATAATGTACATGACGTCCTCCACCCCTGAACGTTTCCGCCGTTCGTGGTTTTGGGGTGTGACATCTTTCTAGAATAGTTGTATATGTTCTCTTTCTAGTATAGTTGTATATGTTCTTTCTCTAGTATAGTTGTATATGTTCTCTTCTCCTAGTATAGTTGTATATGTACTCATAGTAATGTGATGTATATGTTCTCATAGTAATAAGTATTGACTCATGAATGAACTGACTCATTGATATAGCAATAGTATAAGTATGATCCTGTGCTACCCCGATGGTAGCTTACTAATGATGTAACTAGTACGCATGAATATGGAAGCACTTTTATGTCTATATATGTACACATGATATATAATCAATATTGAAACGACCTTCGGACGACTACCAGATATCCCACCAGACCACATCCAAATCGAGGAAAAGGAAACAGGGCGGATGGCCTTCCTAAGCCTTTTAAACATTGCTTATATAACTATACATATACGGGCATGCAATTTATTATAAGTATAACAAAGTTTAAGTAAAAGTATTTGATAAGTAAAAGAGTTTGTAAAGCAGTTTGATAAACAATTTGAACGGAAATAAAAACATTGGTTTTGTAGTTATTAATCACAAGTGATTGTTACAATTACTACAATTATTCAACTTGTATTCCCCCCCCCCCCCCCCCCCGCCCCATAAAAGCATTTAAAACATTTAAAAGTATTTCAAAGGTTAATTAAAGGGGTATGAACTCACTTGTGGTGAGTGGATTGGATTGAAGTGTCGGATATTGTGCTAGGTGGCAAACGGAGACTTGTACATACGCACGAGCCTAGTTATCATATAATGAACATATATATATATATATATATATATATATATATATATATATATATATATATATATAACTAATTAGCCAAATAATAACTAATAAATTAAGTTGGGACACTCTAGAACATGAAAACACTTTGTATAAGTGTTATAAGTCCTAAGGGTTGCATCTAAGTTGTTGTGGAACAAGGCTCAAGGGGTTTAGAGTTCCAAAAGACCTTATGCATGTGTTTACTCTTCATTAAACCCCACACAAGGAGTTTATGGTTGTAAACCCTTGAGTTTATGGTCGTAATCTCCCAGACTTAATGATATTATGTGTTTTGAAGTGTTACTTGATTCCTAGAAGCAATTCTACTTGGTGGTTAAATCCTTGGACTAGTTTAGGGCATTAAGACACTCCTTTTAGGAGTTTTCGGCCCTAAGGCCATTTCCTTTTGAGTTTACTGCCGTAAACTCATATGGAAGTGGGTATTTTTATGTTTTCAAGTCCCATGCTCATCTAGGATAGGTTCTAGACAATTATCTAAGGCTAGTGAAGGCATTAGGCACACTTTGGTACCCTTCCTTGATGTTCACGGCCCAAGAACCATTTCCCTTAGAGATTACAGCTGTAATATCTCATGGGGATGGGTTTTTGATGTTTTAAGGTCCACAAATTAACTAGGAATAATTAGAGGCTATTGTCCAAGGCTTTAGGAGTGATTAAGGCACTCTTTGGCCTTTGAATTTGGAGTTCACGGTCCAAGAACTTCTTGGGCCGTGAACACCTAAATCGTACTGTTCTTGAATCATTTCTAGTCTTAGATACACCTACATATAAGCCTAAGATAGTTACTTAACAAGGGGAAAGGACTAGGTAGCATTTAAGACTCATATAAGAGTTTACTCTCCAAGAACGTTCTTGGGCGGTAAACTCTCGAATCTTGCAGTTTTGCTATGTAATCTATGTTATTAAACACATTATAAGCCATATAACACAACTAGAGAGAGGTACTCACGATTTGGGATGAAAACCCGAAGATCTGAGAGAGAGAAAATGGCTTTTCTCTAGTTGGAAATGTAACTAATGAAATAATTTGGTTAAGAATCATATATATAGTCCTGGGATTTTTGGCAGAAAATATTTTTATTCAAGAAATGAACTCTAATATCATAAGGTTTTGAAATACCCGAGTTGCACAAACCCATGTGCGTCCACTCTCCTAATATCTCCTTAAATGTAAATCCTGAAATACTCAAACTTATTCGGAAAAGTCTGAAATTCATTGCAACTGATCTAACTTCTATTGACTTGATAATGTTCATACAGAATGGAAATTTCGGGTTGTCAAATCATCCCCTCCTTAGAAGGAATTTCGTCCCGAAATTAGAATTTAAGCAATTAAGTAGTTACAGATAACTAAGTAAAAAGACGAGGATATTTCAGTTTCATCTGATCCTCACGCTCCCAAGTGAATTATGGTCCTCGCTTGGCGTTCCAGCGAACCTTCACTATCGGGATACGGCTTTGTTTCGTCTGCTTGACCTCACGGTCCATGATCTCTACCGGTTCTTCCACGAAGTTAAGGCTCTCGTTGATCTCGATCTCATCTAGTGGGATTACAAGAGTCTCGTCGGACAAACACTTTTTCAACTTAGATACGTGGAACGTAGAATGTATGTTACGAAGTTCGTCGGGTAGATTGAGTTTGTAAGCTACAGGGCCGATTCTTGCGAGAATATCGAAAGGCACTATGTACCTCGGATTAAGCTTCCTACGCTTACCAAAGCGTATCAAGCCCTTCCAGGGTGAGACTTTGAGAAGGACTCGGTCTCCCACCTGGAATTCCAAAGGTTTTCTTCGCTTATCAGCGTAGCTCTTCTGTCGGTCTCTAGAGGCTTTCAATCGTTCATGGATCTGAACGATCTTCTCTGTCATTTCCCAAATGATTTCTGGGCCTGTGAGAGTACTGTCAGAAACTTGCCCCCTAGCTAATTGGGTATCACCCACTTCAGCCCAGCACATAGGGGATCTGCACTTTCGGCCATAGAGGGCTTCAAATGGAGCAACCTTGATTCTCGTGTGATAACTGTTATTGTAGGAAAACTCGACAAGGCGTAAATGAGTATCCCATGCCTTTCCAAAGTTAATCACACAGGCTCTCAACATATCTTCCAGTGTTTGGATGGTCCTCTAACTTTGTCCATCGGTCTATGGATGGTAGGCTGTGCTCATGTCCAACCTTGTTCCCAGGGAATGTTGTAGCGATTGCCAGAATCTTGAGGTGAAACTACTATCTCTATCGGAGATAATGGACATAGGTACACCATGTAGTCGTACGATCTCCCTAATGTATGTTCTCGTAAGCTTCTCCATCTTGTCAGTTTCTTTGATAGGCAGGAAGTGTGCAGACTTGGTCAATCTATCGACGATGACCCATATGGTTTCAAGTCCACCCGTTGTCTTGGGCAAGATGGTTATGAAATCCATAGTGATCCGCTCCCACTTCCATTCTGGAATCCCTGGTTGTTGTAATAAACCGGACGGCTTCTGGTAGTCGACCTTAACCTTTGCGCAAGTAAGGCATTTACTTATGAAGGTAGCAATCTCTGCTTTCATATTAGGCCACCAGTATAGCTTTTTAAGATCCAGATACATCTTATCTGAACCTGGGTGGACGGAATACCGAGTGTTGTGCGCCTCGGTCATGACCAAGTCTCGGAAACCACCGTGCTTGAGTGTCCAGATCCGGTTCATGAAGTATAAGGCTCCGCCACCCTAGGATTCTAAATTTTTATCCATTCCTCTGAGGGATTCACTCGTCACATTTTCTGGTTTCATGGCTTCAAGCTGAGCCGCCTGAATTTGCTTAGACAAGTGTGAATGGATAGTCATTATCAACGACTTGACTCTTCGACCAGAATATTCCTTCCGACTTAGGGCGTCTGCTACTACATTGGCTTTACCCAGATGATAACGAATTTCACATTCGTAGTCACTGAGTAGCTCGACCCACCGTCGTTGTCTCATGTTGAGCTCCTTCTGATCGAATATGTGTTGTAAACTCTTGTGGTCGGTAAAGATAGTGCTTTTCGTTCCGATGTAATAAGTTTCAAGGAAAATCGACCTAACAGTAGGTCTTACATCATACCATACGGAAAGTTTGACAGTTACTAGATTCCTAATTAGAGTACTGAAAGTTAGGAATATTTTACAGACAAGTGCTACTTAGAGCACAGATACTAAAGGCTATTCCTTAACCAAAAGACAAAGATGTACTAGACATCTTTTAACGGCGATGGGAATTCCTCGGGCGAACCCTGAGGTCTGCCACTTGGCGAACCACCTCTTGAAGGTGTCGCTCATGAGCCCTCTGACGGGCTCGAAGTTCCATGACTTCAGCTCGGGAGGCAGCCAGCTGTTGCGGCAGGGTTTCATTGGTTCTCCTGGTCCGTTCTATAACACCCCGGATTCCCAAGTATTATTTTATTCTTTATTTTTGGGTGATTGTGAGGAGACTCGGCGAGTTGGAGTCCAAACTCGCCGAGTAGGACCACGGTTTGGTACGCGGGTTCACGTCTGGACTTGGCGATTCCAAAAGTGGACTCGGAGAGTCCATGCTGTTTAATGAAACCCTAATTTCCAGGGTTTGAGACCTATTTAAAAGGGCTTATGGTTGTCATTTGCGGCGACCAACCGCAGATAGAAACCCTAAAGAGATTTTGAGCGTTTTGGGAGAGAGAAAAGGCCATTGTTGACCTTTGAAGCTTTGTTTGGCAAGGCAAAGGAGATTCTAGCTAGGAGGAGGCAAGGGAGGTGGACATCCTTCGATTTTGGAGCTCATAGCATCATCTTGGAGGTATATATTGGCTTCATTTTCTGTTGTCATGATAAACATGGGGGTTAGGGTTTCTTGGCCCCTTTGTTGGTTAGATTTGATGTCCATTTCGTCCCTATTTGTGATGAGGCTTGGGATGAGATCCATAGAGGTCCAGAGAAGCTTTATTCCTTAAGCTTTATGAGGATTCATGGGAGTTTTGACCTAGAGTTATGAGATATGGGGCTAAAACATCATCTAGGAGCAAATAGTTGTTGTTTGAGCACCAAGGTTTGGACTTTACGTGATTATCATGCCTGGGGAGGCCAGATCTATGATTGTATGGAACAGATCTGACCTCAGGAGTGAGTTTGAGTTATGCATGGCATGGACTCACCGAGTCTGAAGAACAGACTCGGCGAGTAGCATGAAGTTTTCCCGTAACCACTCAATGAGTGGTCTTGTCGAGTTGAGGGGTCGACTCAATGAGTCAGGGAGAGTTAGGGGGGACTGAGTCAAGCCGGAACTCGCCGAGTTGTTCTTGAGACTCGGCGAGTTGAGTCGTGGTGGCCCCGCGATTTATGCCAGGTGAAACTCGTTGAGTCAGAGAAATACTCGACGTGTCAAGAGAGGATCCAAGGGAGTCAGTGGACACGTATAGACTCGCCGAGTCGCTCTAGTGCACTCGCCGAGTCCGGTCAAAGTTGACCGTTGACTATTGTTGACTTTTAGGGTTTGGTCAGCGATGTGGCCTTTTGGCCAAGAGAGGGGTAAAATGGTCTTTTACCCTTAAGAGGGTGCCAAGAGAGGGTTCATTCTAGTCTCGAGAGTTATATTCATGAGAGTATTTGCCTTATGTGTTAGGCGGTGGCGAGTTCGAGATTCAAGTGTGGGGATATCTGCTTTCTGCTTGCCAGGTGAGTCTTCTCACTATACTTTACCTTGAGTAGGTAACCAGAGTTATGTGAAAGAGTATTTGTATGCTATGTATGTTATACGTTGTACTGCATTATTTCTATGTGATTTATGATGTGCATGTTTACAGACTTAGAACCGGAAGGTTCACAGAGTTAGAACCAGAGGGTTCATAGAGTAGGGTCCACGGACGGCACCGGCTCGATTGAATTTTGGGGAACTCACTAAGCTTCGTGCTTATAGTGTTTTGTGTTATGTGTTTCAGGTTTCTCTCAGAATCACGGGACGGCACCGGCTCGATTGTACACACCAGAGAAAGAGTCATGTTTTGAGGATCCTGGTTTATTAAGCAAGTGAAAATGGAGTTATGTTTTTGTAACTCGATTATGAATGGAATTTTAAGAAAAGTGTTTTTAAGAATTAACGATAATTTTTAAATGAAAAATTGTTTTGAAATTTACAGTGTTACACGTTCCATGTCTTCTTCAAGACGGCGGATGCGGACTGTGTTGACACTATAGTTGGCATCAATCTCCATGACCCGGTTGATGGCTGCTCGACCTTGCTCAACATTACGAGCTATTCTGCGGATAATGACGGGCAGAGCTCGGTTAGCAGAACCACCTTCGCTGACATTGTAAAAGCTTTGGTCCCCAAAGTATGGTAAGGGTTGACCCTGTTCGTCACTCCAGCGATTCAAGTTGGTTACCCACAAGGGAGTGGGACCTGGGAAAGCTGGTCGAGGGTTGTTGTTCGGGGCCTAACCTACTGGCGGTAGGTTGTTGACTTCAGGCTCAGAGTCAGGTCCATCAAAAAAGCCTTCTGCGAGGTGATCATCTAGAGGGATTGGATGCTCATCTTCGAGCTCTTCTTCGATCCACCCTGCGTTGCCTTCATTTGGGAAGTACGGGTCGCCATGATGGAATCTAGCCATTTTAAATCTACGCGAGAAGAGAGGTATAAGAATATAGTATATAAGTAGCTTGTAGTAGCACAAAATACACCTATAGTATTTTAAGTTTAGGTTCTACTGATCTCCTTGTGGTATTGTTGGTAAGTTTTTAGACTTGTTAACATATCACAACCATTCTAGGGCATATGCTACTCACTCCTCAGACCAGCATAGTTGATCAGGCTATGCCATTCGCAGGACCGACCATACATCCTTGAGCTCACTTGTGATATTTAATAATCGTAATACTTTTGTTCTTGTCATTGTGACACTGATTTTAGTATGAATGCAGACTAGTATACTTATTTAAATATTTTAATATTTAAAGTATAAACTCTTGGTCAGAGTGTTTTAATCCTAAATGGGTTTATAGTTAGTATATCTTTTATGGGTTGATATACTCAATTCACTATAAACAATGCTTTGATACCAATCTGTCACACCCGAAAACCAAGAACGGCGGAAACGTTCTGGGGCGGAGGACGTCATGTAAAGTATCACAACACAGTATAACAGTAAATAAGCAAACAACATCATCCATTGCATTAAATATATAATTTTAATACAAGTGTGTTCTGTACAGATATAGACACCAAAAAGTAAATCAAAATAATAAGATGAGTCTTGGATGCGCTCCATCTTCTCAAAAGCTGGCCTCGGTACCTGTCTACTGACGACCTGAGAATACAAGTTATTTTGAAAGAGTTTATCAGCATTAAGCTGGTGAGTTCAAAAGTATTTTAGTGTCGGTGTTTGTATCAAAACGTTGGAACGTGGTTTTAAACATGAGTTTGTAAACATTGGTGATAAAAGTATGTGAATGTTTGTAAGTGTTTGTAAACGTTTCAATCTCTCAGAAAAATCTATATTTTCTATTAAAAGTAGCCTTCTACCAAGGCGTAACTGTTATGTATGTTCGTTTATCGTAAAAGTGTGTAATTTTCCCAAGTGTGACTATCATTATCAAAATATAGTTTGTACATTAATGTTTAAGTGAAATGATCACTTAATGTATATAATGGATAAATTACTATAGTAATGTAGTGTTGTATTATAGGAACTACTGATGTACTAACTACCTTAAACCGGATTTATATTAAGGTATCATGTGATAAATTGTACCATACTATCGACTGGGTAAACAACGACAAATGTAGGTCGTAAAAAGAAATGGCGTTTGGCACCCGCAGACCTGCAGGTCCGGCTGTAGCTAGCAGCAAGGTGTAGGATAGTCAATCCAGTATAGATCTATATGCAAACTCTCGCTCTCCCTCCAAGAGACTCTGGCTACAACTCGGGCCATGACATTTAAGGCATGCTCCGATACAGTGGATCACAATTCTGTCAATGTATATATGTATATGTAATATATTATTACTCGTTCTAGTATAGTTGTATATGTTCTCTTTCTAGTATAGTTGTATATGTTCTCTTTCTAGTATAGTTGTATATGTTCTTCCTCTAGTATAGTTGTATATGTTCTTCTCCTAGTATAGTTGTATATGTACTCATAGTAATGTGATGTATATGTTCTCATAGTAATAAGTATTGACTCATGAATGAACTGACTCATTGATCTAGCAATGGTATAAGTATGATCCTGTGCTACCCCGATGGTAGCTTACTAATGATGTAACTAGTACGCATGAATATGGAAGAACTTTTATGTTTATATATGTACACATGATATATAATCAATATCGAAACGACCTTCGGACGACTACCCGATATCCCACCAAACGACATCCAAATCGAGGAAAAGGAAACAGGGTGGGCGGCCTTCCTAAGCCTTTTAAACATTTCTTATATAACAATACATATACGGGCATGCAATTTATTAAGTATAACAAAGTTTAAGTAAAAGTATTTGATAAGTAAAAGAGTTTGTAAAGCAGTTTGAAGTAAAACAGTTTGATAAACAATTTGAACGGAAATAAAATCATTGGTTTTGTAGTTATTAATCACATGTGATTGATATAATAACTATAATTATTCAACTTGTATTCCCCCCCCCCCCATAAAATCATTTAAAACATTTAAAAGTATTTCAAAGGTTAATTAAAGGGGTATGAACTCACTTGTGGTGAGTGGATTGGATTGAAGTGTCGGATACTGTGCTAGGTGGCAAACGGAGACTTGTACACACGCACAAGCCTAGTTATCATATAATGAACATATATATAACTAATTAGTCAAATAATAACTAATAAATTAATTTGGGACACTATAGAACATGAAAACACTTTGTATAAGTGTTATAAGTCCTAAGGGTTGCATCTAAGTTATCGTGGGACAAGGCTAAAGGGGTTTAGGGTTCCAAAAGACCTTATACATATGATGACTCTTCATTAAACCCCACACAAGGAGTTTATGGTCGTAAACCCTTGACTTTACGGCCGTAAGCTCCCAAACTTAATGATATTATGTGTTTTGAAGTGTTACTTGATTCCTAGAAGCAATTCTACTTGGTGGTTAAATCCTTGGACTAGTTTAGGGCATTAAGACACTCCTTTTAGGAGTTTTCGGCCCTAAGGCCATTTCCTTTTGAGTTTACTGCCGTAAACTCATATGGAAGTGGGTATTTTTATGTTTTCAAGTCCCATACTCATCTAGGATAGGTTCTAGACAATTATCTAAGGCTAGTGAAGGAATTAGGCACACTTTGGTACCCTTCCTTGATGTTCACAGCCCAAGAACCATTTCCCTTAGAGATTACGGCCGTAATCTCTCATGGGGATGGGTTTTTGATGTTTTAAGGTCCACAAATTAACTAGGAATAATTAGAGGCTATTTTCCAAGGCTTTAGGAGTGATTAAGGCACTCTTTGGCCTTTGAATTTGGAGTTCACGGTCCAAGAACTTCTTGGGCCGTGAACACCTAAATCTTGGTGTTCTTGAATGATTTCTAGTCTTAAATACACCTACATATAAGCCTAAGATAGTTACTTAACAAGGGGAAAGGACTAGGTAGCATTTAAGACTCATATAAGAGTTTACTCTCCAAGAACGTTCTTGGACGGTAAACTCTCGAATCTTGCATTTTTGCTATGTAATCTATGTTATTAAACACATTATAAGCCATATAACACAACTAGAGAGAGGTACTCACGATTTGGGATGAAAACCCGAAGATCCGAGAGAGAGAAAATGGCTTTTCTCTAGTTGGAAATGTAACTAATGAAATAATTTGGTTAAGAATCATATATATAGTCCTGCGATTTTTGGCAAAAAATATTTTTATTCAAGAAATGAACTCTAATATCATAAGGTTTTGAAATACCCAAGTTGCACAAACCCATGTGCGTCCACTCTCTTGATATCTCCTTAAATGTAAACCCTGAAATACTCAAACTTATTCGGAAAAGTCTGAAATTCACTGCAACTGATCTAACTTCTATTGACTTGATAATGTTCGTACAGAATGGAAATTTCGGGTTGTCACACTAGGCCCAGTCAACCTCCAGGGGTAGTCATCCTCGGGATGGAATACCCTAGGTTGGAATGCTAGTATACAACAAGTCCAATTAGCTATCGGGCTGGAATACCCAGGGTTTGTTGGCATACCGCCTCAACCCCACCGCTCTTTCCGAGCCTCCATGACTATGGCTTACAGTCGGCCCGCACTGGGTATCTTGGCCTACCGCACAAAGTAGGACTGCCTCAACCCAACCAAAAACAATATGTCGACGTATAAACAATCATGATAAAGTAAGCACATAATAAAGGCAAACAACAATCATACAACTCGCTACTGCTTACTAATCCTCTCACAACATACAATCCCACAACCAGCTAACCCACATAGAATGCGTAAAAATAAGTAATCAGAGGTGAGATAGCCACCCGAACAGATGCTCCTAGAGCCACAACCATACAAGGAACAAACAAGAGAGCCTAGGCCAACAGTTCTTAGGCAATCCTACATGACCACTGATAGTCCTTAAGGGCACTCCATAGATGATAACTAGCAAGCACAGAGAACATACAGTTCTAGAGGTTATTACCACAAAGTAACATACTCAATACCAGGAGATAGAGCTAACTGATCACAACAGCATGGCATCATACATAATACCAGAACACAGATCTAACAGATCACTAGTGTCACACCCTCAAACCAAGGATGGTGCAAACGTCCAGGGGTGGAGGACTTCATGTATAGTATCACAACAACGAGTACAATAGTGCTCAAAGTAAACACAACCAATCATAAATATAATCCGAAAAGAATTACATGGTTTCAAGTGTTACATATTTCAATGATTGATTACAAGATGATATAAAAATAGTTGTTCAATGTCGTAGCGTACCATGCTCAAAAGCTTGTGATTTCCTGATTTCGTTGATTCGCTGAGAATACAAGTAGTTTTGAAAAAATGTCCACAATTAAGGTGGTGAGTTCATAGGCTTTTTGGACGAAGAGTTTGGAAACCGATCTTTATAATGAGTTGTGTGTTACCAAGAAAAATCCAGTATTTTCCTTACAAAAGTGATGTGTAGTCTTAAATCTCAAAACAAAAATGTACAAGTATTTTCCAAGCTTAAAATAAATCATGCAAGTTCAAACCGACATAAACTCGTTTAGTTGAATGATAAACCCGATACTTTGAAATGTATCCCTTTTCTGTAAACCCGACACTTTATCGCTGTACCCCACTTAATGAATAAACCCGAAAATATATAGTTGCACCCCACTTAATTAATAAACCTGACACTTTATTGTTGTACCCCACTTAATGAATAAACCGGCACTTTATAGTTGTACCCCACTAAATGAATAAACCGACACTTTATAGTTGTACCACACTTATGACTAAACCTATTGTAATGAGTTCAAAAAGTAAATGGATAATAAACTATACCTATTATAGTTTTAAAAAAAAGTTTGTAATGTAGTGAACATAACTATGCCTATGACAGTTTATCAAATGTTTGTAAGGTTAGAAATCCTTTTGTTTCCGTGTAATACCTATTTCCAAGGTAAAACGACTTGTAATATAACCAATATGTATTTATATATAATAATACACATCATGCTCAGCAAGTTACAAGGTGTAAATGAGTTAATAACAATTTGCTAGTTTTATCCTTTCTATTCCTATTCTTGGAATAATTATAGAAAATTCATACGGAGTCGAAAACTAAATCCGTAAATTCTGAGAGTTCTTAAAACGTGTCTTTTTTAACCATAATTTTTATCATGATTTTTGGAAGTCTGTAACTTGTGTTAAAATGTCCATATTCACATATTGGTCCGAATTTGTTCTTGAAATGATAGGCTGTTTTGTAAAAATCACCATAAATTGTAGGAAAATTGTATGAAGATGTGCAAGTAGTCATTTTAAAGGTATAAATCTGAGCTATTTGCATTTATACATTTTTGAAAACTAAAATGTTTAAATTGACCAAAACAGTTCGTGAATGGAGTTAAACTTTCTTGATGACAGCTGTTGGAAAAGTTTAGTTGTATTCTTGGTGTTTTAACTTGTATTCCCTCCCCCCCCCCCCCCTTAAAACTTAAGAAAACATGAAAAGATAGGGGTATTAACTCACCTTATATGATTTCAGTAGATGGATGATGGAGAAAGGTAGTGTTCCACTCAAGAACACTAAGAAGATGTCTTGAAGGTTCGAAGATCAAAAATAGAAGGAAAGCCTTGGAAAATTCCTTGGAAATCTCGAAATTGAGAGAGAAGGGTTGAGAGAAAAGTGTTTGATCTTTTGGTGGGAATAAGAGAAAATGAGTGAAGTGAGGAGAGAGGGTGAGTTTTCCCAGCTCTTAGAACGTGAGAATGGATGGAGATTGATGGAAAAGTATAAGGATGTGACTAGGTATGGTGAGGAGGGGTGTGGGTTGGTCATAGAGTGGGTATGGGAGGTTGCTTGTGTCATAAACTAAAGAAAAGTCAACACTCCACCTCTTGCACTTCCCCCACTCTTCTTGGATAAGTTTTATCCCCAAAACGTGATTAATTAATAAATATAGGGTCTTATATGTTAAAATAAAGTTTTGGGTGAAAATCCCGTGTTAAAATGATGAAAAACGGGCTTAAAATGAAGTCGTAGTCGAAAACCAGGAAAAATGGGTGTTCCTGCGAAGCCCTTCGGATTTGGCCTTAGAGGCTTCAGACTTCGGGTCCTGAGGCTTCGGGCTTCGGATCTGAGGCTGAGGCTTCGGATCTTCGGGTCTGAGGCTGAGGCTTTGGATCTTCGGGTCTGAGGCTTCGTGCTTCGGATCTGAGGCAGTGGCTTTGGATCTTCCGGTTTGAGGTTTCGTGCTTCGGATCTGAGGCTGAGGCTTCGGATCTCCGGGTCTGAGGCTTAGGCTTCAGATCTGAGGTTGAGGCTTCGGATCTTCGGGTCTGTGGCTCAAACATCGAATCTTCAGATCTAAGGCTTTGTGCTTCAGATCCTTGAGCCTATTTTTCTCGTTTTTACCCTGTTTCAAGCCGTTTTTGACCCGGTTAAAGGTCGGGATGGCCCGAAAGACTATAATAAGTTAAAGGAACTTTTGAGAGAGATTTGGGAGAGATTTCACATACTTGGAGAGATTTTAAATACAGAGAGATAGAGTGAAAGAGATTGGGAGAGGCTTCTTTTGTGACCTGTTTGAGTGCTTGGCTCCGCAACACAAGGTCCGTAAGCCCCAATAAGCCATGTTTAAGGATCTTACACACTCCCGATGAGTATGCAAAATTGTTTTATCGGTTTGGTTCAGTACTTACCACGGTTTTAGGTTAAGGAAATCTGGATACACGAACTTTTCAATTAATGATTTCTCATTAGAATAGCAAGTGGTATAGTAATTTCCTAACGTAAGCCCTAGTACACAAGGGTTAACTGAGTCCACCGGCTTGACTTGTTGACTTTATTTGACTTTGACTTGACCAGAATTTGACGGTTGACACATCATCCCCCCATTAGAGGGAATTTCGTCCGGAAATTAGCACTTGGCACGGGACTTCAAGAGTTTAGGAAGAGATGTGGGTATTTTTGTTTCATTTGATCCTCGCTTTCCCAGGTGAATCCGATCCTCACATAGCGTTCCAACGAACCTTCATGATGGGAATACGACTTTGTTTCGTTCTTTTGAATCTCCCGATCCTTGATTTCAACTGGTTCTTCCACGAAGTGGAGACTCTCATTAACTTCAATTTTGTTGAGTGGTATCACGAGAGTCTCATCGGACAGACACTTCTTTATGTTCAATACGTGAAAGGTAGGATGTACTTGATTTAGTTCTTGTGGTAATCGGAGTTTGTACGCCATTGGGCAAATCCCGGCAAGGATTTTGAATGGTCAGATGTACCGTGGGTTTAGTTTCCCACGCTTTGCCAGAGTCAGTCGCCCAAGCTATTAACATGTCGCCCAAGGTTTGAACAGTCCCTTCTGTTCTGCCCGTCGGTTTGCTGGTGGTAGGCCATACTCAGTTCTAGCCTATTTCCATATAAGGGTTGCCAAAGTTGCAAAATGAATCTAATATCTCTGTTAGAGATAATGGATATTGACAGATCATGCGGTCATAAAATCTCTTTGATGTATGTTCTAGTTGATTTCTCCATCTTGGTGGTTCCTTTGATTGGTAGAAAGTGCACGGATTTGGTCAATCTATTAACAATTACCCAAAGGGTATCGAGACTACCCTTTGACTTGGATAATTTGGTTGTGAAGTTCTATAACGCCCGTAGATCCAGGCTAGTTAATTTAGAGATAATAGGGGTCGAAAACGACTTTTCGAGGAAAGATTATTTAGAATAAATAAACTTAACCAAGTTGTATTATATGTCACAAGGTTTCCGTGCATATAAAGAACGCCGAAATCTGAGTTATAACGAAGAAGTTATGACCCGTCGAAGTTTCGCGACGGAACCGGCACGACACCGGGAAGCGTAAATAGTGAATTTACGATAGAGCGAGATTTAGCCTTAGCAATCTAAACGAAATGCGTAGAGTATGTTAAACTAAGAACATCGATAAAACAACGCCCAAATCTAACTTCGTATGAAGAAGTTATGATTTTTCGAAGTTTCGGATTAGCAGTGTACAGCCCGAAATTTGGATATTAGATCGAGTGATTTTTAGCCGACACGAACTAAACAAGAATCGAAGATCTCGATAAGAGTAGCGTAACGAGAAAAAGATGGGCGAAAATGGACATCGGATGAAGAAGTTATGAGGATTTAACGGACCAATCCTGTCCCGGCCTGTTAATAATATATGAATTAAAATCAAGTCAAAATTAGCCGACGAAGTATAAACGAAAGTTGTAGAGTACATTCCCATCTTCGCGTGGATATAAAGAACGTCGAAAACAGAGGTCGTACGCAAAAGTTACGAATTTTTAAAAGTTGAAGCATGAAATTACGAGACCTGATGAAGGATCGATGACGTGGCGCGTTCTGAACCGTCCATCGCTGAAGAAAGCCTCGCTTCGGATCTTGACACGTCGCCCTTCGCTTTACACCCCGCGTCCGAGTTTGGTACGCCCAGCGTACCTCGGTTCTTATCCATCCGAGTCCGAAGTGCGAGCCAGCTGGTGCGAGCTGGCAACCCTATCCGAACTACGCCTAGCGTAGTTGCTGAACGCGCAGCATAGTCCGAACTGCTGAGCGCCTATAAAAGGCTGCGAAGATTTCCGAGTTTTTCACAACATTTCCTTTCTCTCTCTAGCCTATTTTGAGCCCCCAAAACCCTAGATAAAATCCCTAGCTCCTGAGGGAAGCCCCGAGGCTCCCCAAGTCCCGAGAAAAAGGAGTCTTTCGGTTTCGAAACGCTGCTCTAATTAAGTTCCGGATTTCGATAAAATTCGTTGTAAGTGAGCTACGCTTACGCAATTTTTAATATAGCTTTCAAATAATTATAGGAATGTTATTAGGTCCTTAAAATAATTATTTGGGCTATTATTATGAGTTATATTGAGTGTTATTTAACGCTTATATAATAATAATAATAATAATAATAATAATAATAATAATAATAATAATAATAGTCAGACTATTAATTTGTTGCGGTTATCGTTAGACTAAACCCTAGTGGTATTGGTACTAGGTTTTATCGAAGGAAATTGTTTTTAGAGTATCGAAGAGCTGTCCGAGTGCTGAGTCACCACCTTTCAGGTGAGTGCATGGTCCCCTTCAACTTACACATAGATATGAAGTATTTACTACGTGCTATGTGTGCATATTGTCTATTTACTTGCTGTCTATGCTCGAGGAAAGATTTTATAGATGTTTTAAATAATTTAAACTATATACGTATTTTATATCTACGAAAATGTTGGGGTAAAACATGGGTAGATATAATAAATGAAATATGAGTTGGATGATGAGTTGAGAGGTGATATAGACCATGAGGTATGGGTGAGAGGTGTACGATGTGAGAAGCCTTTTTCCCAAACGATGTCCCCGTCATTCAGCAGAGTATGGATGACAACCACGGACTATTCTAGACAGTCTAGTGGAACACTAGCAGGCTCACAACCTGTAGGTGTTGTGAACGATGTGTTCACCCGGTGTACTCTAAACCTAGGTGATCATGCAGACTTGATGCCTAAACCCTGATGATCATGCAAACTTGATGCCTAAACCCTGGTGATCATGCAGACTTGATACCTAAACCCCGGTGATCATGCAGACTTGATACCTAAACCTTGGTGATCATGCAGACTTGATGCCTAAACCCTGACAACTATGCAGACTTAGTGCTCGTTGTGTAAACCGTGGCAACGATGGACTTTGTGCTGAATCCTTAGGAATGTATGAACGAGGAATGGTTGATTCTTAGGGTAGACCCTTAAGAATAGAGAATATAATGGGGATGGGTAATGGGGTTTAATTGCTTGATTGTTTAAAACTAATAATTATATTATTGTGGGTTGAAAACCCTATGTACTCACCAGGTTTCCCAACCTGACCCACTCAGTTTATTTATATCACAGGTGTTGATATGAAGTCACATTACACTGAGAGATTTAAAGAGATGTATATCACTAGTGTAAATAAATATAAGTTCTGTTTATGCTTATGTTTCTGTATTAACGATGACATCCCAAACGTTTTAAAATGAATAAAATACGTTTCTTCGAAAATGTTTTGATAACGTATTTATCGTATTTTGCTGGAAACAAATTCCGCAACATTTTTATAAAAAGAAGTACTCTGATGTTTACAAAGCATAAACAAAATCGGTCTTTTCTGGCCGTTAAAAATGGGGATGTCACAAGTTCATGGCTATCCGCTTCCAATTCCTTTCGATTATCATTGGTTGTTTGTAGGAAACTCGAAGACTTCTGTTGTTCTACCTTGACCTTGGAACAAGTCCGACACTTGCCCATATGTGTAGCGATGTCAGCTTTCCTATTCGTCCACTGATATTTTTTTTTGAGGTCCAGATACATTTTGTCTGAGCCTGGATGAAGGGAGTAGCGAGTTTTCATGTGCTTCGTTCGTGACATTATTTCTTAATCCAACAACCTCGAGCGCTGCAATAGGGCCTGTTGTAGTGTTTCTCATTTGATTAGATCGGTAGGGAACATACGGGTTTGGTTTATACGACTAGACTTATTCGGATGATAGGGCGTTCACTTGCACTCCTGGGTAACCTTGTCTCGAAGTTTGCGGTAGGACTCGTACCTAGTCCATCTATCATTAACTTGCACATATAAGTCGTATGTATTTAAGGTTGGCAAGACAGTTGGATGAGTGACTCTGCCCCAAGTCCACAGCCAGACGAGGAACAGGAAATAGGGTGGAAGCACACATCCAATGTCCGTAGAATCTTAATTATACATTATCCTCGCGTATACACGTAGTAGTGGTAGACTAACCGTATTTGTACCAAGCTTCTGTGCTTCAACCTTATTTGCTGCGTGCGTGACATTCCCGAAGGGTCTTTTGGAGTTACTTGTGGTAAGGTTTCGGAAGGTATGATACTCCTCTAGTGAGTGTTTTGGGGTTTTCACAGGGAGAGATGACCCGGAGGTCCGTGCTGGATGTTTTTATAGGAAACAAAGGTTTCGATGTTTGGTGGGTTGGGTGAAGGGTCCTTTCGTAGCCGTTAAATCGGGAAGATGAGGACTATACCAATCGAAATTGAATGGTGACAACAGCATCTCTTTAGGTAAAACATGTGTTAAGCTGTATTCGTAAGAAGCGCTCATTAGAGTGATAAAGTATCTCGTGTTTCTTTTCGGTGTGTTCTGTTTTGTTCGATGTTATTGTTACTATAGATGATTTATCCCACATTGTCTAGCACTGGTAGTGAGTGTGTTCTGATAGCTAGTAATGACACTTGATATCATGATCCTTGGCGGTCACTCTATGATCGAGCGGTATATGTACGTCGTATGTAAATTTGGTATTGGTGAAATCGTCGTGTGGGTGGCTCTACCCTAATCCTACTGCTAGACATGGAACAGGATGTCAAAACGGAATTATTCGCTTTATGTCTTTCGTATTTTGATTATAATTAACCCCGATGTATGTACAAAGTCATCACAGCTTACAAGTAATGATTTTAAGGTCATATATGAGTGTCTTTGATTTGATTTAAACGAGAGAGTATTTTAACTACTTTTTGAAAGATGGTGATTTTAGCAAGCATACAGAATTCACTACAAACATATGGTACTTAAACGTTTTTTTCATTGGAAACATTACAAAAGTCCCAATAGGCTTCCACTGGTTTAGTTATCACACTCCTCGTGCTCCTCCGTTATTCTTCTCAGTTGGACAGTCTTTCTTGAAGTGTCCCATTTCACGACATAGGGAGCATACTAGACTTACACCAGTATTGGTGGTTGAAGTGATGCGCTGGGTTGGGGTCCTGCAGAAGCGGACGGTATGCCCTTTCTTGTTGCAGTTGATCCAACGTGGAATCCGGCAAGCTCCTGTGTGATGGTAGTTACACTTGTTACACTTTGGAAGTGTTCCCATATATTGCCTGTCTGATGCTTGAGCGATAGATGTTGTGGCTGATGTCGAGGCATGTGTTGTGACTGCTGTCGTAATTGTAGGGGTGGCCATGGGTTGTTGTCTTTTAGCGAGTCTTTGAGATTGGTTGCACTCCTTTTTGTTCCAAAACTTTCACTTCTTGTTCGTAGGTTTGTGGCCTAATGCATTTTCGTTGGTAGACGCCCGCTGGTGTTCTTGATTGTTAATGCGGTTAGTATTTCTGACACCATCTCTATGCCTATTGGCATGGTTAGCATTAAGCTGCGCCATGACGGCTGCCATGGATGTCGTGACTGTAGCTTGAAAAGTAGTAGAGTCTATCTGTAGGGTCGGCGCCTTGCTAGTTGGTTGGTTGCCTCTTGGTGAAGACATAGCTTTGTTTCATGATGAAAAACGACTTCGTGAGTGGAGATAATTATCTCAAGTGCATTCTTACGATTTATATTCACATATATAAATTTTTGCACACTGCTGTACTATTCTCAATTTTTCTACTAATGCTCCTGAGACGGAGTTATGGTAGTGGGTAGAAGTAGGTTTCGTACAGGCGTTAAGCTTTACTCATCTTAGGATCATGATTGTCCACACACACTTAACTGAGGAGTTTTGGTGGGATCCGGTGTATTAGTGCTCGTATGATCGCACCCTATAGGTCTACGAAGAAGGCATCCCTCAACCTTAATGTTTAAGGGAGAGACAGTAATGAGTTTTTAGAATGGCTATACGTCGCGAGTTTTCTAACTAAGTTTATCTTAGTTCAATTTGTAACGTATTTTGTTTGTTTTATGGTGTTCTGAAAACAATTCATAACGAGGTTCTATATATGATAAACTCATGTGTTTTAGTAGTTCTGTATCCAAGTGAAAGCTTGTAATTTGACCCAAGCTAAGTCCTTATTATGACCAATTGATGTATGCTTAGTTATATAATTAAGACTAAATAGACTTTCGAGTCTGTTAGGTATGTCCTAAGCCCATCTTGTTAATATGATTCTAGTAATTAAGGTTTAATTTTGACCTCAATGCAGGTCTACCTCACATCCATGCAAGGAAAAGTTTTTAATAGCAACTAGATCTCTCGATTAGTATGACCGCTTAAATCGCAGTGTCGTGCTACCCTTAGAATAGAGTAGCACCAACGCATACTCATGAACTTAATTTATAAGGTCTCTTGAGCGGTATGAACTCACTTACAAATATCCGTCCCTTATGATGCCTGAGGCAAAGTCGATGCACCTTGCAGCTTTGCCAATCGACGCTTGGCTGCAATCATCCTCTCTTTGAATGCCATGTGTCTACCCTGTTACTCTCTTACCTCTTCTCGAGCAGCGATAAGGTCCTAAAAAGAGAGTTGGTCTCTGAAATAGTAGTCTCTTTCCGAGTCTTGGGTACGTGAGATGGTAGGGTCTGTAGTAGCGCGCAGTTTTCGAACTCGGTTTGCAGTCTCCCTGTTTTAATCCCCGAGGTTCGCGATCTGCTGTGTCTTCGCCGGGAGGGCTCTGTCAGTCGGTCCCCCGTGGCTGAGGTCATAGCATCCTCGTTGGTCTTAACATGGTGATTGTTGTCATTGATGTCGACTTCAACCCTCGATCACGGTTGCCCAACGGGGCACAGATTCGATGTAGTCGAAACGGTTCGCGGGAACCCTGGCTATGCGTGGAGGGTTGATTACCTCCGATTCCACTTCTGATTCTTCTCATAACCATCCACCATTTCTCTGGTTGGGAAAGTAGGGGTCGTCTGGTAAGTAGGATCTTGCTATGTTATACGTGCGAGAATAGGAGTGGAAGAGATAGTTAATAGGCGTCTAACTCTATAATTAATTACTTATAAGGGGTGATCCTTATCAGTCATGTCTATAATTACATAGTGCATACCAGTTATACATAATCTGAGATAGAATAGATCTTCGAATAAATGACTCTACTCTAAATCCACAACCAAACAAGGAACAGGAAGTAGAGCAATAGTCATAGATTCTGAGTCTATGATATCTTCAATTATGTATAACCTTGACGTATGCACTCAGTCGTTAAAGACCTACTAATAGGGGTCTTTAGTTTTCACATAAGTTGGGTATTGTATTACAAAATACTCCTATAGTATTTTAATCTTTGACTTATGCTTTTTCAATGTTTCTTTGTAGATAGAATTGGTAAGTTTTTAGGCTTGTTGCAACGCCACAACCATTCCCGGGCATATGCTAATCACTTCTGGGTTAGACATAGTTGATCAGGCTATGTCCTTCCCAGACCTGACTATACATCCCCCAAGCCTACTTGTGCCATTCAACAATCATTACTTTTGTTTTGTTCTAGAATGATGCTGACCTTAGTATGTATGCATGCATGTATACTTTTAACAAGAAACTATTTATTTCCAAAACTATAGTTATTTGAAAAATGTTAAATCAGTGACCTTAGTCCCAATGCATTTATATTTTGTATATCTTATGTGGTTCGATATACTTAGTTCACTATAAACAATGCTCTGATACCAATCTGTCACACCCCCAAACTAAGGATGGCGGAAACGTATGGGGTGGAGGACTTCATCTATAGTATCACAACAACGAGTATAATGGTGCTCAAAGTAAACACAACTAATCATAAACATAATCCAAAAAGAATTACAAGGTTTCAAGTGTTACATATTTCAATGATTGATTACAACATGATATAAAAATAGTTGTTCAATGTCGTAGCTTACCATCCTCAAAAGCTTGTGATTTCCTCATTTTGTTGATTCCCTGAGAATACAAGTAGTTTTGAAAAAGTCTCAACAATTAAGTTGGTGAGTTCATAAGATTTTTGGACAAAGATTTTGGAAACCGATCTTTATAATGAGTTGTCTGTTACCAAGAAAAATCCAATATTTTCCTTACAAAATTGATGTGTAGTCTTAAATGTCAAAACCAAAATTTACAAGTATTTTCCATGCTTAAAATAAATCATGCAAGTTCAAACCAACATAAACTCGTTTAGTTGAATGAAAAACCCGATACTTTGAAATGTATCCCTTTTTGTGTAAACCCGATACTTTGTACTCGTACTCCATTTATATGAATAACTTGGCACTTTATAGTTGTACCCCCACTTAATGAATAAACCCAACACTTTATAGTTGTACCCCACTTAATTAATAAACCCGGCACTTTATAGTTGTACCCCACTTAATGAATAAACAGGCACTTTATAGTTGTACCCCACTTAATGAATAAACCGGCATTTTATAGTTGTACCCCACTTATGACTAAACCTTTTGTAATGAGTTCGAAAAGTAAATGGATAATAAGCTATACCTATTAAAGTTTTAAAAAAAAGTTTGTAATGTAGTGAACATAACTATGCCTATGGCAGTTTATCAAATGTTTGTAAGGTTAGAAATCCTTTTGTTTCTGTGTAATACCTATTTCCAAGGTAAAACGACTTGTAATATAACCAGCATGTATTTATATATAATAATACACACCATGCTCAGCAAGTTACAAGGTGTAAATAAGTTAATAACAATTTCCTAGTTTTATCCTTTCTGTTCCTGTTCTTGGAATAATTATAGAAAATTTATACGGAGTCGAAAACTGAATCCGTAAATTCTGAGAGTTCATAAAACGTGTCTAGTTTATCCATAATTTTTATCATGATTTTTGGAATTCTTTAACTTGTGTTAAAATGTCCATATTCACAGATTGGTCCAGATTTGTTCTTGAAATGATAGGCTGTTTTGTAAAAATCACCATAAATCGTTGGAAAATCGTATGAAGATGTGCAAGTAGTCATTTTAAAGGTATAAACCTGAACTATTTGCATTTTATACAGTTTTGAAAACTAAAATGTTTAAGTTGATCAAAACAGTTCGTGAATGGAGTTAAACTTTCTTGATGAAAGCTGTTGGAAAAGTTTAGTTGTGTTCTTGGCGTTTTAACTTGTATTCCCCCCCCCCCCCCCCTTAAAACTTAAGAAAACATGAAAAGATAGGGGTATGAACTCACCTTATAAGATTTTAGTAGATGGATGATGGAGAAAGGTAGTGTTCCACTCAAGAACTCTAAGAAGATGTCTTGAAGGTTCGAAGATCAAAAGTAGAAGGAAAGCCTAGGAAAATTCCATGGAAATCTTGAAATTGAGAGAGAAGAGTTGAGAGAAAAGTGTTTGATCTTTTGGTGGGAATGAGAGAAAATATGTGAAGTGAGGAGAGAGGGTGAGTTTTCCCAGCTCTTGGAACGTCAGAATGGATGGATATTGATGGAAAAGTACAAGGATGTGACTAGGTATGGTGGGGAGGGGTGTGGGTTGGTCATAGAGTGGGTATGGGAGGTTGCTTGTGTCATAAACTAAAGAAAAGTCAACACTCCACCTCTTGCACTTCGCCCACTCTTCTTGGATAAGTTTTATCCCCAAAATGTGATTAATTAATAAATATAGGGCCTTATATGTTAACATAATGTTTTGGGTGAAAATCCTGTGTTAAAATGATGAAAAACGGGCTTAAAATGAAGTCGTAGTCGAAAACCGGGAAAAATGGGTGTTCCTACAAAGCCCTTCGGATTTGGCCCTAGAAGCTTCGGACTTCGGGTCCTGAGGTTTCGGGCTTCGGATCTGAGGCTGAGGCTTCGGATCTTCGGGTCTGAGGATTCGTGCTTCAGATCTGAGGTTGAGGCTTCGGATCTTCGGGTCTGAGGCTTCGTGCTTCGGATCTGAGGTAGAAGCTTCGGATCTTCCGGTCTGAGGCTTTGTGCTTCGGATCTGAGGCTGAGGCTTCGGATCTTCGGGTCTGAGGCTCAGGCTTCAGATCTGAGGTTGAGTCTTCGGATCTTCGGGTCTGAGGCTCAGGCTTCGGATCTTCGGATCTGAAGCTTTGTGCTTCGGATCCTTGAGCCTATTTTTCTCGTTTTTACCCTGTTTCAAGCCGTTTTTGACCCGGTTAAGGGTCGGGATGGCCCGAAAGACTATAATAAGTTAAAGGAACTTTTGAGGGATATTTGGGAGAGATTTCACATACTTGGAGAGATTTTAAAAACAGAGAGATAGAGTGAAAGAGATTGGGAGAGGCTTCTTTTGTGACCTGTTTGAGTGCTTGGCTCCGCAACACAAGGTTCGTAAGCCTCGATAAGCCATGTTTAAGGATCTTACACACTCCCGATGAGTATGGAACACTGTTTTATTGGTTTGGTTTATTACTTACCACGGTTTAGGTTAAGGAAATCTGGATACACGAACTTTTCAATTGATGATTTCTCATTAGAATAACGAGTGGTATAGTAATTTCCTAACGTAAACCCTAGTACACAAGGGTTAACTGAGTCCACCGGCTTGACTTGTTGACTTTATTTGTCTTTGACTTGACCAGAATTTGACGCTTGTCACAACTACAGCATAGTAACATACTAAATATCAACAATCCAAGGAATGGATGGCCGTATATACTCAATGGTGAGATTGTCACTCAGACAAGTGATCCTACTCTAGATCCACATCCAAACAAGGAACATGTAAAAGAGCTTAGATCAAGAGTCCACGGTCTATCCTACATGACTATATACAGTCCCTAGGGCAACCCTTCACTAGCAGATAACCAAAACTAGTGGGTCGGCATTGGTGCCTTTGAACCACGAGTACAGTGAGGCTAAACTCACCTCAATATACATGTAGGTAACCACTCTAACAACAAATAAATCTACCAACTTCAGCTCACTTTTAATCACCTACGGGAGGATACTTGAGTAAATACCCGATCTCAGGTTATAGTCACTTGCAACAACGACTACCCCACATGAAATGATGATTAGGGATTCACATAAAATGACGATTAGGGTTAAGTAAGAACACTTAAACCATTAAGGACTTAACCACTTAAAGGTATGACTGATTAAGGTTTGACTTAGTCATTCTCGTGTGAGTATTCCAATCAATGACCCAAAATACATGCCTGATCATTGTCCAAAATAGAGCTCCCCAATTCTTGGGTTTTTCACATAAAATGATAACTAGGGTTAGTGTTCCACACTTAACCCCTTAAGTACTTAATCCATTAAGTCTGATATTCCATTAACTTAATTGTGACAACCCGAAATTTCCATTCTGAACAAACCATATCAAGCCAATAGAAGTAGAGCAGTTACAGTGAAAATTCAGACTTCTAGTATAAGTTTGGCAGTTTTCAGGATTTTACACTTAAGGAGATATTAGGAGAGTGGATGCACTAGGGTTTTGTGCAATACTGTCATTCCAATACTCTAGTCCATTAGAGTTCGTTCCAGGAATAAAAAGATTTTCTGCCAAAAATATCTCAGGACTATAAATAGAATTATGAACCAAATTGGTTCATTTGTTGAATTCCATTTAGAGAAAAGTCAAAATTCTCTCTCACGGATCTTCGGGTTTTTATACCAAATTGTGAGTACTTCGATCTAGTTATGTTATATAGCTTAGATTGTGTTTAGAAACACAAATTACATATCAAATCTATGAGATTCGGGAGTTTACCGCCCAAGAACATTCTTGGGGAGTAAACTCCAAAAAGTGGCTTAAATGCTACCTAGTCCTTTCCCCGTGACTTGTAACCACCTTAGACTTGTATGCTAGTGTGTATACGACTAGAAAACATCGAAATCGGATTAATAACCCAAGATTTGGGAGTTTACCGCCCAAGAACACTTGAGGAGTAAACTCCATTTTAAGGTCCTAAAGGGTTCCAATGACCCTCAAAGCTTTAGAACGCGAACTAGAAGCCTTCATTTCATGTTTAGGACACCAAAACCATTTCAAAACAATGAGGAAAGTGAGTTCACGGCCAAGGAACTTCTTGGGCCGTGAACTCCATGTTAAGTGCCTAAAGTGCCCTAAATGCCTTCATTGAACCAATAGACTAGCATAGCACATTACCTTGATGTGTCTAAGACCCAAATCAATCAAAATACCAACACCTAGGGGTGTTCACGGCCGTAAACACATGGCCAATTGGTTCATGGGCCGAAAACTCTAAATAGGGGTGTTTTGATGCCACAAACACTACCTAAGGCTTAGACTTGATTTTAGACATGTACCCTAAAGTGTTTAAAGCCTAGAAAACATAAGGAATCATAAGTATTGAGGAGTTTACGGCCAAGAGTAGTTTGGCCGTAAACACCTATAAAGGGGTCAAATGACACCCTAACTCCTTCCTTATGTCTAGAACCCAACATAGATCATTACCTAGAAATGTTTGAGACTTGAAAACACCATAAAAACCCTCCCAAGGGAGTTTACGGCCGTAAACTCCAAGGGAATATGGTCTCTGGGCCGTAAACTCCCCAAAAGAGTTAATATGGCACCCCAAACACTTGTTATAGCCTTGAAACAATTCACCACATGAGTTGTATAATTGGTAGACACCATTTAGGGACTTGGTTGAGAGTTTACGGCCAGGAGTTTACTCCCCTGGGCCGTAAACTCCAAAGAACATTGTCATTAGACCTTAAACTCCCATTAGGGGCATTGCACTCCTTTGTTGCAACCCATTAGCCTCCTAGCACTTGACCACAAGTGTTTTCCTCGCGTTTAAATGTTTATACTTGTATAATTAGTGTTTAAATCACTAATTATTTATATACATATGCTTTCATATGAAATTAGGATCATTGTGTGTGTCTAAGTCTTCACATGACACCAAGCACTTGTCCGATCCTTCCGTACGATAACAGTCCGTTCAATTCTAGTCACTTACTGCAGGTGAGTTCATACCCCTTAACTAATGTTTTAAACTATTTTTAAATGTATTATGGGGGGATACAAGTAGAATCATGCTACTTATTATATCAATCACATGTGATTAATAAGTAGAATTATGCTAGTTATTACATCAATCACATGTGATTAATATACAACATTCAAATGATTTGGCTACTCATTAGCCGTTTTACCAAACAGTTTCCTTCAAATGATTTTTATAAAAATTTTATATGTTTTAAACTCCTTATTACAATGTACATCTTACTCTGTATATTACATTTCAAACTGATTTACAATTGTGTTTCAAACAAATGTTTCTTTATACTTAAACTGTTTTATCAAACTTATGCCTTCAAACTGTTTTATAGATTGACATCAAGTCGATCTTTTCTTAAAATAATCTTTATGTTCAAATGTTTTACAAAACTTAGTTATGCTTTTATATTATAAATTGCATGCCTCCATCTGTATAGTTATATAAGAAATATTTAAAAGACTTAGGAAGGTTATCCACCCTATTTCCTTTTCGCGCTTGAGATGTGGTCTGGTGGGATATCGGGTACTCGTCCGAAAGTCGTTTAAATATTAGTTATATATCATGTGTACATGTATAGTCATAAAAAGTGCTTCCAGTTCATCTCATACCCTTGGGTAGCAAGGGTATACATCCATGTTCATACGTACCAGTTAGATTACTAGTAAACTACCATATGGGTAGTTTAGGAAGATACTAAAACAATTACTAGAACGCGATATCATACAATGAGTCAGTTCATTCATGAGTCAATACTTTCTAGAACATTACAGTACATTACATATACAAATATACTTAAAAGAGAACATATACAACTATACTAGAATGATTACATTACTATACTTGCTAGCTAGAGAGCACGTACATTACAGCTAGAACAGTTCATTACATTATATATACAAGAATACGTTAACAATTGTGATCCACTGTATCGGAGCATGCCATAAATGTCATGGCCCGAGTTGTAGCCATAATTCTCTTGGAGGGAGAGCGTGAGTTTGCGTATAGATCTATACTGGATTGACAATCCTACACCTTGTTGCTAGCTACAGCCGGACCTGCAGGTCTGCGGGTGCCAAACGTCATTCCGTTATTACGACCATTCGTATGTCGTTGTTACTAGTCGATAGTATGGTGCAATTTATCACATGATGCCTTAATATAAATCCGGTTTAAGGTACTTAGTACAGCAGTAGTTCTCATAGAGCTACGTTTTAGTACTACATTAATTTTCCCTGTACATATATTTAGTGATCTTTTCACTTAAACTATAAATGTAAAAACTATATTTTGTTAATAATGGTTACATTTAGGAAAATTACACACTTTTACAAGAAACGAACATTTAGAACAGTCAAGTCTTGGTAGAAGACTACATTGAGAACAATTAGGTCTTGGTAGAAGACGCACTTTATATAATAATAGGAATCATAGGGATTTCTAGGGTTTTTCAAACGTTTACAGTTGTTTTACAAACATTTTCATACTTACAGTTCACTTACAAACATTTTCATCCTTACAGTTCATAAACTTACAAATTCTTACATACAAATTAAGACACTAAATACTTATGATCTCACCAGCTTCAAAGCTGATACTCGCTTTCAAAATTACTTGTATCCTCAGGTCATCATAGACAGGTACCGATGCAAGGAGAAAGGAAGATGGAGCTTGTTCAAGACTCATCTTTCATTTTGATATATGCTTTAGTGTTTATCAAATTTTGACATAACACATATGTATAATAATTATATTATTAATGAAATGGATGATGTTGTTGCTTGTTTACTACTTTACATTGTTGTGATATTATACATGACGTCCTCCGCCCCAGAACGTTTCCGCCGTTCTTGGTTTTGGGGTGTGACATTAATTGTAGAGAATTATTAAGTATTATTTTAAGTTTAATTAATAGTTTTAATAAGGGTCCCGACCAACTCCAAGACTAGAGTTTCTTGACGTTAGGATTTTCTAACTCCTAAGTTAGATAATTAGTTAATTATATATATATATATATATATATATATATATGTGTGTGTGTGTGTGTTTATAAATCGGGGACCATCCACGACCACCTCAGGCAGTGGTGGTCGACAGTAGTTCATGGCGGCAGGAGGCGGAAACCACCATTGTTATGGCGGGAGTTATAAGTTTTTAGGTCGAAACACACACACACACATAAGCACACAAGCACCGGAGATGATGGCTAGTGGTGGCAGAACGGTGTAAGCCACCATCTCACGGTGGTGGTGGGAGGGGGTTTCCTTAATTATCTGGCCGAGAATTGTTCCTACAACATTACTCCATAATACACATGCATATTTACACCATAAAACACACACACAACCACCTCCCATGATAGTTGGTGGTGCAGGAGATGGTAGCAGGCGACAACCACCATGGTTAGCTGCCATGCTGGGTTTCTTCTACGTTTTCTAGCCATACTTCACCATCATGCAAACAGAAAACAACACCCACATACACATGCAAAATTACATACAAACATAACCACCCTTGCGGTGGCAGGTGGCGGTAACAAAACAGCAAAGCATAACGAAGAAGGAGAGGAGAAAGGTTTGTGCATCTTCAACCGAGAACAACAGCAGTGACAACCGCAGTTTCATTTTTCCTGCCTCCCTAACATAATGGTTTCATCTCGCGGTTCGTTGTTGTCGACAACGGCAGCGGGAGTAGCGACGGTGTCGGATTGGCGGTTCACAACGGTGAAACGGGGTTGGAAGCCTCCCTCTTCAGTCTTCACGGATCCTCCCAAGAACCCTCGTCGTCTCCGACGGTAGGGACATTGGTGGTTCGACGCATCAGAAGGTGGATGGTGGCGCAGACTGGAATATGGTGGTGGTGGCTGAGATCTTTAGGGTTAGGGTTTGGGGAAGGCTTCACATGAAAGAATGAGAGGGAAGATGCGTCGGGTCTTAAGTCCCGGTCATTCCTAAACTTAATTCCTTTTATTAAGTTTTGGTCCCTCCTTCCCCAATTTTTTTCAATTCAAATCCAATATTTACTCTATAGCCCTTACTTCCATGAATCTATTCAATACAAGTCCATATGTTACCGTTTTAACCCTCAATATCCAAAAAGATAACTTTTAACTCCCCTAAGGCGTATACCCCGCCAATTTAATACAACTTTAGGGATAAAATAGAAAAATTTTAAATATAATAAAATATATCTCGGGGGTTTAGGGTTTATTATTTATTTATCTATTTATCTTATTTATTTACTTATTTTATTTTATTTTATTTTTTTCATTTTAAACGGAATGTTACAAAGAACATAAAAAACAGAATGATGAAACATGGTGGAGGACGCTAGGAGGGTGAGGCGACTAGGGCATTGGCAGATGGAGGCGACTACACAAAGGACGACAGAGTTGCCGAAGAAAACTACGGTAGAAGGAGGTACTAGTCGGACGGTGACTGAATATGGTGGAGGGTTGTAGATCAACTATTGCATAAAACCGCCTTCATGGTGAGTTGTGGTTGGTAAGGGTCGGCTAGGTCAGAGAGGGAGATGAAGGGAACAAGATGAAATATATCGAAGAGAGTGTGTATGTACCTTACTCCGTTGTGATTGATCGGTGTGACAGAGGAAACGAAGGAGCTGAGAGATCGGATTGCAATTTTTTTTATAAAAAACTAGGGTTTTACCTTTGTTAGAAAAGAAATCAAGCAAGAGGGTAATGGAGATTTGATATTAGACCGCAATATAGGAAGGGAAGATGCGTCGGGGAGGGACCACTGGTGGTCGGCAAAATGGAGAAGAAGGAGGGGATATTCGCAAGGAGGAGAGGAGGAGGCATTCATAGGTGCTCGTCTTTTTATTTTTGTTCTAATAGTTTTAGGGAGGAGGTTCACATTGCGTATAAAAAAAATCAAGGACCCGCCCCGTCAATTTAGGATCCAATTCGAGATTTTCCTTGAACATACGTGCCTATGACTTCATTTCTCAGGAAATCTGCGCGGAAGATCCTGAATTTGAGACGTTCTACACCAAAAATATTCTCTTAAACGAAGGTATTCGTGCTTGGATGGCGGCTCAAGATCACCCACTGCTACCAAATCACACCCCCCTCCCCCAAGTTAAACTAGTACTTGTTGTTGCAACAGGATCCGTTGCACCAGGTGATAAAGCGTGGGTGTTTTGTATCCATTGAGTAAAAAGCAGGAGTAAGATTCGAACTCGGGCTTCATCTAGGATAACACAAGCAACTTACCAACAGGTCGGGTATGCCACTTCCATAATCATTTGATCTCCTATTAATTTTATAAACTTCTTTAAACAAAAAATGTTTGGTATAGGATTCAAACTTAGATCTTATACAAGACTAACCAAAGTATTTACCATCTGGCCAGGATTACCTCACCTGATTTTACTTTGTCTACTATTACTTTTTTGTACTTCCTATTTTTGTATTGTTATTATTATTATTATTATTATTATTATTATTATTATTATTATTATTATTATTTATTATTATTATTATTATTATTTTGGATCGTTTTTTTACATATTCATATACATACACATACACACATGCGTATACAAACACAATCATATATAAACGTACACATACATATACATACATACACATATATACATACATACATAGGCATTCCAATGTTAAACCATAAAATGAATAATAGATCTTGATGGTGTACACCACTTTATGAACAGTATTAATAGATATAAATAGGTGAAAGTATAGATAATCATGTATGTATGTATGTTTGTATATATATATATATATATATATATATATATATATATATATGTATACGTATCAAAAACCAGAAATATTAATAGGCATTAAAATGTGAAACCATGAAACGAGGAATGGATTCCAAAGGTTCATACGCCTTTATGAAAAATATTAATAGCTATAAGTCAGTGAGAATATAGATAATAATGTATAATAGAGGTGTGAAACAAACTAAGCGGAAAAAACGATGTTTGGTGCCCGAAAATACGAAAATAAGGAAACAAGAATAATTCGTAGGTAATCACCTACGGATTGGTGATGGAATTCTGACCGAAAGTCTTTTCTCTAGCTAATCCGTAGGTAATTACCAACAGATTATAAACCATGAAACGAACAATAGATCCCAAAGGTGCACACGACTCTATGAAGGATATTAATATCTATAAGTTTCTGAAAGTATAGATAATCATGTATAATACAGGTGTGAAAAAATGGAGCCGAAATAACGATGCTCGGGTCTCAAAAAATAGCAAATAAGAAATATATGTAGCTAATACATAGGTAATTACTTAAGGATTAATAACAGAATTTTCTTATTTTCGGTTTTCTGAGCCTCGAGTGTCATTTTTTTCGTTTCGTTTTTCTCACACCACTATTATACATGATTATCTATACTTTCACCAACTTATAGCTATTAATATCTTTCATAAAGTCGTGTGCACCTTCAGGATCCATTACTCGTTTCATTGTTTAACATTGTAATTTGTATTAATACTTGTGATTTTTGATACACATACATATACACACATACACACATACATACAAATAGACACATAGACATACACATACACATACACATGGAAATGCACACATACACATAACTATGCATACACACAAACATATATATATATATATATATATACACACACACACATGTACATATACACATACAAAAACATATACATACGTATATATACATACATACACATATATACACATACAAATGTACATATTTCTCCTTATTATCATAATTTTTCATTATTTATACATTAAACGTATATTATTTCACTTTATTGATGTATTAAACGTAGTTTTTTTCATTAATCGTTTGTGTGTTAAAGACATTCGCTAATCAGTAGTCATTCCGTAGGTAGCTACCTACAAAATACCTATGGATTTACTTATGTTGCTATTCCGTAGCTATCTCGTTACTAAATTAGGGCATCCTATTCCATAGGTAGTTACCTACAGAAAATCTCGGTAGCTACTTTATGTAGGAAAACACCTTATTTTTTAATAGTGTTTTGCATTGGTTAGTCAAGTTGTTATACAAATTGTTAAATTGTGTAACAAGTTTGTTGATATCATTTTAATTCATTTAAGTTTGGTCTTTGCTTCAATATTCTCCTCAGTTTATTTCTTTGTGGAAACAAGTCATAACGTGTCTCAAAAAAAACATTTTCCTTTTTGGTCCTTGTCGACCACTAGGTCCCCCGATACGAGCCAATACGATTTCTTCTTCCACCCCCATGCTTTAGAAGTAGCATTTCCATTTCTTTTTGGAGATTCGGCCCTCGCTTTGTTTTTTTTTGTGTGGTTGATGTTGGGTTCGAGTAACCAAAACGCTTTCGGCGAAGGGGTTGAAGCTATAAGAAAACAGTTGTCACATTTTCCCTACTTTTCAATTGGTTAGTCAAGTTATTATACAAATTGTTAAATTGTGTAACAAATTTCTTTATATTATTCTAATTTGTTTAACTATGGTCTTTGCTTCCTGAAAGTAATTATGCGCTCACTTGTTAAAGTGATGATTCGTAATTCGAATATCGCTTCATTTCTAGCAACTGTCTTTTTCCGTCGACGTAAACTAGTATTATTATCACTAACTTTTAGTTTAATATTTATTGAGACTAATTATTAGTCTAGATTTATCATTAACTCAAAGTCTACTTTCATGATCTATCAAGTAAGGAACAACCAAGTAGGATTACATTGGATGTAGGGTCTGTTTGGTTTACGAAGTTTACTATTTGGAAACCTCACTTTAAACACCTCTCTAAATCACAGCTTAGACATCATCTCCGTAAGTAGATCAATTAGTGTAACGACTTGGAATCACTGATAAATCTTGTTCATAGATTGATAATAACGATAATGAATTTAAACATAAGTTACACTTAAAGCGTAATAGGTGTAGCTCAACTTATAGTGTTTCTAGCACAAACTTAGAACTCCAATGTCAGAACTTCGTCACTGAATCTTTTTTTTCTAAAACGATTCTTGTAGCGCTTCAGCGCTCACCTTATTATACAAAAACTACAGCAAGAGAAGTCGCATCACGAAGGACCGAAGTGCTTGGGACAAGAAGAGAAAGACTCTTGAATCAAGAGAATGGTGCAAGAAATATGAGAGCCTAGAGCATCTTATTTATAGCAACTGAATTTTAAAAAACCATACTCTATAGTTACATAAATGACCTTATAGTTATTTAAACGACTAAACACCCCTTTATAATATTATATTAAATATATGTAACAATATTTGTACTAAAGTAATATCGAAAGTACTCAACATTGGTCTTATAACGACTGAATCATTGATACCTTTCTAATGATATATACATATGTATGTATATGTATATGTATATGTATATATGATTTATACTTTATTTTAATAAGTAAATATGCTATTATAAACTATAACTCGTTCATACAAACTCCGTTTTTGACGTTTTTTATATCCATGCGTAGCTATTGACGAGATCTACAACTTTCGTTTAGACTTCGTCGGCTAATTTTGACTTTATTTTTCGTCCATATTTTTATAAAATTAAAGGATTTTGCTTAAATCATAACTCTCTCGTTAGGACTCCGTTTTTGACATTTTTTTCTCAAAATTCTTATTTTAAAGAGTACTACAAATTTCTTTTTGGTGACATTAGCTAAAAAATCAACCATTCCTTTTGTAGCTTTTTACGTCACATATTCATTATGCGGGACTAACTTTCGTATCTTATAAAAATCATATCTAATTCATATGGAGACGAATTTCTACGAAATTTATATTTTCGGGATCAGGAAGACGTGTAGTTTCGGCTAATTTTTCATATTTTATTATATTATAATAATCATGAAACACATAAATACTCATATAATTCTTCTTTATTACGTCAAATAAGTTACAGTTGTTGACCCTAACTATTACTTTGTTTATGATTATTTATCATAGATAATCTTCTATAAAAAAATCAATTTTAACACTTATTATATCTTAATTGACTAGCCCAAATCTACGGGTGTTACAGTTATCTCCCCTTAGGAAGATTGCGTCCTGGAATCATCAACAAAACAGGGCTTGTATAATGACTCTGTATGTTTCCTTTCCATCCTAGGTGGTAATTGTAATTCTTATGTCCTTTCAAATGAGTATCTAACTCTACGACTCCTTAGCTGCTGGCGGTGCACAATCTTGCACCCACTCTTTATCCTCAGAGTTAATCGTAGACTTCGAGTTACAAACTCGGACCTTATTGAAGACTCCTACTTATTCTTAAACATACTTAACTTAATATAAGGTCTTTACTTCGATTACCGTAATAAACTGATATGACATGTTCTAATGACCTCTTGTCGTTTGATGTAACGCTTAGACTCATATCTTTTTGTTTTAGATTCCAGAATGGAAGATACATTCCTTCATGTTCTAATGTTATATAATGACATTCTTATCATGTAGCACTTCTAGCTACAAGCTTCTTACTTTAATCGCGATTGCAATACTTCTGTTGATGGCTTTGATTATCTATTACTCCAATCTTCTGTCTTAAGTTAGATGCTACATCGAACTTGGTTCTTTGAACCACGTAACATATTTATCTTAGTCGGACTCGATTTGATGTGACCACTAGGTTCGAAATATCAATCATCTTCTTGGTTATTACCAAAACGATGGTAACGACATACATGAACAAAACAAAGTCAATTAATAGCGGCTTGGTAACCTTGTGACTTCCCCTGATCCAAGTGTAAGTCATGTGCTTCTTGTAGTATAGGCCTCTACTACCTTTCACACCTACTCATACTCGTCCCAAGTATTGCCTCTCAGTTCACCAAGTCACAATACAAGAATTTCACATAGTCATTTAATACACCGGATAACATATTTAAGGTTTATATTATTTCTTGAAACGATTACATAGGTATTCAAGTTCACCCTACACTATGCCTCTTATATTAGGTTGCACCACATAATACTATATGTATGGCTACTTTATAGATCCTTACTCCTAATCCTTTGCATCGTCACCTGCTTCATCAAGTATCATCTGGAATGCTCTTGCCTTTGGCTTTGGCATATTCGGTCTTGTTGCTTCGTTTTTCTTTGGGCAATCTTTTGACATATGTCCCTTGTCTCCACATCCATTGCATACCTTATCATTAGACATAAAATCCTTGGAAAAGTGATCGATCCTCCCACACTTATAACAAGTCACTTCTCTGAAGCATCTCCCATAATGCTTCTTTTTTTCACTTCTCAAACCATTTTTCTTTATTGTTATCCCCATACCTCTTTTTTTTGGGGTCATACTTCGAGAACCTATTTTTCTTATCGGATATTGAAGACCCATCAAACTTCCTCTTCTCCCCTACCTCAGCTCTTTCCAGACCTTTTTCCCTAAGTTGGGTCTCTACATTCTTGGCTACTCTAATGATTGTCTTCAAAGTATTTGTCATTTTTATCGTTACACCGAAGTCTGATGGCAATCCATTATCAAAACTATCTATTTTGGAGAGTTAAGTCGGCACCAAGTAGAGGAATAGCTTCATCTTCTTGGTAAATGCGGTGGCATATTCATCAACACTCATATTCCATTTCTTCAGGTTCTGAAACTTGTTGTTTAGGTCTATCAGATCTATCTCTAAGCAGTATTGCATTTTCAATTGCTCCATGAATGCTTCCCAAGACATCCTCAGGGCTTCTTCCCGTGAGATTGTATTTGGCAACAACTTCCACGAACTTAAAACTCCGGTCTTTAGTTGTCTAACTACAAAGACGGTTTTTTGCTTGTTGCTGCAATTGCAACTTTCAAATACCATCTCCATCTTGGAGATCCAATCCATGATCTCTATTGGCTTCGGGATTCCAGAAAGACTTGGTGGCTTGGCACCTAGAAAGTTCTTATTCATACGCCCATCCCTATCAATCCCTATGTCTAGGTTGTTCCCCTTACCACTCGGGGTTCATCTTGACTCACCATATGACTGTAATTTCCCTCATCCGACAATTCTTCATTCAGTTCGGGCTGCACAACATGCACAGTAGGTTCATCCCTATTATTAAGCAACATTTTTATCATTTCCTCCCTTTGTTCGGCCAACATAGCCTGAATCACTTCTTAGACTCATGCCATCGTGATTGGCTCGGGTGCAGCTGCTACCTCTGGTGCATGCTCAATAACTCGTGGTTTAGCTTGTTGGTTTCCATTAGCATTTCCTAATTCGCTGCGAGTTCTTACCATTTCGATCTATACACTCTAGTAGATGTTTAATGTACAACGACTATAATTAAGATAGGGAAAGCTTTATTTACGATAGTCGTATAAATCTCTTCATCACTACGAAAAGTTACATGCTAGTTCTAATACCATAATTAAACGTTTAGAAAATATGAAAACATAATATTTCCAGATTCGGCCAGTAATAGATCATACATCCGATCAAATCATAGCATCATAAAGCATATAAGGCATCTTATAGCATAATTCATTTAGCACATAAAAGCAATTTAGGCATCTCCCCTAAACAAGCTAGTGCTCGTGTCTATTCAGGCATACATCCTAAATATATAAGACACTCATCTCACAATCATTGCTTAGCATTCTAAGTTTAAGTCTAGAAATAAATCCATACACCAAATTCTCTTAAACTAATGCTCTGATACCAACTGTGACATCCCCGTTTTTCACGGCCAGAAAAGACCAATTTGTTTATGCTTATTTAAAAATCAAAGTATCTTTTTGAAGAATAGTATTGCGGAATTTGTTCCCAGAAAACATGATAAAAATGTTATCAAATCATTTCCGAAGAAATGTATTTTATTTATATTAAAACATTGGGATATCATCGTCAATACAAAAACATAAGCATAACGAAATATTACAATCCTTACAGTAATTTAAACTGATGGCTTAATACTCCTTTAATCTCTCAACAAAATGTATCTTTAACATTGCTACATGTGATACAGTAAACTGAGTGGGTCAGGTTAAGAAACCTAGTGAGTACATAGGGTTTTCAACCCACAATAATATAATTATTATGTTTAATCATCAAACAATTGAACCAATTTCCCATCCCCATTATCTTCTCTATTCTTAAGGATCTACGATAACGATCATCTATGCTGAGAAGTATTGTTCAGGGATTCCTCCATGATACTTTTTAGTAGGTATTATTCTATATTTAATCCTAAGTATTTGTCCTAAGGAATGGGCATGAAGTCCATCGCTTCCGGGGTTTATCTAATAGGCACTAAGTCCATAGCTGCCAATGTTATCTATTAGACATTAATTCCATAACTGCCAATGTTCAGTTATAAGGCACTAAGTCCATAGCTGCCAAGGTTTTTACAGTACATCTGGTGAACACGTAGTTCAAAAACACCTACAGGTTGCGAGCCTGTTAGCATTCCATTGGACTATCTAGAATAGTTTGTGGTCATCAGCTATACTCTGCTAGATGACTGGATCAACTTTAAAGTCAATACTTCTCATTATCTTACACCTCTCGTCATCTACATCATCTTTCATCTCTCATCATTCATCTACCCATCTTTACCCAATATATTTATAAATACATATACAGTTTAAATCACATAAAACCTGTATAAATCGTTCATCTAGCATATATATGATATATCAGGAACACGGATAATAAGCACATATATCATGTATTAATATTAAATACTTCATATCTATGTGTGACACCCCTGAACCAGACGGCGGAAACATCTGAGGGCTCACGTGACTTAAATTGAATATCATCAAAATGAATATACATGAATCATAACATAAACATCACCATGCATCAATATCTTACAACTGAAATTGTTCACATCAAGTACATTGTTTTAGCATTACAAATCCATAACATAAAGAGTTTGATACTTTTCAAAAGCACAACACCCTAACATACTTGGTACTACTCCTCAGCTTACCTGTTACCTAAGAATACAAGTTATTTTGAAAAATGGTCAACATATGGAATGTTGGGGAGTTTATAAGCAGGTTTGATATGAAAAATGTTTTGTGTAGTTTAAAAGAAAACAACCTAGAAAACCCGATATTTTCTGAAAAGTCCATTGTTTATATAAAAGTGTAAAGATCCGTAAATATATGCACGATGATTTCCAGACGTGTATAGTTGAAAAGCTTCGTATTAAAAGTACCAATGAAAAATGTTGAACTTCCCCGGGAAACCCGATCTTTTCCGAAAATAATAAATATATCATATAACGGTTCGAATTGTAATTCCATCACCTGAATGATTTTTGATTTGCCTTGATTACTTGATTATTATTGGATTTATTTATGTGAGTCATTATAACCATGCATGATAATGACTAACTCGTCTGTATTGGCACTCTGGTGAATGCCGGAATTGATCTTAAGATTTTGTCACCCTAGACTGGCCGAGTCTAACTGTAGCGAACAACTGAGGTGTGGGGGAGTCACCCCCGTATAGATCTATACACAAACTCTAGCTCTCCCTCCAGGAGACTTTGATTATAACTACAGACTACGACCGACACACGTTGGTGCCACCCGTTATTACTCACTAAATCCCAATTGACTTTGATTACTATTGATTATCAACCTGTACTTGTTTACTTGGATTGACGATAGGCTTAATAAACGAGGAGAAGAGGATTACAAAATCCTACTAATCCCACGTATTATTTATGTCTATTGGATATACGAAGGACACACTGGCTCATTTCACATTTGATTCACATGGACCTTACTAGCAATGCTAATGGGCCACTAAGGCCCAATAGCACATAAGAGCCATTGAGGGTCCCTTAAATATGAAATTGGGTCATAGAAGGCCTAATAACATTTATAATTATCCCTTGGGCCCAAAAATCATGTTAATGGGTCACAAAGGCCCAACAAGCATGTTTGGAACTTTCAAGCCCAAATAATTTAATGTTTACGTGTTTTAGGTATAGTTTAATTGTTGGAAAGTTTGATCGGGTAATTGTTAATTTTGCACCGGAACAAGGCCGGTCGGTTATTTTTAATGATGTTGGAATTATACGTATTTTCATCTTTCCATTTTCATGAATTGTAGTTTGGTATTTTTATTTTAACTCAAATATCTTAAAATTAAATAATTGACTTAAAATCTTGGTTTGAACCCCTTTCAGCCCTTCTTTGGTAAAATTGACAATTTTAGTCCTTTTATATATATAAAGATATTTTAAGCCCTTAAACCATTTTCTTGACACCTTTGACCCAAAGGCTTGTTCAAGTGATATTTTTAGCTCAAAACTTATTCTTCGGCAGTTTCAGCCCTTCCAAAAAAGTATTTTTCGGTTAAAGCCCAAACTTTTTGCAACTTTTACAATTTTGACCCAAAATCCAAAAAAGTTTACAATTTTGATCCTTGTTTGGAAAATACATCATTTTAACCCCTGAAGTAGTATTATTCACCATTTTACCCCCTTTTTTGAGAAGTTTATCGTTTCAACCCCTTGAAAGTTGAAAATTTCGCAAGTTTTGGCTCATTGGGCCGAAAAGCCCAAAATTTGGCCCATTAAGCCATAGATTTCATTTCTGACCTTTAAAACAATATGATATTCATAAAAACACTTATTTGTACTATTTTAACTCTTTTAATCCTTGAGAAAACCTTGAATAGAAATTTTTGAAGCCAACTTTCGTTTGTTTGACAATTTTAGCCCAAAAGTGAGTTTTATGTTGCAATATGTATACTTTAATCTTAGAGGGTAATTTTCTTAACTTGTTTAGTGTAAGATGTTCTAGATCATGTTTATCTTCCTCTTAGATGCATTGATCTCGAGATTTCCATTCTTTTTGTTACATATTTATCACATAAACACATGAAATCACACATAACATACACATACACAGTTTAAATCTCATAAAACTTGTATAAATCGTTCATCTAGCATATATATGATATATCAGGAACACGGATAATAAGCACATATATCATGTATTAATATTAAATACTTCATATCTATGTGTGACACCCCTGAACCAGACGGCGGAAACATCTGAGGGCTCACGTGACTTAAATTGAATATCATCACAATGAATATACATGAATCATAACATAAACATCACCATGCATCAATATCTTACAACTGAAATTGTTCACATCAAGTACATTGTTTTAACATTACAAATCCATAACATAAAGAGTTTGATACTTTTCAAAAGCACAACACCCTAACATACTTGGTACTACTCCTCAGCTTACCTGTTACCTAAGAATACAAGTTATTTTGAAAAATGGTCAACATATGGAATGTTGGGGAGTTTATAAGCAGGTTTGATATGAAAAATGTTTTGTGTAGTTTAAAAGAAAGCAACCTAGAAAACCCGATATTTTCTGAAAAGTCCATTGTTTATATAAAAGTGTAAAGATCCGTAAATATATGCATGATGATTTCCAGACGTGTATAGTTGAAAAGCTTCGTATTAAAAGTACCAATGAAAAATGTTGAACTTCCCCGGGAAACCCGATCTTTTCCGAAAATAATAAATATATCATATAACGGTTCGAATTGTAATTCCATCACCTGAATGATTTTTGATTTGCCTTGATTACTTGATTATTATTGGATTTATTTATGTGAGTCATTATAACCATGCATGATAATGACTAACTCGTCTGTATTGGCACTCTGGTGAATGCCGGAATTGATCTTAAGATTTTGTCACCCTAGACTGGCCGAGTCTAACTGTAGCGAACAACTGAGGTGTGGGGGAGTCACCCCCGTATAGATCTATACACAAACTCTAGCTCTCCCTCCAGGAGACTTTGATTATAACTACAGACTACGACCGACACACGTTGGTGCCACCCGTTATTACTCACTAAATCCCAATTGACTTTGATTACTATTGATTATCAACCTGTACTTGTTTACTTGGATTGACGATAGGCTTAATAAACGAGGAGAAGAGGATTACAAAATCCTACTAATCCCACGTATTATTTATGTCTATTGGATATACGAAGGACACACTGGCTCATTTCACATTTGATTCACATGGACCTTACTAGCAATGCTAATGGGCCACTAAGGCCCAATAGCACATAAGAGCCATTGAGGGTCCCTTAAATATGAAATTGGGTCATAGAAGGCCTAATAACATTTATAATTATCCCTTGGGCCCAAAAATCATGTTAATGGGTCACAAAGGCCCAACAAGCATGTTTGGAACTTTCAAGCCCAAATAATTTAATGTTTACGTGTTTTAGGTATAGTTTAATTGTTGGAAAGTTTGATCGGGTAATTGTTAATTTTGCACCGGAACAAGGCCGGTCGGTTATTTTTAATGATGTTGGAATTATACGTATTTTCATCTTTCCATTTTCATGAATTGTAGTTTGGTATTTTTATTTTAACTCAAATATCTTAAAATTAAATAATTGACTTAAAATCTTGGTTTGAACCCCTTTCAGCCCTTCTTTGGTAAAATTGACAATTTTAGTCCTTTTATATATATAAAGATATTTTAAGCCCTTAAACCATTTTCTTGACACCTTTGACCCAAAGGCTTGTTCAAGTGATATTTTTAGCTCAAAACTTATTCTTCGGCAGTTTCAGCCCTTCCAAAAAAGTATTTTTCGGTTAAAGCCCAAACTTTTTGCAACTTTTACAATTTTGACCCAAAATCCAAAAAAGTTTACAATTTTGATCCTTGTTTGGAAAATACATCATTTTAACCCCTGAAGTAGTATTATTCACCATTTTACCCCCTTTTTTGAGAAGTTTATCGTTTCAACCCCTTGAAAGTTGAAAATTTCGCAAGTTTTGGCTCATTGGGCCGAAAAGCCCAAAATTTGGCCCATTAAGCCATAGATTTCATTTCTGACCTTTAAAACAATATGATATTCATAAAAACACTTATTTGTACTATTTTAACTCTTTTAATCCTTGAGAAAACCTTGAATAGAAATTTTTGAAGCCAACTTTCGTTTGTTTGACAATTTTAGCCCAAAAGTGAGTTTTATGTTGCAATATGTATACTTTAATCTTAGAGGGTAATTTTCTTAACTTGTTTAGTGTAAGATGTTCTAGATCATGTTTATCTTCCTCTTAGATGCATTGATCTCGAGATTTCCATTCTTTTTGTTACATATTTATCACATAAACACATGAAATCACACATAACATACACATACACAGTTTAAATCTCATAAAACTTGTATAAATCGTTCATCTAGCATATATATGATATATCAGGAACACGGATAATAAGCACATATATCATGTATTAATATTAAATACTTCATATCTATGTGTGACACCCCTGAACCAGACGGCGGAAACATCTGAGGGCTCACGTGACTTAAATTGAATATCATCACAATGAATATACATGAATCATAACATAAACATCACCATGCATCAATATCTTACAACTGAAATTGTTCACATCAAGTACATTGTTTTAACATTACAAATCCATAACATAAAGAGTTTGATACTTTTCAAAAGCACAACACCCTAACATACTTGGTACTACTCCTCAGCTTACCTGTTACCTAAGAATACAAGTTATTTTGAAAAATGGTCAACATATGGAATGTTGGGGAGTTTATAAGCAGGTTTGATATGAAAAATGTTTTGTGTAGTTTAAAAGAAAGCAACCTAGAAAACCCGATATTTTCTGAAAAGTCCATTGTTTATATAAAAGTGTAAAGATCCGTAAATATATGCATGATGATTTCCAGACGTGTATAGTTGAAAAGCTTCGTATTAAAAGTACCAATGAAAAATGTTGAACTTCCCCGGGAAACCCGATCTTTTCCGAAAATAATAAATATATCATATAACGGTTCGAATTGTAATTCCATCACCTGAATGATTTTTGATTTGCCTTGATTACTTGATTATTATTGGATTTATTTATGTGAGTCATTATAACCATGCATGATAATGACTAACTCGTCTGTATTGGCACTCTGGTGAATGCCGGAATTGATCTTAAGATTTTGTCACCCTAGACTGGCCGAGTCTAACTGTAGCGAACAACTGAGGTGTGGGGGAGTCACCCCCGTATAGATCTATACACAAACTCTAGCTCTCCCTCCAGGAGACTTTGATTATAACTACAGACTACGACCGACACACGTTGGTGCCACCCGTTATTACTCACTAAATCCCAATTGACTTTGATTACTATTGATTATCAACCTGTACTTGTTTACTTGGATTGACGATAGGCTTAATAAACGAGGAGAAGAGGATTACAAAATCCTACTAATCCCACGTATTATTTATGTCTATTGGATATACGAAGGACACACTGGCTCATTTCACATTTGATTCACATGGACCTTACTAGCAATGCTAATGGGCCACTAAGGCCCAATAGCACATAAGAGCCATTGAGGGTCCCTTAAATATGAAATTGGGTCATAGAAGGCCTAATAACATTTATAATTATCCCTTGGGCCCAAAAATCATGTTAATGGGTCACAAAGGCCCAACAAGCATGTTTGGAACTTTCAAGCCCAAATAATTTAATGTTTACGTGTTTTAGGTATAGTTTAATTGTTGGAAAGTTTGATCGGGTAATTGTTAATTTTGCACCGGAACAAGGCCGGTCGGTTATTTTTAATGATGTTGGAATTATACGTATTTTCATCTTTCCATTTTCATGAATTGTAGTTTGGTATTTTTATTTTAACTCAAATATCTTAAAATTAAATAATTGACTTAAAATCTTGGTTTGAACCCCTTTCAGCCCTTCTTTGGTAAAATTGACAATTTTAGTCCTTTTATATATATAAAGATATTTTAAGCCCTTAAACCATTTTCTTGACACCTTTGACCCAAAGGCTTGTTCAAGTGATATTTTTAGCTCAAAACTTATTCTTCGGCAGTTTCAGCCCTTCCAAAAAAGTATTTTTCGGTTAAAGCCCAAACTTTTTGCAACTTTTACAATTTTGACCCAAAATCCAAAAAAGTTTACAATTTTGATCCTTGTTTGGAAAATACATCATTTTAACCCCTGAAGTAGTATTATTCACCATTTTACCCCCTTTTTTGAGAATTTTATCGTTTCAACCCCTTGAAAGTTGAAAATTTCGCAAGTTTTGGCTCATTGGGCCGAAAAGCCCAAAATTTGGCCCATTAAGCCATAAATTTCATTTCTGACCGTTAAAACAATATGATATTCATAAAAACACTTATTTGTACTATTTTAACTCTTTTAATCCTTGAGAAAACCTTGAATAGAAATTTTTGAAGCCAACTTTCGTTTGTTTGACAATTTTAGCCCAAAAGTGAGTTTTATGTTGCAATATGTATACTTTAATCTTAGAGGGTAATTTTCTTAACTTGTTTAGTGTAAGATGTTCTAGATCATGTTTATCTTCCTCTTAGATGCATTGATCTCGAGATTTCCATTCTTTTTGTTACATATTTATCACATAAACACATGAAATCACACATAACATACACATACACAGTTTAAATCTCATAAAACTTGTATAAATCGTTCATCTAGCATATATATGATATATCAGGAACACGGATAATAAGCACATATATCATGTATTAATATTAAATACTTCATATCTATGTGTGACACCCCTGAACCAGACGGCGGAAACATCTGAGGGCTCACGTGACTTAAATTGAATATCATCACAATGAATATACATGAATCATAACATAAACATCACCATGCATCAATATCTTACAACTGAAATTGTTCACATCAAGTACATTGTTTTAACATTACAAATCCATAACATAAAGAGTTTGATACTTTTCAAAAGCACAACACCCTAACATACTTGGTACTACTCCTCAGCTTACCTGTTACCTAAGAATACAAGTTATTTTGAAAAATGGTCAACATATGGAATGTTGGGGAGTTTATAAGCAGGTTTGATATGAAAAATGTTTTGTGTAGTTTAAAAGAAAACAACCTAGAAAACCCGATATTTTCTGAAAAGTCCATTGTTTATATAAAAGTGTAAAGATCCGTAAATATATGCACGATGATTTCCAGACGTGTATAGTTGAAAAGCTTCGTATTAAAAGTACCAATGAAAAATGTTGAACTTCCCCGGGAAACCCGATCTTTTCCGAAAATAATAAATATATCATATAACGGTTCGAATTGTAATTCCATCACCTGAATGATTTTTGATTTGCCTTGATTACTTGATTATTATTGGATTTATTTATGTGAGTCATTATAACCATGCATGATAATGACTAACTCGTCTGTATTGGCACTCTGGTGAATGCCGGAATTGATCTTAAGATTTTGTCACCCTAGACTGGCCGAGTCTAACTGTAGCGAACAACTGAGGTGTGGGGGAGTCACCCCCGTATAGATCTATACACAAACTCTAGCTCTCCCTCCAGGAGACTTTGATTATAACTACAGACTACGACCGACACACGTTGGTGCCACCCGTTATTACTCACTAAATCCCAATTGACTTTGATTACTATTGATTATCAACCTGTACTTGTTTACTTGGATTGACGATAGGCTTAATAAACGAGGAGAAGAGGATTACAAAATCCTACTAATCCCACGTATTATTTATGTCTATTGGATATACGAAGGACACACTGGCTCATTTCACATTTGATTCACATGGACCTTACTAGCAATGCTAATGGGCCACTAAGGCCCAATAGCACATAAGAGCCATTGAGGGTCCCTTAAATATGAAATTGGGTCATAGAAGGCCTAATAACATTTATAATTATCCCTTGGGCCCAAAAATCATGTTAATGGGTCACAAAGGCCCAACAAGCATGTTTGGAACTTTCAAGCCCAAATAATTTAATGTTTACGTGTTTTAGGTATAGTTTAATTGTTGGAAAGTTTGATCGGGTAATTGTTAATTTTGCACCGGAACAAGGCCGGTCGGTTATTTTTAATGATGTTGGAATTATACGTATTTTCATCTTTCCATTTTCATGAATTGTAGTTTGGTATTTTTATTTTAACTCAAATATCTTAAAATTAAATAATTGACTTAAAATCTTGGTTTGAACCCCTTTCAGCCCTTCTTTGGTAAAATTGACAATTTTAGTCCTTTTATATATATAAAGATATTTTAAGCCCTTAAACCATTTTCTTGACACCTTTGACCCAAAGGCTTGTTCAAGTGATATTTTTAGCTCAAAACTTATTCTTCGGCAGTTTCAGCCCTTCCAAAAAAGTATTTTTCGGTTAAAGCCCAAACTTTTTGCAACTTTTACAATTTTGACCCAAAATCCAAAAAAGTTTACAATTTTGATCCTTGTTTGGAAAATACATCATTTTAACCCCTGAAGTAGTATTATTCACCATTTTACCCCCTTTTTTGAGAATTTTATCGTTTCAACCCCTTGAAAGTTGAAAATTTCGCAAGTTTTGGCTCATTGGGCCGAAAAGCCCAAAATTTGGCCCATTAAGCCATAAATTTCATTTCTGACCGTTAAAACAATATGATATTCATAAAAACACTTATTTGTACTATTTTAACTCTTTTAATCCTTGAGAAAACCTTGAATAGAAATTTTTGAAGCCAACTTTCGTTTGTTTGACAATTTTAGCCCAAAAGTGAGTTTTATGTTGCAATATGTATACTTTAATCTTAGAGGGTAATTTTCTTAACTTGTTTAGTGTAAGATGTTCTAGATCATGTTTATCTTCCTCTTAGATGCATTGATCTCGAGATTTCCATTCTTTTTGTTACATATTTATCACATAAACACATGAAATCACACATAACATACACATACACAGTTTAAATCTCATAAAACTTGTATAAATCGTTCATCTAGCATATATATGATATATCAGGAACACGGATAATAAGCACATATATCATGTATTAATATTAAATACTTCATATCTATGTGTGACACCCCTGAACCAGACGGCGGAAACATCTGAGGGCTCACGTGACTTAAATTGAATATCATCACAATGAATATACATGAATCATAACATAAACATCACCATGCATCAATATCTTACAACTGAAATTGTTCACATCAAGTACATTGTTTTAACATTACAAATCCATAACATAAAGAGTTTGATACTTTTCAAAAGCACAACACCCTAACATACTTGGTACTACTCCTCAGCTTACCTGTTACCTAAGAATACAAGTTATTTTGAAAAATGGTCAACATATGGAATGTTGGGGAGTTTATAAGCAGGTTTGATATGAAAAATGTTTTGTGTAGTTTAAAAGAAAACAACCTAGAAAACCCGATATTTTCTGAAAAGTCCATTGTTTATATAAAAGTGTAAAGATCCGTAAATATATGCATGATGATTTCCAGACGTGTATAGTTGAAAAGCTTCGTATTAAAAGTACCAATGAAAAATGTTGAACTTCCCCGGGAAACCCGATCTTTTCCGAAAATAATAAATATATCATATAACGGTTCGAATTGTAATTCCATCACCTGAATGATTTTTGATTTGCCTTGATTACTTGATTATTATTGGATTTATTTATGTGAGTCATTATAACCATGCATGATAATGACTAACTCGTCTGTATTGGCACTCTGGTGAATGCCGGAATTGATCTTAAGATTTTGTCACCCTAGACTGGCCGAGTCTAACTGTAGCGAACAACTAAGGTGTGGGGGAGTCACCCCCGTATAGATCTATACACAAACTCTAGCTCTCCCTCCAGGAGACTTTGATTATAACTACAGACTACGACCGACACACGTTGGTGCCACCCGTTATTACTCACTAAATCCCAATTGACTTTGATTACTATTGATTATCAACCTGTACTTGTTTACTTGGATTGACGATAGGCTTAATAAACGAGGAGAAGAGGATTACAAAATCCTACTAATCCCACGTATTATTTATGTCTATTGGATATACGAAGGACACACTGGCTCATTTCACATTTGATTCACATGGACCTTACTAGCAATGCTAATGGGCCACTAAGGCCCAATAGCACATAAGAGCCATTGAGGGTCCCTTAAATATGAAATTGGGTCATAGAAGGCCTAATAACATTTATAATTATCCCTTGGGCCCAAAAATCATGTTAATGGGTCACAAAGGCCCAACAAGCATGTTTGGAACTTTCAAGCCCAAATAATTTAATGTTTACGTGTTTTAGGTATAGTTTAATTGTTGGAAAGTTTGATCGGGTAATTGTTAATTTTGCACCGGAACAAGGCCGGTCGGTTATTTTTAATGATGTTGGAATTATACGTATTTTCATCTTTCCATTTTCATGAATTGTAGTTTGGTATTTTTATTTTAACTCAAATATCTTAAAATTAAATAATTGACTTAAAATCTTGGTTTGAACCCCTTTCAGCCCTTCTTTGGTAAAATTGACAATTTTAGTCCTTTTATATATATAAAGATATTTTAAGCCCTTAAACCATTTTCTTGACACCTTTGACCCAAAGGCTTGTTCAAGTGATATTTTTAGCTCAAAACTTATTCTTCGGCAGTTTCAGCCCTTCCAAAAAAGTATTTTTCGGTTAAAGCCCAAACTTTTTGCAACTTTTACAATTTTGACCCAAAATCCAAAAAAGTTTACAATTTTGATCCTTGTTTGGAAAATACATCATTTTAACCCCTGAAGTAGTATTATTCACCATTTTACCCCCTTTTTTGAGAAGTTTATCGTTTCAACCCCTTGAAAGTTGAAAATTTCGCAAGTTTTGGCTCATTGGGCCGAAAAGCCCAAAATTTGGCCCATTAAGCCATAAATTTCATTTCTGACCTTTAAAACAATATGATATTCATAAAAACACTTATTTGTACTATTTTAACTCTTTTAATCCTTGAGAAAACCTTGAATAGAAATTTTTGAAGCCAACTTTCGTTTGTTTGACAATTTTAGCCCAAAAGTGAGTTTTATGTTGCAATATGTATACTTTAATCTTAGAGGGTAATTTTCTTAACTTGTTTAGTGTAAGATGTTCTAGATCATGTTTATCTTCCTCTTAGATGCATTGATCTCGAGATTTCCATTCTTTTTGTTACATATTTATCACATAAACACATGAAATCACACATAACATACACATACACAGTTTAAATCTCATAAAACTTGTATAAATCGTTCATCTAGCATATATATGATATATCAGGAACACGGATAATAAGCACATATATCATGTATTAATATTAAATACTTCATATCTATGTGTGACACCCCTGAACCAGACGGCGGAAACATCTGAGGGCTCACGTGACTTAAATTAAATATCATCACAATGAATATACATGAATCATAACATAAACATCACCATGCATCAATATCTTACAACTGAAATTGTTCACATCAAGTACATTGTTTTAACATTACAAATCCATAACATAAAGAGTTTGATACTTTTCAAAAGCACAACACCCTAACATACTTGGTACTACTCCTCAGCTTACCTGTTACCTAAGAATACAAGTTATTTTGAAAAATGGTCAACATATGGAATGTTGGGGAGTTTATAAGCAGGTTTGATATGAAAAATGTTTTGTGTAGTTTAAAAGAAAACAACCTAGAAAACCCGATATTTTCTGAAAAGTCCATTGTTTATATAAAAGTGTAAAGATCCGTAAATATATGCACGATGATTTCCAGACGTGTATAGTTGAAAAGCTTCGTATTAAAAGTACCAATGAAAAATGTTGAACTTCCCCGGGAAACCCGATCTTTTCCGAAAATAATAAATATATCATATAACGGTTCGAATTGTAATTCCATCACCTGAATGATTTTTGATTTGCCTTGATTACTTGATTATTATTGGATTTATTTATGTGAGTCATTATAACCATGCATGATAATGACTAACTCGTCTGTATTGGCACTCTGGTGAATGCCGGAATTGATCTTAAGATTTTGTCACCCTAGACTGGCCGAGTCTAACTGTAGCGAACAACTGAGGTGTGGGGGAGTCACCCCCGTATAGATCTATACACAAACTCTAGCTCTCCCTCCAGGAGACTTTGATTATAACTACAGACTACGACCGACACACGTTGGTGCCACCCGTTATTACTCACTAAATCCCAATTGACTTTGATTACTATTGATTATCAACCTGTACTTGTTTACTTGGATTGACGATAGGCTTAATAAACGAGGAGAAGAGGATTACAAAATCCTACTAATCCCACGTATTATTTATGTCTATTGGATATACGAAGGACACACTGGCTCATTTCACATTTGATTCACATGGACCTTACTAGCAATGCTAATGGGCCACTAAGGCCCAATAGCACATAAGAGCCATTGAGGGTCCCTTAAATATGAAATTGGGTCATAGAAGGCCTAATAACATTTATAATTATCCCTTGGGCCCAAAAATCATGTTAATGGGTCACAAAGGCCCAACAAGCATGTTTGGAACTTTCAAGCCCAAATAATTTAATGTTTACGTGTTTTAGGTATAGTTTAATTGTTGGAAAGTTTGATCGGGTAATTGTTAATTTTGCACCGGAACAAGGCCGGTCGGTTATTTTTAATGATGTTGGAATTATACGTATTTTCATCTTTCCATTTTCATGAATTGTAGTTTGGTATTTTTATTTTAACTCAAATATCTTAAAATTAAATAATTGACTTAAAATCTTGGTTTGAACCCCTTTCAGCCCTTCTTTGGTAAAATTGACAATTTTAGTCCTTTTATATATATAAAGATATTTTAAGCCCTTAAACCATTTTCTTGACACCTTTGACCCAAAGGCTTGTTCAAGTGATATTTTTAGCTCAAAACTTATTCTTCGGCAGTTTCAGCCCTTCCAAAAAAGTATTTTTCGGTTAAAGCCCAAACTTTTTGCAACTTTTACAATTTTGACCCAAAATCCAAAAAAGTTTACAATTTTGATCCTTGTTTGGAAAATACATCATTTTAACCCCTGAAGTAGTATTATTCACCATTTTACCCCCTTTTTTGAGAAGTTTATCGTTTCAACCCCTTGAAAGTTGAAAATTTCGCAAGTTTTGGCTCATTGGGCCGAAAAGCCCAAAATTTGGCCCATTAAGCCATAAATTTCATTTCTGACCTTTAAAACAATATGATATTCATAAAAACACTTATTTGTACTATTTTAACTCTTTTAATCCTTGAGAAAACCTTGAATAGAAATTTTTGAAGCCAACTTTCGTTTGTTTGACAATTTTAGCCCAAAAGTGAGTTTTATGTTGCAATATGTATACTTTAATCTTAGAGGGTAATTTTCTTAACTTGTTTAGTGTAAGATGTTCTAGATCATGTTTATCTTCCTCTTAGATGCATTGATCTCGAGATTTCCATTCTTTTTGTTACATATTTATCACATAAACACATGAAATCACACATAACATACACATACACAGTTTAAATCTCATAAAACTTGTATAAATCGTTCATCTAGCATATATATGATATATCAGGAACACGGATAATAAGCACATATATCATGTATTAATATTAAATACTTCATATCTATGTGTGACACCCCTGAACCAGACGGCGGAAACATCTGAGGGCTCACGTGACTTAAATTAAATATCATCACAATGAATATACATGAATCATAACATAAACATCACCATGCATCAATATCTTACAACTGAAATTGTTCACATCAAGTACATTGTTTTAACATTACAAATCCATAACATAAAGAGTTTGATACTTTTCAAAAGCACAACACCCTAACATACTTGGTACTACTCCTCAGCTTACCTGTTACCTAAGAATACAAGTTATTTTGAAAAATGGTCAACATATGGAATGTTGGGGAGTTTATAAGCAGGTTTGATATGAAAAATGTTTTGTGTAGTTTAAAAGAAAACAACCTAGAAAACCCGATATTTTCTGAAAAGTCCATTGTTTATATAAAAGTGTAAAGATCCGTAAATATATGCACGATGATTTCCAGACGTGTATAGTTGAAAAGCTTCGTATTAAAAGTACCAATGAAAAATGTTGAACTTCCCCGGGAAACCCGATCTTTTCCGAAAATAATAAATATATCATATAACGGTTCGAATTGTAATTCCATCACCTGAATGATTTTTGATTTGCCTTGATTACTTGATTATTATTGGATTTATTTATGTGAGTCATTATAACCATGCATGATAATGACTAACTCGTCTGTATTGGCACTCTGGTGAATGCCGGAATTGATCTTAAGATTTTGTCACCCTAGACTGGCCGAGTCTAACTGTAGCGAACAACTGAGGTGTGGGGGAGTCACCCCCGTATAGATCTATACACAAACTCTAGCTCTCCCTCCAGGAGACTTTGATTATAACTACAGACTACGACCGACACACGTTGGTGCCACCCGTTATTACTCACTAAATCCCAATTGACTTTGATTACTATTGATTATCAACCTGTACTTGTTTACTTGGATTGACGATAGGCTTAATAAACGAGGAGAAGAGGATTACAAAATCCTACTAATCCCACGTATTATTTATGTCTATTGGATATACGAAGGACACACTGGCTCATTTCACATTTGATTCACATGGACCTTACTAGCAATGCTAATGGGCCACTAAGGCCCAATAGCACATAAGAGCCATTGAGGGTCCCTTAAATATGAAATTGGGTCATAGAAGGCCTAATAACATTTATAATTATCCCTTGGGCCCAAAAATCATGTTAATGGGTCACAAAGGCCCAACAAGCATGTTTGGAACTTTCAAGCCCAAATAATTTAATGTTTACGTGTTTTAGGTATAGTTTAATTGTTGGAAAGTTTGATCGGGTAATTGTTAATTTTGCACCGGAACAAGGCCGGTCGGTTATTTTTAATGATGTTGGAATTATACGTATTTTCATCTTTCCATTTTCATGAATTGTAGTTTGGTATTTTTATTTTAACTCAAATATCTTAAAATTAAATAATTGACTTAAAATCTTGGTTTGAACCCCTTTCAGCCCTTCTTTGGTAAAATTGACAATTTTAGTCCTTTTATATATATAAAGATATTTTAAGCCCTTAAACCATTTTCTTGACACCTTTGACCCAAAGGCTTGTTCAAGTGATATTTTTAGCTCAAAACTTATTCTTCGGCAGTTTCAGCCCTTCCAAAAAAGTATTTTTCGGTTAAAGCCCAAACTTTTTGCAACTTTTACAATTTTGACCCAAAATCCAAAAAAGTTTACAATTTTGATCCTTGTTTGGAAAATACATCATTTTAACCCCTGAAGTAGTATTATTCACCATTTTACCCCCTTTTTTGAGAAGTTTATCGTTTCAACCCCTTGAAAGTTGAAAATTTCGCAAGTTTTGGCTCATTGGGCCGAAAAGCCCAAAATTTGGCCCATTAAGCCATAAATTTCATTTCTGACCTTTAAAACAATATGATATTCATAAAAACACTTATTTGTACTATTTTAACTCTTTTAATCCTTGAGAAAACCTTGAATAGAAATTTTTGAAGCCAACTTTCGTTTGTTTGACAATTTTAGCCCAAAAGTGAGTTTTATGTTGCAATATGTATACTTTAATCTTAGAGGGTAATTTTCTTAACTTGTTTAGTGTAAGATGTTCTAGATCATGTTTATCTTCCTCTTAGATGCATTGATCTCGAGATTTCCATTCTTTTTGTTACATATTTATCACATAAACACATGAAATCACACATAACATACACATACACAGTTTAAATCTCATAAAACTTGTATAAATCGTTCATCTAGCATATATATGATATATCAGGAACACGGATAATAAGCACATATATCATGTATTAATATTAAATACTTCATATCTATGTGTGACACCCCTGAACCAGACGGCGGAAACATCTGAGGGCTCACGTGACTTAAATTAAATATCATCACAATGAATATACATGAATCATAACATAAACATCACCATGCATCAATATCTTACAACTGAAATTGTTCACATCAAGTACATTGTTTTAACATTACAAATCCATAACATAAAGAGTTTGATACTTTTCAAAAGCACAACACCCTAACATACTTGGTACTACTCCTCAGCTTACCTGTTACCTAAGAATACAAGTTATTTTGAAAAATGGTCAACATATGGAATGTTGGGGAGTTTATAAGCAGGTTTGATATGAAAAATGTTTTGTGTAGTTTAAAAGAAAACAACCTAGAAAACCCGATATTTTCTGAAAAGTCCATTGTTTATATAAAAGTGTAAAGATCCGTAAATATATGCACGATGATTTCCAGACGTGTATAGTTGAAAAGCTTCGTATTAAAAGTACCAATGAAAAATGTTGAACTTCCCCGGGAAACCCGATCTTTTCCGAAAATAATAAATATATCATATAACGGTTCGAATTGTAATTCCATCACCTGAATGATTTTTGATTTGCCTTGATTACTTGATTATTATTGGATTTATTTATGTGAGTCATTATAACCATGCATGATAATGACTAACTCGTCTGTATTGGCACTCTGGTGAATGCCGGAATTGATCTTAAGATTTTGTCACCCTAGACTGGCCGAGTCTAACTGTAGCGAACAACTGAGGTGTGGGGGAGTCACCCCCGTATAGATCTATACACAAACTCTAGCTCTCCCTCCAGGAGACTTTGATTATAACTACAGACTACGACCGACACACGTTAGTGCCACCCGTTATTACTCACTAAATCCCAATTGACTTTGATTACTATTGATTATCAACCTGTACTTGTTTACTTGGATTGACGATAGGCTTAATAAACGAGGAGAAGAGGATTACAAAATCCTACTAATCCCACGTATTATTTATGTCTATTGGATATACGAAGGACACACTGGCTCATTTCACATTTGATTCACATGGACCTTACTAGCAATGCTAATGGGCCACTAAGGCCCAATAGCACATAAGAGCCATTGAGGGTCCCTTAAATATGAAATTGGGTCATAGAAGGCCTAATAACATTTATAATTATCCCTTGGGCCCAAAAATCATGTTAATGGGTCACAAAGGCCCAACAAGCATGTTTGGAACTTTCAAGCCCAAATAATTTAATGTTTACGTGTTTTAGGTATAGTTTAATTGTTGGAAAGTTTGATCGGGTAATTGTTAATTTTGCACCGGAACAAGGCCGGTCGGTTATTTTTAATGATGTTGGAATTATACGTATTTTCATCTTTCCATTTTCATGAATTGTAGTTTGGTATTTTTATTTTAACTCAAATATCTTAAAATTAAATAATTGACTTAAAATCTTGGTTTGAACCCCTTTCAGCCCTTCTTTGGTAAAATTGACAATTTTAGTCCTTTTATATATATAAAGATATTTTAAGCCCTTAAACCATTTTCTTGACACCTTTGACCCAAAGGCTTGTTCAAGTGATATTTTTAGCTCAAAACTTATTCTTCGGCAGTTTCAGCCCTTCCAAAAAAGTATTTTTCGGTTAAAGCCCAAACTTTTTGCAACTTTTACAATTTTGACCCAAAATCCAAAAAAGTTTACAATTTTGATCCTTGTTTGGAAAATACATCATTTTAACCCCTGAAGTAGTATTATTCACCATTTTACCCCCTTTTTTGAGAAGTTTATCGTTTCAACCCCTTGAAAGTTGAAAATTTCGCAAGTTTTGGCTCATTGGGCCGAAAAGCCCAAAATTTGGCCCATTAAGCCATAAATTTCATTTCCAACCTTTAAAACAATATGATATTCATAAAAACACTTATTTGTACTATTTTAACTCTTTTAATCCTTGAGAAAACCTTGAATAGAAATTTTTGAAGCCAACTTTCGTTTGTTTGACAATTTTAGCCCAAAAGTGAGTTTTATGTTGCAATATGTATACTTTAATCTTAGAGGGTAATTTTCTTAACTTGTTTAGTGTAAGATGTTCTAGATCATGTTTATCTTCCTCTTAGATGCATTGATCTCGAGATTTCCATTCTTTTTGTTACATATTTATCACATAAACACATGAAATCACACATAACATACACATACACAGTTTAAATCTCATAAAACTTGTATAAATCGTTCATCTAGCATATATATGATATATCAGGAACACGGATAATAAGCACATATATCATGTATTAATATTAAATACTTCATATCTATGTGTGACACCCCTGAACCAGACGGCGGAAACATCTGAGGGCTCACGTGACTTAAATTGAATATCATCACAATGAATATACATGAATCATAACATAAACATCACCATGCATCAATATCTTACAACTGAAATTGTTCACATCAAGTACATTGTTTTAACATTACAAATCCATAACATAAAGAGTTTGATACTTTTCAAAAGCACAACACCCTAACATACTTGGTACTACTCCTCAGCTTACCTGTTACCTAAGAATACAAGTTATTTTGAAAAATGGTCAACATATGGAATGTTGGGGAGTTTATAAGCAGGTTTGATATGAAAAATGTTTTGTGTAGTTTAAAAGAAAACAACCTAGAAAACCCGATATTTTCTGAAAAGTCCATTGTTTATATAAAAGTGTAAAGATCCGTAAATATATGCATGATGATTTCCAGACGTGTATAGTTGAAAAGCTTCGTATTAAAAGTACCAATGAAAAATGTTGAACTTCCCCGGGAAACCCGATCTTTTCCGAAAATAATAAATATATAATATAACGGTTCGAATTGTAATTCCATCACCTGAATGATTTTTGATTTGCCTTGATTACTTGATTATTATTGGATCTATTTATGTGAGTCATTATAACCATGCATGATAATGACTAACTCGTCTGTATTGGCACTCTGGTGAATGCCGGAATTGATCTTAAGATTTTGTCACCCTAGACTGGCCGAGTCTAACTGTAGCGAACAACTGAGGTGTGGGGGAGTCACCCCCGTATAGATCTATACACAAACTCTAGCTCTCCCTCCAGGAGACTTTGATTATAACTACAGACTACGACCGACACACGTTGGTGCCACCCGTTATTACTCACTAAATCCCAATTGACTTTGATTACTATTGATTATCAACCTGTACTTGTTTACTTGGATTGACGATAGGCTTAATAAACGAGGAGAAGAGGATTACAAAATCCTACTAATCCCACGTATTATTTATGTCTATTGGATATACGAAGGACACACTGGCTCATTTCACATTTGATTCACATGGACCTTACTAGCAATGCTAATGGGCCACTAAGGCCCAATAGCACATAAGAGCCATTGAGGGTCCCTTAAATATGAAATTGGGTCATAGAAGGCCTAATAACATTTATAATTATCCCTTGGGCCCAAAAATCATGTTAATGGGTCACAAAGGCCCAACAAGCATGTTTGGAACTTTCAAGCCGAAATAATTTAATGTTTACGTGTTTTAGGTATAGTTTAATTGTTGGAAAGTTTGATCGGGTAATTGTTAATTTTGCACCGGAACAAGGCCGGTCGGTTATTTTTAATGATGTTGGAATTATACGTATTTTCATCTTTCCATTTTCATGAATTGTAGTTTGGTATTTTTATTTTAACTCAAATATCTTAAAATTAAATAATTGACTTAAAATCTTGGTTTGAACCCCTTTCAGCCCTTCTTTGGTAAAATTGACAATTTTAGTCCTTTTATATATATAAAGATATTTTAAGCCCTTAAACCATTTTCTTGACACCTTTGACCCAAAGGCTTGTTCAAGTGATATTTTTAGCTCAAAACTTATTCTTCGGCAGTTTCAGCCCTTCCAAAAAAGTATTTTTCGGTTAAAGCCCAAACTTTTTGCAACTTTTACAATTTTGACCCAAAATCCAAAAAAGTTTACAATTTTGATCCTTGTTTGGAAAATACATCATTTTAACCCCTGAAGTAGTATTATTCACCATTTTACCCCCTTTTTTGAGAAGTTTATCGTTTCAACCCCTTGAAAGTTGAAAATTTCGCAAGTTTTGGCTCATTAGGCCGAAAAGCCCAAAATTTGGCCCATTAAGCCATAAATTTCATTTCTGACCTTTAAAACAATATGATATTCATAAAAACACTTATTTGTACTATTTTAACTCTTTTAATCCTTGAGAAAACCTTGAATAGAAATTTTTGAAGCCAACTTTCGTTTGTTTGACAATTTTAGCCCAAAAGTGAGTTTTATGTTGCAATATGTATACTTTAATCTTAGAGGGTAATTTTCTTAACTTGTTTAGTGTAAGATGTTCTAGATCATGTTTATCTTCCTCTTAGATGCATTGATCTCGAGATTTCCATTCTTTTTGTTACATATTTATCACATAAACACATGAAATCACACATAACATACACATACACAGTTTAAATCTCATAAAACTTGTATAAATCGTTCATCTAGCATATATATGATATATCAGGAACACGGATAATAAGCACATATATCATGTATTAATATTAAATACTTCATATCTATGTGTGACACCCCTGAACCAGACGGCGGAAACATCTGAGGGCTCACGTGACTTAAATTGAATATCATCACAATGAATATACATGAATCATAACATAAACATCACCATGCATCAATATCTTACAACTGAAATTGTTCACATCAAGTACATTGTTTTAACATTACAAATCCATAACATAAAGAGTTTGATACTTTTCAAAAGCACAACACCCTAACATACTTGGTACTACTCCTCAGCTTACCTGTTACCTAAGAATACAAGTTATTTTGAAAAATGGTCAACATATGGAATGTTGGGGAGTTTATAAGCAGGTTTGATATGAAAAATGTTTTGTGTAGTTTAAAAGAAAGCAACCTAGAAAACCCGATATTTTCTAAAAAGTCCATTGTTTATATAAAAGTGTAAAGATCCGTAAATATATGCATGATGATTTCCAGACGTGTATAGTCGAAAAGCTTCGTATTAAAAGTACCAATGAAAAATGTTGAACTTCCCCGGGAAACCCGATCTTTTCCGAAAATAATAAATATATCATATAACGGTTCGAATTGTAATTCCATCACCTGAATGATTTTTGATTTGCCTTGATTACTTGATTATTATTGGATTTATTTATGTGAGTCATTATAACCATGCATGATAATGACTAACTCGTCTGTATTGGCACTCTGGTGAATGCCGGAATTGATCTTAAGATTTTGTCACCCTAGACTGGCCGAGTCTAACTGTAGCGAACAACTGAGGTGTGGGGGAGTCACCCCCGTATAGATCTATACACAAACTCTAGCTCTCCCTCCAGGAGACTTTGATTATAACTACAGACTACGACCGACACACGTTGGTGCCACCCGTTATTACTCACTAAATCCCAATTGACTTTGATTACTATTGATTATCAACCTGTACTTGTTTACTTGGATTGACGATAGGCTTAATAAACGAGGAGAAGAGGATTACAAAATCCTACTAATCCCACGTATTATTTATGTCTATTGGATATACGAAGGACACACTGGCTCATTTCACATTTGATTCACATGGACCTTACTAGCAATGCTAATGGGCCACTAAGGCCCAATAGCACATAAGAGCCATTGAGGGTCCCTTAAATATGAAATTGGGTCATAGAAGGCCTAATAACATTTATAATTATCCCTTGGGCCCAAAAATCATGTTAATGGGTCACAAAGGCCCAACAAGCATGTTTGGAACTTTCAAGCCCAAATAATTTAATGTTTACGTGTTTTAGGTATAGTTTAATTGTTGGAAAGTTTGATCGGGTAATTGTTAATTTTGCACCGGAACAAGGCCGGTCGGTTATTTTTAATAATGTTGGAATTATACGTATTTTCATCTTTCCATTTTCATGAATTGTAGTTTGGTATTTTTATTTTAACTCAAATATCTTAAAATTAAATAATTGACTTAAAATCTTGGTTTGAACCCCTTTCAGCCCTTCTTTGGTAAAATTGACAATTTTAGTCCTTTTATATATATAAAGATATTTTAAGCCCTTAAACCATTTTCTTGACACCTTTGACCCAAAGGCTTGTTCAAGTGATATTTTTAGCTCAAAACTTATTCTTCGGCAGTTTCAGCCCTTCCAAAAAAGTATTTTTCGGTTAAAGCCCAAACTTTTTGCAACTTTTACAATTTTGACCCAAAATCCAAAAAAGTTTACAATTTTGATCCTTGTTTGGAAAATACATCATTTTAACCCCTGAAGTAGTATTATTCACCATTTTACCCCCTTTTTTGAGAAGTTTATCGTTTCAACCCCTTGAAAGTTGAAAATTTCGCAAGTTTTGGCTCATTGGGCCGAAAAGCCCAAAATTTGGCCCATTAAGCCATAAATTTCATTTCTGACCTTTAAAACAATATGATATTCATAAAAACACTTATTTGTACTATTTTAACTCTTTTAATCCTTGAGAAAACCTTGAATAGAAATTTTTGAAGCCAACTTTCGTTTGTTTGACAATTTTAGCCCAAAAGTGAGTTTTATGTTGCAATATGTATACTTTAATCTTAGAGGGTAATTTTCTTAACTTGTTTAGTGTAAGATGTTCTAGATCATGTTTATCTTCCTCTTAGATGCATTGATCTCGAGATTTCCATTCTTTTTGTTACATATTTATCACATAAACACATGAAATCACACATAACATACACATACACAGTTTAAATCTCATAAAACTTGTATAAATCGTTCATCTAGCATATATATGATATATCAGGAACACGGATAATAAGCACATATATCATGTATTAATATTAAATACTTCATATCTATGTGTGACACCCCTGAACCAGACGGCGGAAACATCTGAGGGCTCACGTGACTTAAATTAAATATCATCACAATGAATATACATGAATCATAACATAAACATCACCATGCATCAATATCTTACAACTGAAATTGTTCACATCAAGTACATTGTTTTAACATTACAAATCCATAACATAAAGAGTTTGATACTTTTCAAAAGCACAACACCCTAACATACTTGGTACTACTCCTCAGCTTACCTGTTACCTAAGAATACAAGTTATTTTGAAAAATGGTCAACATATGGAATGTTGGGGAGTTTATAAGCAGGTTTGATATGAAAAATGTTTTGTGTAGTTTAAAAGAAAACAACCTAGAAAACCCGATATTTTCTGAAAAGTCCATTGTTTATATAAAAGTGTAAAGATCCGTAAATATATGCACGATGATTTCCAGACGTGTATAGTTGAAAAGCTTTGTATTAAAAGTACCAATGAAAAATGTTGAACTTCCCCGGGAAACCCGATCTTTTCCGAAAATAATAAATATATCATATAACGGTTCGAATTGTAATTCCATCACCTGAATGATTTTTGATTTGCCTTGATTACTTGATTATTATTGGATTTATTTATGTGAGTCATTATAACCATGCATGATAATGACTAACTCGTCTGTATTGGCACTCTGGTGAATGCCAGAATTGATCTTAAGATTTTGTCACCCTAGACTGGCCGAGTCTAACTGTAGCGAACAACTGAGGTGTGGGGGAGTCACCCCCGTATAGATCTATACACAAACTCTAGCTCTCCCTCCAGGAGACTTTGATTATAACTACAGACTACGACCGACACACGTTGGTGCCACCCGTTATTACTCACTAAATCCCAATTGACTTTGATTACTATTGATTATCAACCTGTACTTGTTTACTTGGATTGACGATAGGCTTAATAAACGAGGAGAAGAGGATTACAAAATCCTACTAATCCCACGTATTATTTATGTCTATTGGATATACGAAGGACACACTGGCTCATTTCACATTTGATTCACATGGACCTTACTAGCAATGCTAATGGGCCACTAAGGCCCAATAGCACATAAGAGCCATTGAGGGTCCCTTAAATATGAAATTGGGTCATAGAAGGCCTAATAACATTTATAATTATCCCTTTGGCCCAAAAATCATGTTAATGGGTCACAAAGGCCCAACAAGCATGTTTGGAACTTTCAAGCCCAAATAATTTAATGTTTACGTGTTTTAGGTATAGTTTAATTGTTGGAAAGTTTGATCGGGTAATTGTTAATTTTGCACCGGAACAAGGCCGGTCGGTTATTTTTAATGATGTTGGAATTATACGTATTTTCATCTTTCCATTTTCATGAATTGTAGTTTGGTATTTTTATTTTAACTCAAATATCTTAAAATTAAATAATTGACTTAAAATCTTGGTTTGAACCCCTTTCAGCCCTTCTTTGGTAAAATTGACAATTTTAGTCCTTTTATATATATAAAGATTTTTTAAGCCCTTAAACCATTTTCTTGACACCTTTGACCCAAAGGCTTGTTCAAGTGATATTTTTAGCTCAAAACTTATTCTTCGGCAGTTTCAGCCCTTCCAAAAAAGTATTTTTCGGTTAAAGCCCAAACTTTTTGCAACTTTTACAATTTTGACCCAAAATCCAAAAAAGTTTACAATTTTGATCCTTGTTTGGAAAATACATCATTTTAACCCCTGAAGTAGTATTATTCACCATTTTACCCCCTTTTTTGAGAAGTTTATCGTTTCAACCCCTTGAAAGTTGAAAATTTCGCAAGTTTTGGCTCATTGGGCCGAAAAGCCCAAAATTTGGCCCATTAAGCCATAAATTTCATTTCCAACCTTTAAAACAATATGATATTCATAAAAACACTTATTTGTACTATTTTAACTCTTTTAATCCTTGAGAAAACCTTGAATAGAAATTTTTGAAGCCAACTTTCGTTTGTTTGACAATTTTAGCCCAAAAGTGAGTTTTATGTTGCAATATGTATACTTTAATCTTAGAGGGTAATTTTCTTAACTTGTTTAGTGTAAGATGTTCTAGATCATGTTTATCTTCCTCTTAGATGCATTGATCTCGAGATTTCCATTCTTTTTGTTACATATTTATCACATAAACACATGAAATCACACATAACATACACATACACAGTTTAAATCTCATAAAACTTGTATAAATCGTTCATCTAGCATATATATGATATATCAGGAACACGGATAATAAGCACATATATCATGTATTAATATTAAATACTTCATATCTATGTGTGACACCCCTGAACCAGACGGCGGAAACATCTGAGGGCTCACGTGACTTAAATTGAATATCATCACAATGAATATACATGAATCATAACATAAACATCACCATGCATCAATATCTTACAACTGAAATTGTTCACATCAAGTACATTGTTTTAACATTACAAATCCATAACATAAAGAGTTTGATACTTTTCAAAAGCACAACACCCTAACATACTTGGTACTACTCCTCAGCTTACCTGTTACCTAAGAATACAAGTTATTTTGAAAAATGGTCAACATATGGAATGTTGGGGAGTTTATAAGCAGGTTTGATATGAAAAATGTTTTGTGTAGTTTAAAAGAAAACAACCTAGAAAACCCGATATTTTCTGAAAAGTCCATTGTTTATATAAAAGTGTAAAGATCCGTAAATATATGCATGATGATTTCCAGACGTGTATAGTTGAAAAGCTTCGTATTAAAAGTACCAATGAAAAATGTTGAACTTCCCCGGGAAACCCGATCTTTTCCGAAAATAATAAATATATAATATAACGGTTCGAATTGTAATTCCATCACCTGAATGATTTTTGATTTGCCTTGATTACTTGATTATTATTGGATCTATTTATGTGAGTCATTATAACCATGCATGATAATGACTAACTCGTCTGTATTGGCACTCTGGTGAATGCCGGAATTGATCTTAAGATTTTGTCACCCTAGACTGGCCGAGTCTAACTGTAGCGAACAACTGAGGTGTGGGGGAGTCACCCCCGTATAGATCTATACACAAACTCTAGCTCTCCCTCCAGGAGACTTTGATTATAACTACAGACTACGACCGACACACGTTGGTGCCACCCGTTATTACTCACTAAATCCCAATTGACTTTGATTACTATTGATTATCAACCTGTACTTGTTTACTTGGATTGACGATAGGCTTAATAAACGAGGAGAAGAGGATTACAAAATCCTACTAATCCCACGTATTATTTATGTCTATTGGATATACGAAGGACACACTGGCTCATTTCACATTTGATTCACATGGACCTTACTAGCAATGCTAATGGGCCACTAAGGCCCAATAGCACATAAGAGCCATTGAGGGTCCCTTAAATATGAAATTGGGTCATAGAAGGCCTAATAACATTTATAATTATCCCTTGGGCCCAAAAATCATGTTAATGGGTCACAAAGGCCCAACAAGCATGTTTGGAACTTTCAAGCCCAAATAATTTAATGTTTACGTGTTTTAGGTATAGTTTAATTGTTGGAAATTTTGATCGGGTAATTGTTAATTTTGCACCGGAACAAGGCCGGTCGGTTATTTTTAATGATGTTGGAATTATACGTATTTTCATCTTTCCATTTTCATGAATTGTAGTTTGGTATTTTTATTTTAACTCAAATATCTTAAAATTAAATAATTGACTTAAAATCTTGGTTTGAACCCCTTTCAGCCCTTCTTTGGTAAAATTGACAATTTTAGTCCTTTTATATATATAAAGATATTTTAAGCCCTTAAACCATTTTCTTGACACCTTTGACCCAAAGGCTTGTTCAAGTGATATTTTTAGCTCAAAACTTATTCTTCGGCAGTTTCAGCCCTTCCAAAAAAGTATTTTTCGGTTAAAGCCCAAACTTTTTGCAACTTTTACAATTTTGACCCAAAATCCAAAAAAGTTTACAATTTTGATCCTTGTTTGGAAAATACATCATTTTAACCCCTGAAGTAGTATTATTCACCATTTTACCCCCTTTTTTGAGAAGTTTATCGTTTCAACCCCTTGAAAGTTGAAAATTTCGCAAGTTTTGGCTCATTAGGCCGAAAAGCCCAAAATTTGGCCCATTAAGCCATAAATTTCATTTCCGACCTTTAAAACAATATGATATTCATAAAAACACTTATTTGTACTATTTTAACTCTTTTAATCCTTGAGAAAACCTTGAATAGAAATTTTTGAAGCCAACTTTCGTTTGTTTGACAATTTTAGCCCAAAAGTGAGTTTTATGTTGCAATATGTATACTTTAATCTTAGAGGGTAATTTTCTTAACTTGTTTAGTGTAAGATGTTCTAGATCATGTTTATCTTCCTCTTAGATGCATTGATCTCGAGATTTCCATTCTTTTTGTTACATATTTATCACATAAACACATGAAATCACACATAACATACACATACACAGTTTAAATCTCATAAAACTTGTATAAATCGTTCATCTAGCATATATATGATATATCAGGAACACGGATAATAAGCACATATATCATGTATTAATATTAAATACTTCATATCTATGTGTGACACCCCTGAACCAGACGGCGGAAACATCTGAGGGCTCACGTGACTTAAATTGAATATCATCACAATGAATATACATGAATCATAACATAAACATCACCATGCATCAATATCTTACAACTGAAATTGTTCACATCAAGTACATTGTTTTAACATTACAAATCCATAACATAAAGAGTTTGATACTTTTCAAAAGCACAACACCCTAACATACTTGGTACTACTCCTCAGCTTACCTGTTACCTAAGAATACAAGTTATTTTGAAAAATGGTCAACATATGGAATGTTGGGGAGTTTATAAGCAGGTTTGATATGAAAAATGTTTTGTGTAGTTTAAAAGAAAGCAACCTAGAAAACCCGATATTTTCTAAAAAGTCCATTGTTTATATAAAAGTGTAAAGATCCGTAAATATATGCATGATGATTTCCAGACGTGTATAGTTGAAAAGCTTCGTATTAAAAGTACCAATGAAAAATGTTGAACTTCCCCGGGAAACCCGATCTTTTCCGAAAATAATAAATATATCATATAACGGTTCGAATTGTAATTCCATCACCTGAATGATTTTTGATTTGCCTTGATTACTTGATTATTATTGGATTTATTTATGTGA